>NC_136752.1:29330370-29935370 GCF_936440315.1 Barbus barbus | reverse complement strand
GCGATCCTCAGGACTCACCTGTCGGATCCCGAGGCGGTACGCCATGATCCGGTCCACGGCGCTCGGGTTCATCTGCGTCCACTGCAGCTTATAGCCATAGACACGCGGACGGTTCTGCCACAGCGGGTTATAGGTGTCATAATAAAACTCCGGAGGATACGCTTTCCCTGCACGGAGAACACACACCCACACACACACACACACACACACACACAACACACACACAACACACACACACACACACACACACACGATTTCAGCATGATTCTAACGTCACATCACAGCCATTGGCAACATAATATTAATCATTAATATATATATATATATATATATATATATATATATATATATAAATTTAAATGTAGGTAATATTAATGTAAAAGCATGCACAGATAAATATTAATATTTAAAAATAGAAGGTAATATTGTCCTAAAGCACAAACAGATGCATATAAAATAAAATAAAACATATGAATAAATAAATAAATTAAAAATAAAATAAAATATTGGCCTAAAAGGCATAAAAATATACAAATATCAAATAAAATAAAATAAAATATTGGCCTAAAAGGCATAAAAATATACAAATATCAAATAAAATAAACTGTATTGTAGGTAATAATAATGATACACCAATACATCAATGATCCACTGGAAATAGCAAAAAAATATTATATATGAAATAATATATAATTATAAAATGAGTAAATCTCAGGGGGAAGAAATAAAATGATAAAATTAAAATAAAATAAATATAATTCATTAATTATACAATTAGTGAATAGATAATATTAATATAATAATATAAATTAATGAAACAATAAAAAATAAATGAATAAATTAAAAACATAAATAACACTGTATTACAAATGAACAAATTAAAATAAATATCAATACAATCAAATAAAACACAATATATGCACCCATTTCACTTTTTGGTATTTCTGAGTAAAACAGGATGTTTAACAAGTGACTTTCTGCATGATCAATTAATTAGATGGTGAAAGTGTGTAAATGTATGAAGTATATGAATGTCTCTGATGAATAAGAGGGGCTGATGATGTCAGAATAATATCACTGATGAAAGCATTGATTTCACGTTTACTGTCAATGAAGAACAAACATTTCCCAAACTGTTCCAGTGCTTTAACTGAGAGAAACAGCGAGGCTGTGAATGAAGCGAATGTTAAGCGTGCGTCAGTCGTTTGCTGGTGTTTCTGTTTCTAATGATGCACAGATTTACACTCGCAGGAGCAGAAGTACAGTACAGTATCAACACTACAGTATGAGAGCGAGCTAAAAACAAGAAGAGAAGGAAAATACAAATCATATCATCCAGAGGAGTGAACAACCAGAAGCAGAACAAACCTCTTAACGTTTAATAAAAGCTGAGAGGACAGTCGATCAAATTCAGAAAGCACTGTTTTGTGGCTGTAAGCACTTTATAATGCTTGTGGCTAATAGTTCAGCCAGTTAAAAAATAAAAAAAAATTATATTATGAATGAATAAATTATACATTAATTAAATGAAATAAAAATAATGATAAATAAATAAATACAATTCTATTATAAATGAATGAATAATATTGTAAAAGAAAGGATGCATTAATAAATAAAAATAAATACATTAATAAATATATTAAAAATCAATAAAAATTTATTTAAACTTCTAAAATTAAAATTAAAATTATATTATGCCTAAATTATTTTGTATAATCAATGTAAAACAAAAAATATATAAGCAAACAAATAAATAAATATTAAGTTAAATGGTAAACAATTTAAAAATTAAATCCTATTATGAATGAATTAATAAAAAATAATAACAATGAATGAGCAAATAAATAATTTATAACTAAAAATGTATTACAATTTTTAACAAATATAAATAAATATATGAATGAATGAATGAATGAATGAATGACTGTTAGAAAATTTATAAGAAAATATCAGAAAATGAACAACTCAGAAAAACTGTATTTGAGCATCTATACCTCACTGCAGATTGACAAATGACTAAACAATGTCTAACCAATGGTGAGAAGTCTGTCAGAGCATAAAGCAGAAGTAAAGGAGCGTCCCAGACTTCATTAAAGCATCTTTCCAGTAAACTCTCTGAATAGCTGTGTTTCTTCCAGCAGCTTTACAGACTCCAGGCTCAATTTGAGCAAAGCTGCGGAGAGAAAATTGGCCTGTAGAGCTTTCAGAAGAGCGTGATCCGAGGACACTTTCAGCTCTGAAAACAAACTATTGCTCCGACACTGATCATCTCAACAGCGATTTCTGCTTAAAACACAGCACTTCCATCCTCACAACACAACGAAAGAGAAGAAAACATCAGAGCCTTACCAAACTCACCACTCATACATTCTATTAGAACTCAACAGAGAAAAACAAATACATAAAGAAATAAGTATAACATTGCATGATAAATTATTAAATTAATGAATAACTGAATCAATTATATTAGAAATGGATGATTGACTGAATAAAAATAACAAAAATAATAAAAAATAAACTTATTTAAATTTAAATAAATTTTAAACTTAATGTAAATATTCAATCAATCATCGTATTACTGTATTACAAATAACTAAATAAAAATAAACAAACAAATAAATATAAAACAAGATACATTTATTAAAATCTATTATGAATGAAAGAATAAATAAATAGATAAAATTATAAATGAAAGATTGAAAAATTCAAATAAATAAAAACAGAAATCATACTGTAATACTAATGCAAATAAAAATATATAAATATAAAATTACATGATAAATAAATAATTATATTATGAATGAATAAGTAAATTCCATTAAATGAATAAATAAATGGACAAATAAATGAATGAAAGAAAAAATTAAAAGAAACAAATACATTATAAAAAAAAGAAATTACAGTTTTAAAAATGTAAATAAAGTTCTGATATGTCATAGCCACGGGGGATTGGAGGCACCCCCCCATTATTAAACATCAATTTATAATTCACAACTAATATTATTAATATTATTATTTTTACTTGTCCTCTTCATTGTCCTCCACCCTCTTCCAGTTTTAATGAAATCATTATTATTATTATTAAAATTATTATTATTATCATTATGATTAATATTATTATGGTTATTATTGTTGCTAATAACATTTGTTGTCTTTATTATTACTATTATTATTATTATTATTCGTCTTTATTTATTTTATTTTATTTTATGTATTTTTTACACTACTTATATCTGTTATCAATCTATTATGATGCTATTTCAGTTGTATGCTTCCTTCCCCAACCCTAGACACAATGACAGACACAAGCGCACGTATGCTCACAGACATATGAATGCAAATACAGAACTTAATCAGAACGGACTTGTCATGTTGGCCATCAGTATATATGTTTATTTGTCTGTGTTTCTGCATTTTGGCACATGTAAATATTGTCACCTTCTTTACTTAGTGTTTTGCTTTGTTTTTTCTTCTCTTATATGTTTGATCTATGGGGTTCTGTATTTGGTACATGTAAACATTGTCACATTCTTTACTTGCATAATAATAATAAAAAAATAAACTCCATTATAAATAAATTTATGAATAAAATCTAATCTTTATAAATAAATATATTAAATGATAAAAAATATAAATATTAAATTATATTACAAATGAATTAATTCATAAATAGATCAAATTATAAATGAGTGAAACAAAAACAAATAAATAAATTAATTTAATTTAATTTCAGAGTGATTGACATGGATTTTGACTTAAAATGCACTACTTTCATTCTCAAAACACTACAAGAGAGGAAAAGATCAGACCAGAATAACTCATTTACAATGTTATCAAACTCACAAGTCATCCATCCACCCGTCCATCCACCCACCCATCCGTGCGTCCATCCATCCATCCATCCGTCCGTCCGTCCATCCACTCATCCATCCGTCCAACCACCCAACCATCCAACCATCCATCCATCCGTCCGTCCATCCACTCGTCCATCCACCCACCCAACCATCCATCCGTCCGTCCGTCCGTCCGTCCGTCCATCCACTCATCCATCCGTGCATCCATACACCCATCCATCCACCGACCCACCCATCCGTCCGTCCGTCCGTCCATCCACTCATCCATCCGTCCGTCGATCCACCCACCCACCCAACCATCCGTCCGTCCGTCCGTCCGTCCACCCACCCAACCATCCATCCATCCATCCATCCGTCCGTCCGTCCATCCACTCATCCATCCACCCACTCATCCATCCACCCACCCATCCGTCCACCCGTCCATCCACTCATCCATCCACCCACCCATCCGTCCACCCGTCCATACACTCGTCCATCCACCCGTCCATACACCCACCCATCCGTCCGCCCATCCACCCGTCCATCCACTCATCCATCCGTCCGTCCATCCACCCGTCCATCCACCCACCCATCCGTCCGTCCATCCACCCACCCGTCCATCCATCCACCCATCCGAGTGTCAGATATGATAGATTTTGTGTAGAACATCTCATTAGAAGACGGATGGAGGGATGAGGGTGAGGATGAGAAGAGATGGAGCGATAAAGGAGGGATGAAGGAGTGATGGCATCTCTGCGCTGAAGGCTTTATTGACTCATCGCAGTATCTCAGCATGAACATTAACGAGCGGATGTATCTCATTATCAGTAATTCACCTTAAAATGGAAACGACTGGAGCGTTAAATGAAAGCCAGAGCAATAGAACAAAACCTAACAAAGCAGAGCGACAAGCCGCTTCACACAAAACACGGTCTGGATGTTCGTTCTGAGGATCAAAACACAACTGTATCGATCAGATCCAGCAATTCTGTAGTGAAATACAGCAATAAACGGGTCATGTGGTGAGAATATGGTGATTTCACAGTGAAAATGTCAATTCTGTCTGCATTTATTCTCCCCGGCATCGTTCCAAACCTTCTTGCAAGAACACCGAGGTCCAAACAACACTGGACTCCACTGATTTTCATTATACGCACAAAAAATAATTAAAAAGCAAAAATCAACTAAAAATGAAAATGTCACTTTTGTCTGAACTACCTCTTTAAATAATAAAAAATATATTAGGCTAATATAAAAAAAAAAAAAAAAAAAAAATCAGCACTTGACCCCACTGACTGTATGTCACGATGCACACAGCAGGGAGGAACGAGGAACACGGAGACGAGGATGTAACTCAAAATAACAGTCTTTACTTCAAACAAGGCAGGGCAAGACAAGGCAAGGCTGACACAGACAGGAACACCAGGGAGTAACGAGTAGACCAGACGAAATCAAACTGAACAGACAGGACTATAAATACACAGGATAATCATAGATAATTAGACAAACACGGCTGGACAAGAATTAACTAATAATCACATTAAACAAGGACAGGAAACAAACCAAATATGGACACAAGAGGCGGGAACACAAGACACACACGGCAGAGGACTGACACTGTCATTATTTGCATGAAAAATAATTAAAAATGAAGACAAATTAAAAATATATATATTTTTTTTCTGAACTACCTCTTTAAATAATAATAAAAACATATATTTATATTTATATATAAAAAAAAAAACACTGGACCCCATTGACTTTCATTATATGCAAAAAGTAAAAACCATTTTCTCTAGTGATTATTCTAAATGATGACAGAATATACATTTTTGGCTGAACTACCTCTTTAAATAAATGTATTTATCTTAATAAAATCAATAACATTAGACCCCATGGACATTCATTACTTGAAATAAATAAATAAATAAATAAATAAATCTGACTTTCATTATACTGTTAAAAAAAAAATCTGATTATTCTACATGATGACAGGATTGCTATTTTTGGATGAACTGTCTCTTTAAATAAACTACATTTATTCATATTCATAAAAACAGAATCATAATATGTACAGTCAAACTAAAAACTATTCTGACACTAGATATAATTTTTGATATTTTTATACTAGTGGGTGCAGGACACAAGTAAACCGTGATATATTACACCCAAAAAATCTTCATACAGGGGACTACCAGTGAAATTTATACAAATTTGAGAGCAAATGATTCAGACACGTTTGACCTGAGCGTGTTTTGCTTCAGTGTTTTTTCTTTAATTGCTAATGCGACCTTTTTCCACCACAGACTGAACTAAACGAAGCATTGCTTGGTAATTGGTTGAGCTAAACTGGTATTATCTAATTGTGTCTTAAATTTAACAGCTGACAGCTATTCAACCCAATTCATTACATACCTTTCTATCAAAGTTATCTGACATTATCAAGATCAATTTGTTCTGACGCAGTTTAACTCTAAGTTCTTGTCATATTATATTACCATTTTCTAAACTATAGTGAATAAACTGTGATAATGTGAGAAATGTTGAAGGTGTCTGAATAACTTTAGGTCTGACTGTAGTTCTTGATGAAGTTTCTCAGGTTTGGTCTCCTCAGGACTCCAGACCCACAGATGTCCTCACAGCCGGCTCAGACCGGATTACTGCTGTTAACCAGAGCCGCAGGACGCCTCTGATCCGGCCTTAAACCCACTGAACCAAGTCTCCTGCTGAAGAAGATCTCAGAGTTTCTCTGCATGAGCGACCGGATCCAAGAACACAGGAGAACATCTTAGAGAATAGGCCCTTTCACACAGTAATACCAGTAAATTGCCATAAAATTAAAATGATCAGTAAATTCAAAAATGCGCTGCTCACACAGGTAACAGCATACCGTTATTTTCTCAGTAAAGCATCTGTTACGACCTAAAACCAACTTCAGCTCTTTGCATCTAATCAGAGAGGCAAGGACCGAACATATACAGTTGAGGTCAAAAGTTTACATATCCCTTTCAGAATCTGCAAAATATTAATTATTTTACCAAAATAAGAGGGATCATACAAAATGCATGTTATTGTTTATTTAGTACTAATGTGAATAAGATCACATAAAAGATGTTTACATATAATCCACAAGAGAAAATAAGAGTTGAATTTATAAAAATGAGTCAGTTCAAAAGTTTTCATCCCCTTGACTCTTAACACTGTGTTGTTCCCTGAATGACCCACAGCTGTGTTTTTGTTTAGTGATAGTTGTTCATGAGTCCCTTGTTTGCCTGAACAGTTAAACTGCCTGCTGTTCTTCAGAAAAATCCTCCAGCTCCCACAAATTCTTTGGTTTTCCAGCATTTTTGTGTATTTGAACCCTTTCCAACAATGACTGTATGATTTTAAGATGCATCTTTTCATACTGAAGACAACTGAGGGACTCATATGCAGCTATTACAGAAGATTCAAACACTCACTGATGCTCCAGAAGGAAAAACCATGCATTAAGAGCCGGGTTGTGAAAACTATTGGAGTTTGAAGATCAGGGTAAATTTAACTTATTTTGTCTTCTGGGAAACATGTAACTATCTTCTGTAGCCTCTGAAGGGCAGTACTAAATGAAAAAAATGATATTTAGGCAAAATAAGAAAAATGTACTTCACTGACTTGATTTTTCTGCAAACAAGACAATAATTTTTACTTGTCTAGAATATTCTTCTTGATTTAAGAATTTTTAGATATCTGGGCTGGAAACAAGACAAAAAATACAAGTAAGAAAAGCATTTACTTTTTTTTTTTTTGCAGTGAAAACAGGAAACCTTGACTACACCTAACCACTAAATAAAGGTGCTTCATGATGCTATAGAATCACATTTTTGTTTAAATGGTTCCATAAAGAATCTTTAACATCTGAATAAC
This sequence comes from Barbus barbus, assembly GCF_936440315.1. Lineage (NCBI taxonomy): Eukaryota > Metazoa > Chordata > Actinopteri > Cypriniformes > Cyprinidae > Barbus > Barbus barbus. The sequence continues at coordinate 29,927,634 of NC_136752.1, read as the reverse complement.
CTTTCTGTTTCACAAAATTTCTTTGTGGCGAAAGAAGGTTCTTCAGATTATAAAAAGGTAAGAAAGAGATGTTTCTTTAAAAAAAAACCTTTGACTGAATGGTTCTTTGTGGAACCAAACATGGTTCTTCTATGACATTGCTGTGACGAACCTTTTAAGCTCCTTTATTTTTAAGAGTATGCCTCTTACTGAAAATACTTAATTATTCAAAAGTCAACGAAAAACAACTCAAAATCAAAAAAAAAAATCACTCCTGCAAGGAGAGGAGAGGGGATGAGCGATCTCGCCATGAGGCCAGAGAGACCTAAACAAAGAGCGAGAGATCAACGCCATCCAATTTTTATAGGAGACTCCACCTACAGGCTAAAACAAATAAATCACTCTCGGGAGAATTCCTCTTCTCGCATACCCACGTAACAGCACCATTCACACATCCATTTCAAAATAGAGGTCAATTCTGTGACATCATTAATCAGAACTAACCTCTAAACGGCCTCCCTGTTGTGTTTGCAAACATGGAGGGGTAACGTTATACGCGATCAGTTGTTTGTTGATGTTCTCATTTTTGTGTCAAACGTTCACATTCATGCTGCTTCTTTTGGCCCAGAGACATCGAGTTACATGACTTCAAACTGAACGTCTCGGTTACGTATGTAACCCTCGTTCCCTGAAGAAGGGAACGGAGACGTCACGTCGGTGACCGACGAATTGGGATCTCGCTTAGAGAGACCAATCCCCTACGAGAGTATCTAAACGAGCCAATGCACATTGGCATGCGATTATTGCATCCAGCTGCCGCTAATCACAGCGTGAGTATAATTAGGCAGCGGGTGCAGCGCATATTCAGGTTTTCGCTGAGGAGCCGAGCCGGTGACCCGGCCGCTCAGCGGTGGTACAGCAGCCGTGGCGACGGGACGTGGGAGCGCAGACCACCTTGTCGGTTGATGTACGCAACGGTCGCAGTGTTGTCCGTGCGGACCAGTACGTGTTTGCCTCGTAAACGCCTTCTGAGACGGACCAAGGCCAGACGTACCGCTAGCAACTCTAGGCAATTGATGTGCCAGTGCAGTTGGGGGCCCGTCCAAACCCCCGACACCGCAAGCCCGTCGAACGTGGCACCTCAGCCGGTGGTGGAGGCATCCGTGAAAATCACAGCATGCCTGGAGACCTGTTCCAGGGGCACTCCTGCCCGCAGAAACGAAAGGTCTGACCACGGGGTGAGGGTTCGGCGGCAGGCTGGTGTGACTTGGACCCGGTGAGTGCCACGCTGCCACGCCCACCTCGGGACTCGGCCATGGAGCCAGTGTTGAAGCGGCCTCATATGAAGCAGCCCCAGCGGCGTGACTGCCGCTGCAGCTGTCATATGCCCCAGGAGCCTCTGAAATTGTTTCAGTGGGGCCGCTGTCCTGCTCTTGAACGCATTCAAGCAGTTCAACACCGACTGAGCACGTTCCTACGTGAGGCGTGCTGTCTGACTGACCGAATCCAACTCAATACCGAGAAAAGAGATCCTCTGCGTCGGGGAGAGTTTGCTCTTTTCCCAGTTGACCTGAAGGCCCAACTGGCTGAGGTGTGACACCAAATCCCTGTGTTCGCACAACTGGTCCTGAGACTGAGCCAGTATGGGCCAGTCGTTGAGGTAGTTGAAAATGCGAACGCCCTGTTCTCTCATGGGAACAAGGGCTGCCTCCGCAACTTTCGTGAAGACACGGGGTAACAGGGACAGCCCGAAGGGCAGGACCTTGTACTGACATGCCCGTCCTCCAACGCAAACTGCAGGAATGGCCTGTGGCGCGGAAGGAATCGACACATGGACGTACACGTCCTTCAGGTCGACCGCTGCAAACCAATCTCGGGGACGGATGCACCCAAAGATGCGTTTCTGCGTGAGCGTCTTGAACGAAAGCCTGTGAAGGGCCCAGTTCCAGACACGCAGATCCAAGATTGGTCGTAACCCACCGCTTTCTTGGGCACAATGAAGTAAGGGTTGCAAGCCCTGTCTTCATATCGGCGGGAGGGACCGGCTCCATCGCGTCCTCCGCCAGTAGGACAGCGATCTCTCCACACAAAACATGAGCATCAGCTGCCTTCACTGCTGTGAGGTGGATGCCCCTGAACTTGGGAGGAAACTGAACCGCATAGCCGAGTCAGATGGTCCACTGGAGCCAGCAAGACGGGCTGGGTAGACAGGCACCCAGACACCGTACAAGCGGAGCAGCGGGACCACCGACGTACCCGCGGTGGGGCAGCGAGGTGGAACACAGGAACACGGCCCGTGGCGGACCAAGGGGTCTGAGTGTGCGGTGCGCGCTTACCTGGTTCCGAGGTTTGGCAGAGGGTGCGTGAGTAGGGCCTTTGATGACGCTCTCGAACCGCCCACTGCTGCCAGCTGGCGAAGAGGAGGATGAGCGCGGTCCGGAGTTGGTCCGTCCGCGACTCTCCATGCCCTCTTGGGACCCAGGGCAGAGACAACCGCTTCTTGCCCAGAAATCTTCAGCTCACCCTCCGATGCAGCAGTCGACGTCTGGTCATCGGGAGGAGCGCCAGGGTAACTGCTGGTGCTCCCCTTGTAGAGGGCCCAGCACGCTCCACTGACAGCTCAACTGGTTTTGGAGCGCAAGAGGGGCGATGGTCCATCAAGGGTTGGTTCCCTGGAGGGTTTGCCACCATGCCACCGCCTGAAATGGTCCCCGTCTGTCTGCAGCCAGAACGAGAGCCAAATCAAGGCAGGGGTAACAGAGCAACTCCAAGATGATCATCTTCCCACCATGAGAAGATGCCTCATCCACGAACGCCACCTCAGCATGCTTACTGCCCAGGCATGTGAGGCAGTGATCATGACCATCACCCGGCACCAGGTAACGACCGCATCCAGAAACGCACGGGTGACACGTTGTCTGAAGCAAGACCCAACTCGTCTTTACAAAGACGCAACGTCGAGTTTGCCAGATGCAACGTCGTCTTTAAAAAGACGCACCCGTGAATGCTCTTTTAGAGAAATCACTCTTTCAGTGTGCTGAAGCGCACAGGGGAGATGGCCACTTGCAACACAATCAGGGGGTAGTGCAGCCTGATGTGTGCAATCCACTCGACACAGGAAGAACCACCGCCGCTGAAGCGCCGTACTGCCAGCACGAGAGTCTCCCAAAGAGCGTGCTTAACTCGTTGAATTCACTCGTCAGCAGAGGTCAGGAGCAGAACAATGTAACCGCTCGGCTCCGAAGCGAAAAGCTGAATATGCGCTGCACCCGCTGCCTAATTATACTCACGCTGTGATTAGCAGCAGCTGGATGCAATAATCGCATGCCAATGTGCATTGGCTCGTTTAGATACTCTCGTAGGGGATTGGTCTCTCTAAGCGAGATCCCAATTCGTCGGTCACCGACGTGACTCGGAGTGACCGACTGATAGGGAACTACATAGTGTGGAGTAAACGCGTCATCTGAGTCAGAATGTTATGAATGTTATGATTAGCCCTGAACTTTTAAATTTCTTCATTGAGATTATAATCATTGAATTTTAAAACACAGCCGCCACAAAATCAGACTTTAACTCCTCTTTTTACTTTGAGAGCGTTCTGAGGTTAAATACAGATTTAAAATCATAACAAGAAATAATTTAATGGCGATGATACGGTTTTTGAAATCAAATCTTTGCATAGTTATGACAGCAAACACTGACATCTAACAATGCCTTGAAAAACACAGTTAATCTTAAAAAATAAAGCATATACATAAAACAGTTATGGAATAAGCATGTGTCCTATTCTGTGTCCTAAGCTCCTGAAACATTGCTGTCTCATATTTTAGAGCAGTCACTGCAATTCGGGAAAGGAATCAATCAAATCTGTTTGTGTGTGAAAATATTCAGATGTAACTCCCTTTGTAATCGTTAACATTTTCATAAGTAACTGTAACTTAATTACACTATTTTTTCCTCAATAACCGTAACTGATTACATTTATTTTGTAATTAAATGACGTAATTCCGTTACATGTAACTAGTTACTCCGTAACACTGGTGTTGGGGAAGCTACTCTGAAACGGCAGCTTGACCAGCTACAAGCTACAAGTAAATTAAAGTAGTTGAGCTACATTCAAGCTACCCTTCTGAAAAAGTAGCTATATCTACACTACAAGTTACTATCAGAAAGTAGCTAGCTACATTGAAACTTTCACTTTATTATTATTATTATTATTATTTACAATTAACATTACATATAACTGAATATTTGTTAATAAAGAATCATAATGAAGTTATAGGTAAAATATAATAAGTTATAAGTAAGATATTTGGGGTTTAAAACAACACATTGTAAAGCAATCATGATTTCAAACAGTATGGTGAATTCAGGTTCAAGTTATTTCAATGACAAAAAGTGTCCCAATTGTTTGATTTTGTAAACTATCCAATACACACAATAATAAAATATAGTTATATAGTTACATTATCTCAAACTGACTGTCAAAGTGCAAAATGTATGCAACCATCAATATCTCTCTATATCTATCCATCCATCCATCCATCCATCCATCCATCCATCATCTATCTATCTATCTATCTATCTATCTATCTATCTATCTATCTATCTATCTATCTATCTATCTATCTATCTATCTATCTATCTATCTATCTATCTATCTATCTATCTATCTATCTAGTCTTTCTGTCTGTCTGTCTTTCTGTCTATCTATCTGTCTGTCTATCCATCCATCCATCCATCCATCCATCCATCCACCCATCCATCCGATCAGTGCTCTTTCTGGACTCTCTCTGGCAGACGGAGCTCTGAGCAGATGGCAGAAATGGCAGAGACGAGTCTGAACGACCAGCACATTAAAGATGCTTCATGATGATCATCTACACTGAACTACAGAGCCAAACACAGCAGAGAAACACTCCAGCAGTGTCGCGTCTGAGGGACAAACTCCACTCGCTCACACATGGATATCAGTCATCGGTCTTGGGCATAGCAATACCCTAGCAACAGCATAGCAACCAAGTACACCATAGCAACCTGGCTGAAAATATCAAACGGTTGCTATTTGGCTGCAGTAGCTAGAGTGCTCTGGGTTGTTGCTATGCAGTTGCTAGAGTGTTCTGGACACAGCAACACTAGCAACTGCATAGCAACCAAGTACAGAACACCATAGCAACACTCTGCAGTTGCTAGGGGATTCTGGGTAGTTGGCAGGGTGTTGCTATGCAGTTGCTAGGGAGTTCTGGGCATAGCAACACCCTAGAAATTGCATAGCAACACCCTAGCAACTGCATAACGACCACTTTTAACAACCTATGCAGTTTCTTTGGTTTCCTAAATGGTGGCTAGACTGTTGCTATGCCCAGAACACCCTAGCAATCACACATAATGCCCTGGCAACCACCAAGTACACCCTAGAAACCACCCATAACACTCTAGCAACCTGGTTGAAAAGATTAAACAGTTCACTAGTTAGTTGCAGTTGCTAGGGGATTGTGTGTTATTGCTAAGGTGTTCTGGGCATGGCAACGCCCTAGTAACTGCATAGCAACGCTCTTGCACCTAAAAAAAAAAAGGCATAAAATGGCATAGCAACCACTCACAATGCTCTAGCAGCCACCAAATACACCCTAGCAACAACCCAGAACGCCCTAACAACATGGGTGAAAAGATCAACCAGTTGTTAGTTGGTTGCAATTGCTAAGGGAATCCATGTTGTTGCTAGGTAGTTGCTATGTTGGTAGGGTATTGCTATGGCAACGGCTGCTTAGCAATCCAGATGAAAAGATCAACTATTTGCTAGTTGGTTGCTGTTTCTAGGGGATTGTGGGTTGTTGCTAGAGTGTTCTGTGCATAGCAACTGCTCTGGGCATTGGTGCTCTGGGCATCTATTAATCTATCCGTATAACTACAGTATCTATCTAGTACTGCTACAGTATCTATACAGTACTGCTCCCCGGGCGCCGCAGCATAAATGGCTGCCCACTGCTCTGGGTGTGTGTTCACAGTGTGTGTTCACTGCTGTGTGTGTGTGCACTTTGGATGGGATAAATGCAGAGCACAAATTCCGAGTATGGGTCACCATACTTGGCCAAGTCACATCACTTTCACTTTTTATCTTTCAATCTCATCTATTTATACAAAACCTATAGTTTTCTACCATCTTTAGGTAAATCAGCTGTCCCTGGGTCATGTGGTGTAGAGTGGGCGGAGTCTCACCGGTCACCAGGAAGGTGCAGCGCCCCGGCCCCACCTCGTTGATGACGTCACAGGTGTACTCGCCGTAGCCCTCGCGCGCCAGGCTGCGCACGCTGTAGTCTGTGTCATCGCGCGAATCAAAGGTGCCAGCGTGCAGCAGCCGCGAGCCCAGCCTCCACTCGTAGCGCAGCACACGGGACGGATGAGCGCGCAGAACATGGCAGTTCATGGACACCGGCCGACCCAAACCCTGCCGCACCTCCTGCCACACCGGCTCCACCGCCGGAGGATCTGAGAGACAGACAGAGAGAAAGGCATTACTGCAACGCATCACAAAACAATACACTTTTGATCAACAGTGAGGATCCACTGGAAAGAGCAACCTATATAAGGTGCCCTTAGCATACTATTTCCAGAATACTGTGATGAAGACATGAGTAAAGACTGCAAAATAAATAAACTACGATAAAATAAAATAAAATCAAGTAAAATCAAATAAAATCTGTATTACCGCTTAGTTTGGTCTGGAATTCCAATTAAAAAATAAAATAAAATAAAATAATTGTATTATACATACAAACTGTCAATCGTCACCATTATCGGAAACTGGAAAAATAAAATAAAATAAAAGCTGTATTATACATGCAAACTTTTAAACATCACCATTACCGCTTGGGTTTGGGAAACTGGAAATGCAACTAAAAAATGATTAAATAATCACGCATTAATGTCTATTTTGGCATTTAAATGTATGTATTTGGCAGATGCTTTTATGCAAAGCAGCTTGCATTGAAAGTATGCATTTTATCCATGTGAAATCCTTCAAATGAAAGGTGCTTCATCTCATTTAAATATTTTTTTCTTTTTATTTGGATCCTGATGGACTCAAATTGAAACACTGAATAATTCATATCAAATGAACGAATCAAAAAGAAACTTGAGTTCAAAACCAAAGAATCAAAACAAGCACTCAACTGGAAACAAATGCCAAAATAAAAAATAAAATAAATTTAAATAAAAAATAAAAAAATCATAATTTAAAATAAGATTAAATAAAAGCTGCATTATACATAATACATTATACATAAAACTAAAGATTCAAAACAACTTAAAACAACTCACAGACTGATTAAACAGAAATAAAATACAACCCGAATTCTGGAAATGTTGGGACGTTTTTTAAATTTGAATAAAATGAATACTAAAAGGCTTTCAAATCACATGAGCCAATATTTGATTCACAAAAGAACATAGATAACCTAACAAATGTTTAAACTGAGAAAATATTAAATTTTCTGCACAAAATGAGCTCATTTCAAATTTGATGCCTGCTACAGGTCTCAAAATAGTTGGGACGGGGGCATGTTTACCATGGTGTAGCATCTCCTCTTCTTTTCAAAACAGTTTGAAGACGTCTGGGCATCGAGGTTATGAGTTTCTGGAGTTTTGGTGTTGGAATTTGGCCCCATTCTTGCCTGATGTAGGTTTCCAGCTGCTAAAGAGTTCATGGTCGTCTCTGATGTATTTTTCATTTAATGATGCGCCAAATGTTCTCTATAGGTGAACGATTTGGACTGCAGGCAGGCCAATTCAGCACCCGGACTCTTCTACTACGAAGCCATGCTGTTGTAATAGCTGCAGAATGTGGTTTTGCATTGTCCTGCTGAAATACACAAGGCCTTTCCTGAAATAGACGTCGTCTGGAGGGGAGCATATGTTGCTCTAAAACCTTTATTTACCTCTCAGCATTCATAGTGCCTTCCAAAACATGCACGCTGTCCATACCGTATGCACTTATGCACCCCCGGCCCATACCATCAGAGATGCTGGCTTTTGAACTGAACGCTGATAACACGCTGGAAGGTCTCTTTCCTTTTTAGCCTGGAGGACATGGCGTCCAAGATTTCCAACAAGAATGTCAAATTTGGACTCATCTGACCATAGAACACTTTTCCATCACTTTAAAATAGTCCATTTTAAATGAGCCTGCTGGACCATGTTCACATATGACTTCCTTTTTGCATGATAGAGCTTTAGTTGGCATCTGCAGATGGCACGGCGGATTGTGTTTACCGACAGTGGTTTCTGGAAGTATTCCTGGGCCCATTTAGTAATGTCAATGACAGAATCATGCCGATGAGTGACGCAGTGTCGTCTGAGGGCCCGAAGACCACGGGCATCCAACAAAGCTCTTTGGCCCTTGTCCCTTACACACAGAGATTTCTCCAGTTTCTCTATTTTTTGATGATGTTATGCACTGTAGATGTTGAGATTTGCAAAGCCTTTGCAATTTGACGTAAAGGAACATTGTTTTTAAAGTATTCCACAAAGTATTCCACAATCTCACACTCTTTCACAGACTGGAGAGCCTCCGCCCATCTTTTCTTCTGAGAGACTCTGCCTCTCTAAGACATCCCTTTTATGTTACAGACCTGACGTCAATTAACTTAATTAGTTGCTAGATGTTCTCCCAGCTGAATCTTTTCAAGATTTCTTGCTTTTTCAGTCCTTTGTTGCCCCCGTGCCAACTTTTTTGAGACCTGTAGCAGGCATCAAATTTGAAATGAGCTAATTTTGTGAGTAAAAGTGTACAAGTTCTCTGTTTAAACATTTGTTATGTTCTTTATGTTCTGTTTTAAATAAAATATTGGCTCATGTGATTTGAAACTTTTAGTTTTAATTTTATTCAAATTTAAAAAACATCCCAACATTTCCGGAATTCGGGTTGTAAAATAAAAAAAGCTTCATTATGCATATAAACTGTACAACTAGACACAAAACCGTTACACTGATATTAATCAAATTCTAAATTAATGCAGTAAAGTTGCATGGAAAATGAAACAAAATCAAGTAAGATCTAAATGCATGCACAGATGCATACAATAAGTGTCCACTGGAAAAAGTACACTATATAGGGAGCCCTTAGTATGCAGCTCCAAACTAATGCCCTGGAGAAAGCCAGTAAATAACATTTTTCATTTCAAACGGCTGAAATTAATGTCTGCGTATCAGTTAAGAGCCACATAAAGGGCGGTTTAAGTGGCGTTGGAGGACAGATGAACACAGAGCTCTTGATCTGAGAGCTCGAGCCAATCCTCCTGCAGCTTCATTCCATCCAGAAAATGAAGCAGATTTAATGAGCGCCGGGTGCGAGAGGCCAAACCAAACACATCTGAGATCATCTGAAACACAAATGCTGAGAGACGAAGAGCAGAAAGAGCTGCAGAAGTGAGTCAGACGGTGACAAATGCACATGCGAGAGTTTTCTGTCTGGATGCAATGAAATGGCTGGTGTTTGCTTCCGGAAAAAACAACATACAGTACAAGGACGAGGCTTTTACAGAAATGCTGCTGGATGTATGACGGGTTCCCCTTCAGGAACTCGAGCTGCGTCAAAGCGCTATGGGAACCCCTTCCAGCGTGACCACGCTCTGAGTCACATGTGTAATCTGTACAATGGATGGGTGAGACGTCATGGGCGGGTGACATAATCGACCAGGAAGCTTAAAAGCACGTGCGGTGGAACCGGCATCAGCTTTTTGTCATTCAGCAACCGCTACTTAGTGTTGTTTGTCCCTACACAATCACTTGAAATAAGCTCCACAATGTTTAAAAGTGCAGGAAACTAGCACATGGGCGAGAGCAGATCGCATTACAGGCTGTGTGTTCCTCCCTGCAATCGCAAAAAAAAAAAAAAAAGCATCACTGCTGGGGATACACACAGTCCGTGTGTGGTCTGCTTGAGAGCAGAGCACTCAGAGTCTGCATTTGTCACTGCGTATGCTCAATCTCAGGGCGGATGGATCAGGTGGAGGGAATGAAGACGGGCCCCTATCTTCTTCCTTTCCCATCAGATCCAACGCCCGCTCTCTGGGTTCGGAAGCTCGCCCCGCGATTTCTTCTCCCCAGAGATTGGGCTCGATGCTCCGCCTGTCTTCCTCCGAGAAGGTGGACATGAAGGACGTCGATGAGCTTTTGTTGCAGTGTTTGCACAAGCATTGTTTGCACAAGCTTATTGTGAACGAGGATATCATTATAGCAGCGTTCCTGCATAGGAACGGAGTTCGTACTGTCAGCTCTAGAGAGATAGGGGCTGATTGTACTTCTCTCCACCGTATGATCTCGCGATTACGGTCCCGCCGCTGCTGAGGCACGGCGGCGAGTGAGATTGCAGGGATCGCACATGGATCTGCCGGACGGGTTGGAGACGGGTTCGCCCTATCTCCACCTGCATTCCCCAGATCTAGCGCTCTCGCTCGGAGCAGTAAGCCTGGTTCTTCCCACTTTGAGTGAGAGCTCGCTGTTGCAGTGCACGTTGCCAAGGCGAATCATGCATGACGTGCCCAACAACGTTCCAGCTCCTCATTTAGGGAGCGTCACTTCTCGTACTTCCCATAATATTGGAGTCAGAGTGGTGCTCACGGGCCAAAGCCTTCTAGCAGATGGCAGATCTGCGGACCGTCATTCTCGCTGCATAGTCTTTGGCTAAAACATCCTGTTGCCTATGGCCCAGGACTTTTGAGGGTCGGCCCCTCTGGGGAAGAACGGAGTACACCACATTGCACGGTGCCCATCTCTCCTCAGTGCCCTCAGGAGATCGGTCTGCCAACCCTGCCAGTGTTCCAGGGCGCAGCGGTCTCCAGCGAGCGCTGCTCTCAGTCTCTTTTGCCCGGAAACGTAGCGGAGCTGAGAGGCTCGCCACCTCTTTGGAGGTCTCTAGGGCGGCTAGTTTGGCCAGTGTGCCGCTTCAGGGCACCGATTTAGCCTCTCTAATTGCACCAGAGATCAGTCTCGGGAGAACAAGGCTATCGTATTCAGTCGGCTTTCCGCCGCGTTTCAGTGGGGTCATTCCTACTTTGGTCAGCCCCGAGCAGACTCTGGTAATGGAACAAGAAGTGTTCTCTCCTCGCTAAAGAGAGTCCGGGTTCTACAGCCGATACTTCATAGTTCCATGGAAGGATGGAGGGTTGCGTCCCTTTTTAGATCTGCGTAAGTGGAACCGCTATGCGACTGAAGTTCAAGATGCTCAGATCAGGTCCGAGGACTGACTTGTCATGATAGATCTAAAAGACGCTTACTTCTACATTTCCTTCCTTCCCACTCACAGGAAGTTCCTGAGGTTTGCTTTCGGGGCGAAGCATACCAATATTGGGTTCTTCCCTTCGACCTAGCACTCTCATGAAGTGTGTGGATGCTGCACTGGCTCCGCTGTGGCTCCAGGGCATCCACATACTGAATTACATCGACGATTGGTTGATTTTAGCTCAATCAGAGCAGATGGCGGCTCGACATCGAGATGTCGTTCTCGCCCACATGAAAGAGCTGGGGTTAAAACTGAACGCCAAGAAAAGTGTGCTTTATCCATTATAGAGAACCACTTATCTAGGTGTGCTGTGGGATTCGACCGCGATGCAGGCACGTCTGTCCCCTGCTCGTATCGAGTCGATCCTCACGGCAGTCAAGAGAGTGAAAGAAGGCCAGTTACTCGCTGTCAAGCAGTTTCAGAGATTTGCTGGGTCTGATGGCAGCTGTCCAACGTGATACCTTTTGACCTGCTGTACATGAGACCCCCACAGTGGTGGCTCAAGATCAAGGGGTTCTCCCCGAGGGGAAACCCACTCCACACTATCAAGGTCACGAGGCGATGCATATGTGCCTTAGACATGTGGAAGAAACCTTGGTTCTTGTCTCAGGGCCCGGTGCTGGGAGCTCCTTGTCGCTGTGTAACACTAGCGACGGACACGTCCCTCACCGGTTGGGGAGTGGTCATGAATGGCCACCCTGCCCGTGGTCTGTGGAGAGGCCGCCATCTGATGTGGCACATCAATTGGCCGGAGATGCTGGCTGTGTTTCGAGCACTGAAGATCACCATGTGTTGGTGCGAGCATTGACAGCACATTCTCTTGGCACATTCTCTTATATCAACCACCAGGGAGGTCTGCGTTCGCGCCTGTTGTAGCAAGGCAAGCTGGTGCACCAGATCCTTGTGTGGTCCCAGGACAAACTCCTCTCGCTGAGAGCAGTTCACATTCCTGGGCATCTCAATATGGGAGCAGACATCCTGTTGAGGCAGGGGCCGAGGCCCGGAGAATGGATGCTTCACCTCAGGGTGGTGAAGCATATATGGAGAGTTTTGGGCCAGGCACAGGTGGACCTCTTTGCGACTCAGGAGACATCACAATGTCCCCTCTGGTTCTCTCAGACTCCTCCAGCTCCTCTGGGACTGGATGCCATGGTGCAGACTCGGCCGAGGCTTTGTCTGTATGCTTTCCCCCAATTCCGGAAGTTCTGGCGAGAGTGCCAGGACAAGGTCAGTCTACTCTGGTGGCACCGTTCTGGCCGGGCCGAGTATAGTTCTCGGACCTGATTTCTCTCCTCAACGGCTCTCCATGTTAGATTCCCGTCAGGAGGGATCTCCTCTCATAGGCGGGGGCACCATCGTCCACCCTCGCCCGGAGCTGTGGAAGTTGTGGGTCTGGCCCCTGAAGGGGCACAGCTCATAGCTTCCGGTCTCTCAGCCGAGGTTGTTGAGACCATACTCCAATCCAGAGCTCTCTCTACGAGGAAACTGTACACCCTTAAGTGGAGACTCTTCACTTCGTGGTGCGGAGATCGCTGGCTTGACTCAGTCAACTGCCCGATTGGTACAGTTCTGGAGTTCCTGTAGGCTCGTTTCTCCACAGGGTTAACCCATTCCACCCTAAGGATCTACGTGGTGGCTATACTGGCCTACCGCGCCCTTCTCGGTGGCCTTTCAGTGGGTAGGCACCCCCTAGTTACATGTTTCCTCCGCAACACGAGGAACATGTACACCCTGAAGTGAAGTGTTACTTCATGGTGCAGAGGTTGCCAGCTCGACCCAGCCAATTGCCCGATTGGTAAAGTTCTGGAGTTCATGCAGGCCTGTTCCTCCGCAGGGTTAACCCACTCCACCTTGAGGGTCTACGCGGCGGCTATACCGGCCTACCGTGCCCTTCTTGGTGGCCTTTCAGTGGGTAGACACTCCCTAGTACATGTTTCCTCCAGAGGCTGAGGCCTCCGGCAAGAGAGCTTATGCTATGTGGTGGATCAGAATGCTACTAGCTCAGGGAGTCCTGTACATTGTTCGGTTCTGGTTGAGCCTGTGCAGCAGGGTAGCTGGGTGACTTTAAGGCGGCCTAGTCGCGGGTCAAAACACCACTCTTCCGTTCCGATCAGAACATCAAACAGGTTCTCCCTACTCAGTGAGGCACCCACTGAGAAACCTGATGAAAGTGCTCTGGTTATTGGCGATTCTATTGTACGGAACGTGAAAATATAGACACCAGCCACCATAGTTCATTGTTTACTGGGAGCCAGAGCGCCTGACATCTTGGCAAATTTAAAAGTGCTGGCTAATGCTAAACGTAAATTCAGTAAGATTGTTATCCACGTCGGCGCTAATGATGTTCGACTTCGCCAGTCGGAGATCACTAAAAATAATGTTAAAGAGGTGTGTGAACTTGCAAGTACGATGTCAGACACTGTAATATGTTCTGGTCCGCTCCCTGCTTACCGAGGCGATGAGATTCATAGCAGACTGTCGTCACTCAATGGCTGGATGTCTAAGTGGTGCCTGCAGAATAGCACAGACTTTATAGACAATTGGACGAGTTTTTGGGACAGACCTAACCTGTTGAAAAGAGATGGTGTTCATCCCTCCTGGGGTGGTGCCCCTCTTCTCTCTAGAATTATGGCACATAATCTTAGAGTTTGTACTTGACTAACTGGGGCCCAGGTCAGGAAGCCAACAGACTGGCTAAACTGACCGTCTGCTAGCCGCGTTACGTCACAGAAGTCAGTTAATTCTCAGCACATAGAGACTCCTTCACCCAGATATCACACTATAGAGACTGTGTCTGTTCCCCGAACTAGAAAATACAGAAAATGTCCAAACCAAATTAAGAGTAACAATCTAATTGATGTTCAACAAATGTTTACAAAACAGAGAAACAATGACAATTGATAAAGCTTGGCATATTGAATATCAGGTCCCTTTCTCCAAAAGCACTTTTTGTAAATGATTTGATCAATGATAATAATCTAGATTTGTTCTGTATGACAGAAACATGGCTAAAACCAGATGAATACATTACTTTAAATGAGTCCACCCCCCAAGATTACTGCTATAAAAATGAGCCACGTCCGAAAGGTAAAGGGGGAGGTGTTGCTATAATTTATAGCAATATTCTCAGTATTTCTCGGAGGGCAGGCTTTAAGTTTAACTCGTTTGAAGTTATGGTGCTGCGTATAACATTATCTAGAGAAACACATGTTAGTGATAAATCCCCTGTGATGTTTGCACTGGCTACTGTATGCAGGCCACCAGGGCACCACACAGACTTTATTAAATAATTTGCTGATTTTCTATCTGAGTTAGTACTGGCTGCAGATAAAGTCTTAATTGTTGGCGATTTTAATATCCATGTTGATAATGAAAAAGATACATTAGGATCAGCATTCATAGACATTCAGAACTCTATTGGGGTTAGACAACACGTTTCCGGACCTACTCACTGTCGAAATCATACTCTAGATTTAGTACTGTCACATGGAATTGATGTTAGTGGTGTTGAAATTCTGCAGCAAAGCGATGATATCTCAGATCATTACCTAGTCTTGTGTAAACTCCATATAGCTAAAATTTTAAATTTTACACCTTGTTACAAGTATGGTAGAACCATCACCTCTACCACAAAAGACTGCTTTGTAAGTAATCTTCCTGATTTATCTCAATTCCTTAGCATATCCAACAGTGCAGAAAAACTTGATGATGTAACAGAAACTATGGACTCTCTCTTTTCTAGCACTTTAGATACAGTTGCTCCTTTACGCTTAAGGAAGATCAAAGAAAACAGTCCGACTCCGTGGTATAATGAGCACACTCGCACCTTAAAGAGAGAAGCCCGGAAAATGGAGCGCAGCTGGAGGAAAACAAAACTAGAGGTATTTCGTAGCCTGGCGGGAAAATACCCTATCCTACAGAAAAGCACTAAAAACTGCTAGATCTGATTACTTTACGTCTCTTCTAGAAGAAAACAAACATAACCCCCGGTATTTATTCAATACAGTCACTAAATTAACGAAAAATAAAGCATCAACAGGTGTTGGCATTTCCCAAAAGCACAGCAGTAATCACTTTATGAACTACTTTACTTCCAAGATCGATTCTATCAGAGATAAAATTGTAACCATGCAGCCTTCAGGTACAATATCGCATCAGATAGTGCACTATAGATCCCCTGAGGAACAATTTCACTCATTCTCTACTATAGGAGAGGAAGAATTGTATAAATTTGTTAAATCATCTAAACCAACAACATGTACGTTAGACCCTATTCCATCTAAACTACTAAAAGAGATGCTTCCAGAAGTCATAGATCCTCTTTTGGCTATTATTAATTCATCATTGTCATTAGGATATGTCCCAAAAACCTTCAAATTGGCTGTTATTAAGCTTCTCATTAAAAAAACCACAACTTGACCCCAAAGATTTAGTCGAGTTACAAATGACCTGCTTCTATCATCTGATCGTGGTTGTATCTCTTTATTAGTTCTACTGGATCTTAGCACTGCGTTCGACACTAACGATCACAACATTCTTTTGAATAGACTAGAAATCTTTGTTGGCATTAGTGGAAGTGCATTAGCATGGTTCAAATCGTACTTATCTGACCGCCATCAATTCGTAGCAGTGAATGAAGAGGTATCATATCGATCACAAGTGCAGTATGGAGTACCTCAAGGCTCAGTACTTGGGCCGTTACTTTTCACGCTTTACATGTTCCCATTGGTAAATATCATCAGGAAACACGGGGTTAGCTTTCACTGTTCTGCTGATGATACTCAGCTCTATATTTCTTTGCGGCCCGGTGAAACCAAACTGAGAAACTTATTGAATGCATAGTCGATATAAAAAACTGGATGACGAGTAACTTCTTACTGCTAAATTCAGAAAAAACAGAGGTGTTAATTATCGGACCTAAAACCCCCACAAGTAATAACCTAGAATACTGCCTAGAATACTGTAGAATGCATTATTCGTTTTCTGTGCCTTTTCGAATATGGATTCGCTGTTCGGGCACATCCCTAAAAGCCACCCAGCTAAAAGCCGATGTAAAGCTGCTTTGACACAATTTGCATTGTTAAAAGCGCTATACAAATAATATTGACTTGACTTGACTACATAAAATAAAATATTTATTATTTATTTATTTTTATTTTTTTCAAAGACTAAACCTGCTTGAGCAAATGTTATCAGGACATATAGGTTCAAAGGACAAATAATGTTTTTCTTCACTAAAAATAAACGAAAGCTATTTAGAAATATATAAAATGGGGGGGGGGGATAATAATAATATATAAAAAAAATAATAAGCACACATAACAAAATGACTTAAAATAACTAAAATGAATTTTGCAGATTACCAACTTGTTTCAGATGAGAACTTGCCCACAAATGACTTTGTCTGATGATAATTTTCCAGCAAAAAAGCAACCAAGACTGGCAAGATAGCCGTGGCCCTGGCTAATCTTTTGAAAGTCTGGGCAAGACAGGTCTGTACTGTCATATTTGGCTAAATATATTACATACACTGCTGTTCAAAAGTTTGGGATCAGTGAGATTTGTAATGATTTATAAAGAAGTCTCTTCTGCTCATCAAAAATACAAAAAAACAAACAAAAAAAACAGTAATATTGTGAAATATTATTGGAATTTAAAATAACAGTTTTCTATTTTAATATACTTTTTTGATACTTTTTTCAGGATTCTTTGATGAATAAAATGTTAAAAAGAACAGCATTTATTCAAAATAGAAATCATTTGTAACAATATACACTACTATTCAAAAGTTTGGGGTCAGTAATGTTTTTCTTTCTTTCTTTTTTTTAAAATAAATTAATACTTTTATTCAGGATGTGTTAAATTAATACAAAGTGATAGTAAAGACCTCTTGTCAGAGATGTCACAGCCTCCTCTGTCTCATCAGTCTTCATCCACTATGAGTATCTCGTTATGCCGTTTGGCCTTTCCAAAGCCCCATCCGTCTTCCAAGGATTCATGAACAAGGTGTTCCGGGAGTTCCTCCACCAGTTTGTGATCGTTTACATAGATGATATCCTCATTTACTCCCGGAACCTCGCCGACCATCGCCACCACGTTACGCAGGTCCTCCAGAGGCTCCGTCAGCACCATCTGTTCCTCAAGCTGGAGAAATGCGAATTCCATCGCCCCACCATGCAGTTCCTCGGATACATCATTAGCCAGAATGGAATCCTTATGGACCAGGGGAAGGTAATGGTTATCAAAGAGTGGCCTCACCCCAAGACGGTGAAGGAGTTACAGAGGTTTCTCGGCATCGCAGACTTCTATCGTTGGTTCATCAAGGATTTCAGGCTGCATACTGCCCCTCTGACGTCTTTGCTCTGCAGAAAGCCCAAGTCCCTGTCCTGGAACACCAGCGCCCACGAAGCATTCGAAAACCTGAAATCTGCATTTATCATGGCCCCCATCCTTCGCCATCCAGATCCTCATGTGCCGTTCGTGGTGGAAGTGGATGCCTCCACCACCAGAGTGAGGGCGGTGCTCTCTCAGCAGTTCAATGAGCCTCCTCACCTCCAGCCTTGCGCATACTAGACCAAGAAACTGTCTTCAGCGGAGCAGAACTATGAAATCAGAAACCGGGAGCTACTAGCCATCAAGCTTGCCTTGGAGGAGTGGCGGCATTGGCTGGAGGATGCCAACCATACATTTGTGGTAATTACCGATCACAAGAATCTCCAATATCTCCGTGATGCCAACGGCTCAATCCCCGCCAGGTCAGTTAGTAATTGAAACTGCAAAACAAATCTTTTAGTTTTGATCTTAAATCTTTGTTGTTTTTAATGTTACATTCAATTCAAGTTTATTTGTATAGCCCTTTTCACTATACAAATCGTTGCAAAGCAGCTTTATAGAAAATGTTAAGTTTCTGCATTATATTTAGAAATAGGTTATTAGTGGTGACTATGGCAGAAATGTACAGTAAAAAACAAAAAAACAAACAAACAAAAAAAACATTGAAACGTTTTAAAAGATTTAAGAATTTTTAAATTTTACAGGAGGGTTATTTTTATTAAAACAAAGTTGGCTGTTGGGCATTTCTTCTTCTAAAATAAATTTCCAAAATTATATTATGTGTTATGTGTTTGTTTGTAAGTGCCAATACATTTTGATATTTAAATAATTTATACATTCAGATTTAACTTCAATAAAAAAAGGTCTAATCTGAGTTGCAACAACTCAAAAATAAATTGACTAAAAGTTGTAAGTTAATTGCTATGAAAATGTATGAGTTAGGTTACTCAGTACTTCAAGTTAAAAGTAATTAACATGAATGAGTACAACAAACTCAAAACCTAATAGTTCTGTTTACTTAAAATTGGCGACATCATAGTTTAAATTACTTTGATTACCTCAAATTTCTTGGGTTTTCTCAATTTATTCAGGTTTACAGTGTAGGATGTGATGTTTCTTCACTAAAAGTAAATAAAAGCTATTTAGAAATAAAACAACAACAACAAACTAATAAAAATGAAAAACACATATCAAAATAACCAAAACTAAAATTAAAATGATGTCTAAAAAATATAGAAATGCAAGCTAATTCAAAATGTACATGAACACTATAATACTAAATAATAAAAAAATTGAATCAAATCTGTATTAATATAAACTCTTTCCTGAGAGTAAGACATCAGAGCGGCGTGATCAGATGTGATGAGGACATGTATGTTCACAGGAGTTATGATGTTGTTCTCTGCTCGGAGATATAAATCAGCGGCTCTGGATGTTTACTGGACTCAGACATTATGGTCTTCCTGCTCAGGTCAATATTGTCCAGCAGAAATAAGACTCTTAAGATTTCAGTCCAGATTTACAGCACTGCAGCGAACAGAAGGAATCGGTCAGCTGCACCGATGCAGGAGGAGAAATGATTAAAACAATAACATTCACTGCTATTCATCACTGTTATCTGACAGCTGTCAATCAACCAATCAAACAATCAATCAATCAATCAATCAAACAATCAATCAAACAATCAATCAATGCAGACTCAGGACGTGATATAAAGCTGTAAAATGCACAGACGTTTCCAAACACAAGTTGGTCCTGAGTGACTCTATGACTTACTAACTCTTCAGAACCAGAAGAGAGCTGAAAAACACCAGAGAAATGGGCAAAAACTGAGACAGACTTAAACACAGTAAACACAAGTAGCTGAACTAACTCACACTCTGTATGTTGGTATATGTGCTGACAGCAGTGTTGTTACTGTTAATTCAAACTAAAACTATTAAAAACCATTTTCAGTAACTGAAATAAAATATAAATATTAGATGAAAAACTTCTGGCATCTAAGTGAAGTACTAAAATAACCGGACCTGAAACTGACATAAATATTTTAAAAAAAACTTTAAAGAAATATTTAACTAATTTTGTTGACTAAAATTAAAAATCATTTTCAATAACTGAAATAAAGATGGAATAACATTGAAAAAAAAGAAAGAAAAGTAAATTAGAAATGTTGCCTTGGCATCCAACTGAAATAAATATACTTAAGCTGAATTACTAAACTTACGAAAGTCAAAGTTAAATTCAAATAAATTAAAGCTAACAAATATTAAAAACAACAACTCATAAAAATTACAAACTCACATAACACAACTGCTAAAACTTAATATAAAAATTAATGAAAAATACCATTTAAAAATAAAAGCTAAACATATTAATAAATACTATAATAGCATATAAATAATACTAAAATAACTGACTGGATGCTGAACAGTCTACATTAATTTTAAACAGCAGAACGATCCTCTGAACACTAGAGATGTGATGGTATGAAAATTTCTCATAATGATTATAGTGGCCTAAATTATCACGGTTATCAGTAGTATCACGGTATTGTTAAAATGTGCTGGAAATGTTCAAAAAGTACTGACACATACATCGTTTCACCAAGTTTTGTATTTAAAATCAACAACCAATAAATACAATTATATATTCACAGTTACGCAAAAAAGTGCTGCTGGGGTGTAAAAAAATCCATTAATCGGTGCTCTTTGGATGCGGATTCTTTCGTATCATCAAAAAACTCATAAATCCAAGGCACTCGAGTAGTTCATCAGGGGACACGAGTTAGCCGCAACGTATCGGTACACAAATGTGTTTTTAAATTCTAAAGCCATGTGAATAAAGGCTTTTTAATTTGTTCACACTACTGGAGTGCCTTGGATTTATGAGTTTTTTAATAAATAAAATTACTTTTTGTTTGCATAAACACTAAAACAATAACATTACCAATGATGTCTGGATTTTAAATGACAACAGTTTATCTAATAACATGTACAAAATGTTCAAATAAATCTCATAATAAAACGTTTCATAAAATGGTAAACCTCACTTTTCAACGTTTAAAAAAAGAACAGGGTTAAGTCAAAATGATAACTGATTAATAAATGATTAATGATGTATGATGTATTTTATTGGCTCCATACATAATTCTAGATACCTTTCTCGAATTGTTTAAATGTGTAGAATCCACATAAGCTTGTTTTTTTATCAACCGGTCAAAATTTACAGCAGGGTACACAAATTCAGTCTGTTTTTAATCCAAACAGAAGCTGCACACAGACTGAATGTGAGTCTCTGTAAATCCAGTCTCTGACAGCAGGTGGCGCTGATGGAGCAGCAGAATTACAGATATTCCCGTGAACTCCACGCACAAAGCAGTATTGCGATTAAAACACTGCTTTATTAGGTATTACATGGAGTGAAGATGAAAACAAAATGGCATCAAATCTTTTCTGAAGACAGTCATATATTAAGTTGTATCATTCCCTTAGCGCTCTTTTAAAACCTCCCAGTTTTTCCACCATATTTTCACACAAAACAAAACTACTCTGCTGCTGTGTAATTATGATCCCATTAAAACCAAAAGATAACCATATTAAAGTAAAAAAAAAAAGATCTTAAAAGCAAAGGGTTTCAGGAGCAGTGTTGGTCTAACACATTACAAATAACGCGAGTTACGTAATCAGACAACTTTTTTTAAATTAACTAGTAAAGTAATGCATTACTTTTAATTTAGAGGGAAATATCTGAATTATATTTCAGACAAGTATCTCCAGTTCCTGTGTTTGTGATGTATTGACTGACAGCTCTGGTGTTGAGAGAAATCAGGAGTAAGTGCAGAGCGTTGTGTGTGAACATGATCTTACTGTAGTTCTAGACTAAATATCAACATGATCTTACTGTAGTTCTAGACTAAATATCATCATGATCTTACTGTAGTTCTAGACTAAATATCTACATGATCTTACTGTAGTTCTAGACTAAATATCTACATGATCTTACTGTAGTTCTAGACTAAATTTCAACATGATCTTACTGTAGTTCTAGACTAAATATCAACATGATCTTACTGTAGTTCTAGACTAAATATCAACATGATCTTACTGTAGTTCTAGACTAAATATCAACATGATCTTACTGTAGTTCTAGACTAAATATCAACATGATCTTACTGTAGTTCTAGACTAAATATCTACATGATCTTACTGTAGTTCTAGACTAAATATCTACATGATCTTATTGTAGTTCTAGACTAAATATCTACATGATCTTACTGTAGTTCTAGACTAAATATCTACATGATCTTACTGTAGTTCTAGACTAAATATCAACATGATCTTACTGTAGTTCTAGACTAAATATCAACATGATCTTACTGTAGTTCTAGACTAAATATCTACATGATCTTATTGTAGTTCTAGACTAAATATCTACATGATCTTACTGTAGTTCTAGACTAAATATCTACATGATCTTACTGTAGTTCTAGACTAAATATCAACTTGATCTTACTGTAGTTCTAGACTAAATATCAACATGATCTTACTGTAGTTCTAGACTAAATATCTACATGATCTTACTGTAGTTCTAGACTAAATATCTACATGATCTTACTGTAGTTCTAGACTAAATATCTACATGATCTTACTGTAGTTCTAGACTAAATATCATCATGATCTTACTGTAGTTCTAGACTAAATATCAACTTGATCTTGCTGTAGTTCTAGACTAAATATCAACATGATCTTACTGTAGTTCTAGACTAAATATCATCATGATCTTACTGTAGTTCTAGACTAAATATCTACATGATCTTACTGTAGTTCTAGACTAAATATCAACTTGATCTTACTGTAGTTCTAGACTAAATATCTACATGATCTTACTGTAGTTCTAGACTAAATATCAACTTGATCTTACTGTAGTTCTAGACTAAATATCAACATGATCTTACTGTAGTTCTAGACTAAATATCAACATGATCTTACTGTAGTTCTAGACTAAATATCATCATGATCTTACTGTAGTTCTAGACTAAATATCTACATGATCTTACTGTAGTTCTAGACTAAATATCAACTTGATCTTACTGTAGTTCTAGACTAAATATCTACATGATCTTACTGTAGTTCTAGACTAAATATCAACTTGATCTTACTGTAGTTCTAGACTAAATATTAACATGATCTTACTGTAGTTCTAGACTAAATATCATCATGATCTTACTGTAGTTCTAGACTAAATATCTACATGATCTTACTGTAGTTCTAGACTAAATATCATCATGATCTTACTGTAGTTCTAGACTAAATATCATCATGATCTTACTGTAGTTCTAGACTAAATATCAACATGATCTTACCTAAATATCTACATGATCTTACTGTAGTTCTAGACTAAATATCAACATGTATTTACTCATCTCACCTGCACTAAAACACATTCAGTGTTGCTCAGAATCAATAAAAACAGTCAAATGCAAACTAAGAATATTATACAAGCCTGCAATAATTAAATATGTTAAATAAGACAAATATAATTTATGTATTTAATCCTATTTTCTTAGCAAATGTCTTTTCTGCTGACCTTCGATGATCCAATTCAACCATACTAATAAGCAGAAATGACACATTTGTGTTTAATTTTTGTTAAAATGAGTGAATAGTGATGAACTTTCTTCTCCTGCGTCATATTCTTCATGTGATTTGTTTGAGCAGTGCCCTCTACTGTACAGACCTGAATTTACAATTCCTTCAGCTTGAGGTGGATTCACTTCACTTTTGGTGTGAAAGGGCTTTTACATTTTTAAAAGAAGAACTTTTTATATTAAAGGGGTCATCGAATGCAAAATTCACTTTTCAAGTAGTTTGAACATAAATGTGTTGGAAGTGTGTACACATCCATCCTATAATGATAAAAATACACCCAGTTTTAAATCCCCTTTCTCAGTTGATTGACACTAGCGTCTTACCTTAGACCCGCCCTGAGTGAGCTGAGAGCTGTCTGACTCAGGGGACTCAGGTGCAGGGGAAGACAAGATGTCTCCGATTAAGGGAATTAAGTGTTTAGTTGTTGGATGTAATAATGAATGTAGCAGTCGTCATTTACGCCAGAGCTGCTGAAGTGGCAGACTCAGAGGATTAACGTTACTTTCGCTTTGAAGTGAAGCCGCCGATCCTCGATCTACATAAATGCATCTATGTTCCCGCTAATCATTCGTGATCCAGCTTTATCTACAGAAGAAGTGAGTTATAAGGGTTTTTATGAATCTTTGCAAATCGCCTTTCCTAATAATGTGCTAGTTAGCAAGTTTTGCAGCTGAAGTTTAGTATGCTCCATAGATATATACCTAGATGCCTCATTATGGACTGTTTCTATGGGCCGCGATACGCAAGCCATCCGCCATGTAACGGTCTGTGAATCTTCGAGCGCATCGACTGTGTGCGTCTACAACAGCACGTTATATGCTTGTATATCTTTGAATATTCATTGATTATTATGGTGAATGCGAGATGGCTGACACATCAACGTATCTGGAGCGGTCCAATAAGGAATCTACACATATCTATTGTCTGCTCGTCACTCCACAGAAGAGAGGGGCGGAGTCAGCGGAGCTCATTAGCATTTAAAGCAACATGAACTAGAACAGCGTGCAGAAAACAGAGCTGATTTTGACAGGGTAAAGAAGGTGTTTTTTACACTACCATTGAGAAATTTTAACCAAAGTATGTTATAGACTTTTCATTAAGACCCTAAAGAATCATATCAACTTGTGGAAAATGGGCATCTGATGACCCCTTTAACAACAAACAAACAAGCAAGCCCTGCCCAGATTTAAAAAGTAACTCAAAAGTAACGTAACACAGACGTAATGTAATTAGTTACTTTTTTAGGCAGTAACGCAATATTGTAATGCATTACTTTTAAAAGTAACTTTCCCCAACACTGTACTTCTCTGACATCATCAGTAGTGTACTTTTTCTAAATGCATGAAGGACACACACACATCTGATGCATTCACACTCAGGAAAGCCATTCTCATGCCATTCACACATCATCCTCAGCGGCGCCGGAGACTCTTTATCTCTCAGCGTGATTCACACCACAAACACAACAACCTCCAGCACACCTCCAGCTCCCTGAAGACCTTCAGACCCACGCTGAGCACCTAAACGCTCACTGCAAATATGAGTTTCAGCATGTTGGTTTCATTTTCAAGTTATAATGGATGTGATTATGTGTGGCATCTTGAGACTCATTCAAAACACAGCCATAGGGGAAATATATTTGCTTGTGCAAAAAAACTCACTGATAACGACCTGGAATGATTCAAGAAAAAAATAAATAGCATTGAACTACTTCAAGCTCGACATGCATCTTGTGTTCTGAATGTTTAAATGCATGTGTTGTATCTATTTATTGATTATATTTAGAATATAGATATAATCTATATTCCGTTTGGGAGCCTTTTTTGTATATTTTGAAATATATGTAAAAATATACGTTTCTAGTGTATGGTTATATTTACCTATGCTATGGACAACAAATTAAGTATTTATTAAAATAGAAATATATGAAGGATTTTTTTTTTTTATTATATTTTTAAAATATACAATCAAAATATATTGGAAGAGAATATATTTACATAAATATATTTTGAAACCTATTTTAGCAAAAATGTTTTTTAGTATTTTTTTGAAATATAAATATACATTTATAATTTTAAACTATATTTTAAACTATATTTAAACAAAATCACAAAAATACATTTATAGACTTTTTTTACAATTTAAAAAAAATATATTTGAGTAAAAATACAACAAATTAAGTTTTTTATTAAAATAAAAATATATGAAGGAAAAAAATATTTTCAAAATTTGTATTTTTAAAATATACAAACAAAATATATTGGAAGAGAATACATTTACATAAATATATTTTGAAGTATTTTAGTATTTTTTAATATAAATATACATTTATAATTTTAAACTATATTTAAAAAAAATAATAATAAAAAAAAATCACAAAAACAAATTTATAGACTTTTTTTTTTTTTTTTAATTATTTTTTAAAACATTTATTTTAGTAAAAGTATTTTTGAAATATATTTCAAATTTGTATATTTTAAAATATATTTAAAACCAAAAAAATTTTTTTGCCATATGGGTATGTTCACACATGGAAGGCAAAATATATTTTTACATCCTTTTGAAAAAATATATATTGTTTTTTAAATATATTTTAAAAAATAACAAAATGGCCAAAAAAACATATTCATAGAAAAAATATTTAAAAAATATATTTTTGAACATATTTTAGTATAATAAAAAATAAATTATATAATAAAATATAATAATATATATATATATATATATATATATATATATATAAAATAATATAAAATATATATACATATATATATATATATATATATATATATATATATATATATATATATATATATATGTGTGTGTGTGTGTGTGTGTGTGTGTGTGTAAAAAAGTTATTAAAATTGTCCAAATTAATTTGTGAGCAATGCAAGTTTTGATATATTTACGGTAGGAAATTTACAAACTATCTTCATGGAACATTATCTTTACTTAATATCCTAATGATTTTTGGCATAAAAGAGAAATGGATAATTCTGACCCATACAATGTATTGTTGGCTATTTCTACAAATATATGGCAAAAAATATCTGCACCCTTGGTAAATATGATCAAAGGTGGCTGTGAAAATTAATCTGTATTGTTAATCCTTTTGATCTTTTATTTAAAAAAAATCACAAAAATCTAACCTTTCATTGAATAATAAGAATTTAAAATGGGGGAAATATCATTATGAAATAAATGTTTTTCTCTAATACACATTGGCCACAATTAACAACATCCTTTTATTCAATACTTTTTGAAACCTCCATTTGTCAGTTTAACAGCTCTAAATGTTCTCCTATAATGCCTGATGAGGTTAGAGAACACCTGACAAGAGATCAGACACCATTCCTTCATCCAGAATCACTCCAGATCCTTTAGATTCACAGCTTCTTCTCTTCAGTTCACCTCACTCATCTTCTACAGGGTTCAGGTCAGAGGACTGGAATGGCCAGCAGAAGCTTGGTTTTGTGATCAGTGACCCATTTTTGTGTTGTTTTTGAGGTTTGTGTTTGGATTATTGTCCGGTTGGAAGATCCAAACATGGCCCATTATAAGATTTCTAACAGAGTCAGTCACTTATTGATTTTTTTATCTGTTGGTATTTGATAGAATCCATGATGCCATGTGTCTGAACAAGATGTCCAGGACCTCCAGCAGAAATATAGGCCCACAACATCAGAAATACAGCAGTATATTTCATTGTACACATGGGGTACTTTTTATCGCTGTGTTCACCAAACCCATCTTGAGTGTTTGCTGCTAAAAAGCTCATTTTTTAGTTTCTGACCACAGAAGCCAGTCCCATTTGAAGCTCCAGTCGTGTCTGATAACTGAATATCCTGGAGATTGTTTTTGGATGAGCTAGGAGAATTTTTCTTGAAACCCTCCCAAACAACATGTGCTGATGTAGGGGCTGTTTGACACATTTAAAAAAAAAGGTTTTCTGACCCCGAGACTCAACTATTTTCTGCAATTCTCCAGTTGTGGTCCTTGAAGAGTCTTTAGCCACTCAAACGCTCCTCCTCACCGTGCATTAGGACGATATAGACACATGTCCTCTTCCAAGCAGATTCATAACATTTTATGTTGATTGGAAATTCTTAATTATTGCCCTGATGGTGGAAATGGGAATTTTCACTGCTCTAGCTCTTTTCCTAAAGCTACTTCACTAATTTGTGAAGCTCAATTATCTTTTGCTGCTCATCAGAAATATATTCTGTGGTTTTTCTCATTGTGATGGATGATTAAGGGAATTTGGGCTTTGTTTTCCCTCCTATTTATATTTCTGTGAAACAGGAAGCCATGGCTGGAAAATATGAATGGGAATATACTTCAGAGATATTTTACTCATAAGAATTTCTAGGGGTGCCAATAATTGTGTCCAATGTGTATTTGAGAAAAACATTTATTTCATAATGATATTTCCCCCCCATTTAAAATTCTTATTATACAATGAAATGATAGATTTTTGTGATTTTGTTTTTATAAAAGATCAAAAGGATTAACAATGAAGATTAACAATGCCTTCTTTGATCATATTTACCAAGGGTGCCGATATTTTTGGCCATGACTGTATATATATTTGTATTTTTTGCTGAATGGGTTTCTTGTAAATGTATCTTGTTTCAAGAGTTGTTTAGAATTTTCATTGTAAAATGACTTGATTTTGCTGTGAAGGGTTTGATTTGATGAAGACTGGTTGTGTTACAGGCATTGAGAGGCACTTACAGCGCACGATGAGCTCGATCACAGCTTCTCTGGGCTTGACGTTGAAGCCGTTGTACTGGCTGGTTTGGCAGCGGTAGGATCCGCTCATCTCGCGCGATACGTTGACAATACGCAGAACGCCGTCGTAGCTCTCCATCTGCATGCTGCCGTCCGGCATCGGCGCCTCCTTATCTGCCCGAGACCACAAGATGATGGGCTTGGGTTTCCCTGAAACAAGGCACTCCAGCTCCACCGTCTCGCCCTCCCGCGCCGCCATTGGAGACTTGCCCCGCGGCACGGTCAGGTTCGGAGGAACTAAGAAAGAGAAAAACAGAGGAGGGACTGATACGGGGCTCTAGAAAGGCAGCAGACGGGGCAGTGCAGGATGGTCAATGCGTGAGCGTTTGTTTGTGAGCGAAACACAGCTGGATTCGGGATGGAAAACCAAATGAGCAAAGAATGGAAAACAAGTCCACCAAACAGCATCAGAAATACCAGCAGTAACGTCACCGAATGCCTTAAACAATTCCCCAACAGTAGGCCTACTTACATTAAACAGACCACAACTCACAAATGCATTGTTTTATAATTTACGACATGAATGTCTCAAGTTACTATGCAAAGACCTTCTGATTGAACACATGATGCTTATATGGAGGGCAATATTTTTTTTTTTATTACATTTTTTTCTTTAAATATTTTACTTAATTTTTATTTCAAATAAAGATTTTTTTTATTTTTCCTTGGCAACTAGCTGAAATAAAATAATTTTAAGCTTTTTATGTTTTATTTTATTTGAGTTTTTTTGTATTTAATTATTTTTTTAAATGTTGAAATAACTAAGATAAAAAATAGATATGCAGATAGAAATGGTTGAAATAAAATAAGTTTAAGCTTTGTATGTTTAATTTTATTTTAGTTTATTTAATTTAAAATAATACAAATATTTTTTATGTTGCCTTGGCAATTAGCTGAAATTTTTTTATTGTATTAGTATTAGTATTAGTAGGATGTATTAGTTTTATTTATTTATTTATTTTTAATGCCCATATAGTTTTTTTGGTAACACTTTAGAATAGGGAACACTTAATCACTATTAACTACAAATTTTCCCTCAGTAAATTCCTAATTTTCTGCTTATTAATAGTTAGTAAGGTAGTTGTTAATTTTAGGTTTTGGGTAGGATTAGGGATGTAGAATAAGGTCATGTTGAATAAAGCATTAATATGTGCTTAATTACTACTAATAAATGTAATATGCATGATAATAAGCAACTAGATAAGAGACCCTAAAATAAAGTGTTACCAGTTTTTCTTTTATTACATTTAATTTTAAAATTTTGATTGAAATGAAATGTATTAAGTTAAATTTTTTATGTTTTTATTATATATTTTATTTTATTTTAGTTCCTATTTTGAATTATAAAATTGCTTCTTTTTATGTTACCTTGGCAACTAACTAAAATAAAATAATTTTTTTATATGTAATTTTATTTAGTTCAAATAATGAAAATGGTTTTTATGTTGCCTTTGTATCTACCTGGAATATATTAAATTGACTTTTTTTGTAATATTTCTGTTTAGTTAGTTTTTATCTTATACAAGTTTGAATGTTTTATACTGTATTTTACTTCATCTTATTTGAGTTATTTTTTGTTACTTGAAAAAATGCTGAATTTTTGTTGCATTGTATTGTTTGATGTCATAACCTTCTGACTGAACGCATGCATGTGATCTAAGATCTGTTTTCACATGTAGATGAGAAACGAACAATTCTGCATCAAAGATCCAAACGTAAACTGGATTCTGATTCACAAGCTGAATATATAATCACAGGCTTTCCTGCGGCCGCTGTATATTAATAATGCATGTTATTCCAGGCCATTAGCAGAAACAGAAAGCGGCTGTAATGAAGAGCTGTTACTGTAATAGAGAGCCGTTTCCAGAGACAGAAACGAGTCTTTAACACCTGATGAGCCTCTCGCTGAATCTCCTTCACTTCACGACTCGCTCTGGATCCAAACCACAGCTGGATGAGATCTGCACAACAATTTAATGTACGAAATATATATAAAAATTTTATTTTTATTTCTATCTTTTGGCACAATGTCATATACATTATATTTGTAAAGTTCTTGTACAGTCTCAGTTTGTGTATGTCTAGGCAATTAGGTATAGTAGTTATAGTATTTATGGTATATGTATAGTCAGATGCTGTTTTTTTTTTCTCTTATACTTGCATTTCGTTCCACCATATGTCCACACATGTAGCAGAATGACAATAAAGCTCAACTTGAACTTGAACTTGATCTTATTTATTATCAGGAAACTCATCACTGAAACACACACAGCACAACTCAATGAAAGCTAATGCACAGCACACTGAAATACTGAAAAATTGTATTCTAGTATCATTGATACTCCATTATAGTTTTTTTTAATGATTTTATTTTCATATTTCCTGTATTCATTTTAATGTTTTAGAAATTTTGTTGTACTTTTCTCATTTTATTATTTTTTTAGTTTTTTTTAATTTTATTAATATGTCTATATAGTTTTATTACATTTGAGTTTTTAATTGATTTAGTTTTAGTTATTATAGTACTTCAGCTTTAAATAAACACAAATGAGCATCATTGGCTTGGCCACTAGCTGAGATAAAGTAAGATTAATTATTTTTATTTTAAACAATGAAAACATTTTATGATTACTTTGAAACTAACTGAAATACATTTGTAAGTTATATATAATTCATTATTTTATTTTATTTCAAATAATAAAAATGTTTTTATGTTGCCTTGGCAACTAGCTGAAATAAAAGGTTTAATTTTTTTTATATTTTATTTTATTTTAGTTCAAATAATGACTTTTATGTTGCCTTTGCAGCAAACTGAAATGAAATATTTTTATTTTTTTTTATTTCAAATAATGAAAATGTTATGTTGCAACTAATTGAATTAAAATAAGTTTAAGTGTTTTATATTTTACTTTTATTTAATTCAAATAATGACAAATATTTTTGTGTTGATTTGGCAACTACTTGAAATAAGAAGTTTAAGTGTTTTTATATTTTATTTACATTTTTATTTTATGCTGCCTTGCTAAATATCTGAAATAAAATAAGTTTGTTTTTATATTTTAGTTCCTTTTATGTTCTCATGATGTTGTTTACTGGCTAGTCCAAGTCTTTTCGAGCTTGTAAACTCTGCAGACGTGTTCAGACGCAGAGACAGTGTTTCTGAGGCTCAGCTGAAGGGAATGAAATCGTCTGTCGCTGTCTTTTATATTATCGTTTCTATCGGTATAAATACAGTAAACTGCAGAAATCCTTCAGCTGTCGTTGTTCGTGAGGAGATAAAAGCGTCGCGCTCAGAACTGAAGCCTTGACGCATCTGACCAGACAAAAAGAAATAAATACATAAAGCAGTAGATGAGGGAAATGACATCACGTCTGCATCGCCTTGGCAACACATCAGCCCATCACTGCCAGCGCTCAGAGATTCACATAAGAGTCCAAACATTTCACACACACCTCAAAACATTTTAGGAAACTGAAGCACATTTGCATTATTTTCATGACAACTGAAGGACAGTAACCCTCAAAATACCATTCATTTAAACCATTACCATTAAGTGTCCAAATATTTGTAATTTTTTTCTTATATTTCAGATTTTCAAATCTATAACTTTATTTTTCTCACAACTGAAATGCAGTTTATTTGCTATATATATATATATATATATATATATATATATATATAAAATAATATAGCAAATTTTAAATATATTATTGTAAAATATATTATTTTAAATATATTATCGCTCTCCCCCTCCCGCACTCCCTCCGCTTACAGACAGTCCCTAACCAGAAACCAAACAAACAGAACTCAGAGGTCCTACTTTAAGCTGATTAACCAACACACTTGTCTTTCTTTGCTCACATTCTCTTTACCATCACAGCACTTACTTTAGCCTTCAGTTTAAACTTTTAAAATTATATTAAATTTATTTAAAATGAATTTAAAACAGTTAAGAATAGAAAATGATTATCACAACAATAAAAACAAGGAAAATGATATCAAATGAAAGTGCAGTGTAGTCAGTTCGGACATATAGCACAGTGCTCATTCAACAAATGCACAGTTAAACAGATGAGTTTTTAGTCTGGTTTTAAATGTGGCTAATGTTTTAGCACATCTGATCTCTTCTGGAAGCTGGTTCCAACTGCGGGCCGCATAATAGCTAAAAGCAGACTCCCCTTGTTTTGTGTGAACCCTTGGTGTTTCTAACTGACTCGATCCTAATGATCTGAGTGGTCTGTTCGGTTTATATTCAGTGAGTATATCTGCAATGTATTTGGGTCCTGGGCCATTGAGTGACTTATAAACGAGTAAAAGTACTTTAAAATCGATCCTAAATGTAACTGGAAGCCAGTGTAAGGACCTGAGGACTGGTGTGATATGCTCAGATTTTCTGGTTCTAGTCAGAATCCTGGCAGCAGTGTTCTGGATGAGCTGCAGCTGTCTAATGGTCTTCTTGGGAAGGCCGGTGAGGAGACCATTACAGTAATCCACCCTGCTGGTGATAAAGGCATGAACAAGTTTCTCCAAGTCTTGACTGGAAACAAAACATCTAAATCTTGCAATGTTTTTGAGATGATAGTATGCTGATTTAGTTACTGATTTTACATGACTACTAAAACTAAGGTTTGTCTCCAGAATCACTTTCAAAGATTTTTTACTTGATTTTTAGTTGTTTGACCCCTAGAGTCAAGATATGCATTCAGCTTGAGAACTAGCCTTATTTGGATATAAGGCTAGGTAAATCTGGGTATCATCACCATAGCTGCGATAGACAATTTGGTTCTTCCTCATCTGACTTAGTGGGAGCATATATAAGTTAAACAAGAGCGGTGCAAGAATTGAGCCTTGTGGGACTCCACATTTCATGGCCGTCCACTTAGCCTTATGCTCTCCTATACTCACATAATAACCTCTCCCTTCTAAGTATGACCTGAACCATTTGAGTGCCATCCCAGAAAGCCTGACTCAGTTTTCCAGTCTCTCTAGAAGTATGTTATGATCGACAGTGTCAAACGCAGCACTAAGATCTAGTAGTACCAGCACTGATCTTTTGCCAGAATCAGAATTGAGGCGAATATCATTTATTATCTTAATGAGTGCTGTCTCTGTGCTGTGATGCGCTCGGAAACCAGATTGAAAATTGTCCAGACATCCATTTGAGTTTAAGTAGTTGTTCAGCTGATTAAAAACTACCTTTTCAATAATCTTACTTATGAAATGAAGATTTGATATGGGTCTATAGTTGCTCAATATGATGTTATCAAGATTGCACTTTTCAGAAGGGGCTTAACAACTGCAGTTTTCATGGATTTTGGAAAAGTCCCAGAAAGAAGTGAGGAGTTCACCACTTTTCAGAGATCTGCTTCCAAACAGTTAAACACACTTTTGAAAAAGGATGTGGGAAGTGTGTCAAGATAGCAGGTTGAAGATTTAAGGTGCTGTACTATTTCTTCCAATATTTTATCATCAATTGCTTCAAAAACACACATAGTCACTTCTTTTTGAAATTGCGGTCGAATCTGTTTGACCTCTGCATAACTTGAGGATGTGCCAATCGCCTTTCTGATATTATTGATCTTCTCAGAAAAGAAGGAAGCAAACTCATTGCATTTGCTGTTGGAAAGCATTTCACTGGGAATCTGATTTGGGGGGTTTGTTAGTCTCTCAACAGTCGCAAAAAGAGTGCGAGTGTTGTTTAAGTTACTGTTTATAAGGTTTGAAAAGAAAGTCTGTCTAGCTATGGCTAGTTCCACATTGAAAGCATGAAGGCTGTCTTTATAGATGCTATAGTGAATTTCGAGTTTCGTCTTCCGCCACATCCGCTCAGCTTTTCTGCATTGTCTTTTCATGCTCTGAACTGCTGTTGATTTTCTCCAAGATGATTTTTTTCTGCCAGTCTTCTAGCTGACCTTTACCCGGCCAATATCATCAATAACTTTCTTAACTTTTGAGTTAAATGACTCCATGAGAAGATCAACAGGGTCTGCAGAAATGCTTGGTGTTAATGATATTGCCTCCATAAATAGCGCACTAGTGTTCTCGTTAATGCATCTCTTTCTGATAGAGACAGATCTAGATTCAGTGGTGATAGAGATCAATATATCAAAGAAAATACAGAAGTGATCAGATAGTGCTACATCCTTAATTACAATGGATGAGATGTGTAGACCTCTACTGATGAGTAAATCTAGAGTGTGTCCACGATTGTGTGTGGGTCCGTGCACATGCTGACTCAGGTCAAAAGTGTTTAAAGCAGTTATAATTTCTTTAGTAGTTTTGATTTCTGCATTATCTATGTGAATATTAAAATCCCCTGCAATAGCAAAACAGTCAAACTCTGAAGAAATCATTGATAACAGTTCTGTGAAATCATCAACAAAGGCTGGAGAATATTTTGGAGGCCTGTAAATAATGATAAACAGAATACGCGGAGCACCTTTCAGCACAATACCTAGATATTCAAAAGACAAGTACTGACCAAATGACACTTGCTTGCATTGATAGACATCTTTACAGCGTAAAGCATCTGATAGAGCACAATAAGAAAACATGAGGACACACAGAGATAGTAATGCTGGGTTATTGTGATGCAGGATCCTGTCGTCAAAAAACTAAACGATGATAAAACCACAGACAGAACGAATGGCCCTCCAAACCTCCTTCACACCTTCATGAACACAATCCATCAATCCTCACGGTTTACACAAAACCACACTCTTATAGAATAGTTCAACCCATAATATTACAATTCCCTCACCCTCAGGTCATCTGAGATGTAGATGAGTTTATTTCTTCATCAGGTTTGTAGAACTCTCATTCTGACGGCACCCATTCACTGCAGAGCATCCATTGCTGAGACACTGATGCAGAGACACATTTCTACAAACCTGATCATCAAATATGAATTTTTGGCTAAAATCATGAGGCTCGGCTCTAGATAAGATGCTCATTTATGGCTTGATGGACAAACAAAATCTCACAAGCTCTGGATCATTAAGAGCTTCCTTTGTTACAGCAGCAGATAAATGAAGTGAAATTGAAAGCAGAGAGAACTAATCGTTGGGATTTGGCGCTGTGATAAAGCCAGGAGTCACACTAAAGGACGAGGCAAGCGTGAGGTTGATTGGAGGCCGCTATCTGAGCCGCTATCTGGGCGTCCTCTCCGAGTCCTCATTATCACAGCACATTTCAATGTAACGACTAATGCAAAGATTAATTGCTCGGCGGTAGATAGAAGCGTCCAGCTCTCTCTCTCTTGTGCTACGGCTTCATTAACAGGATGAAGATTGATTGTGTTTAAGGCCCGCACATTTCGTCATTATTTAATCCTTCTGCTATCGGAGGAGAAAATCTCGGCACACGCCTCCTGAATAAATCATTAACTGCACTGCTTCAACTAAAGAAGCGAATCTAGCGGCTAATGAGAGAGAAAAACACTGGTTTGTGTAAGAAGAGGAAAAATTAAGAGCAGGGTCATAACTAAATCTGAAACTATTACAAAATAGTTTGACTTGAAATAAAAAATAACTGAAATAAAATATATTAAATATAAAAAAAAAAAAAATTATTTCAGCCAATTGCCAAGGCAACATTTCTTATTTCGCTTAGTTCAACTTGAAATATAACACATAGAAAAAAACAAACCCTAAAAAATGTACAAAACCATGTTACATTTTTTTTTAAAGTTAACTAAAATAAAAGCGAAAACAGAAAATGTAAAATGTTGCATATATTTACAAAATAAAATAATAGTAATAATATTAAAAAACTAAATGTAAAAATTCTAAATATTTACAAATGTATATCAGTGATACTAAAATGAGCCAGTCTGTAATATAATGCATCATCTTATTTATTCTTCTCTTTTCTTTTTATTTGTTTTAATTTAATTTTAAATACATTTATGTATGTATGTATGTGCTGTATGTATTTATTTGCATTTGTTATGGAGGAACAAACTTGCATAAATTAAATAATAATAATAATAATAATGAAGGAATAAAGGAATACACGGCTTGATAGAAGACATATAATTTATTTGTAATACAATTTAATCCTTAATTGATTTGTATTACTTTTTTTATTTTATTTTTTATTTTCTGTATTTATTTATATTCTTTTTAAACTTTCATCAATTTTTTCAAAAATATTTATTTATTTGTTTGGTTGTTTTCTTATAGACCATTTCACGGACGTAAACAATAACAAAGGCGTTGGAGCGCTACTGCGCATGTCTGGTCCTGAAGCATTTCCGGTAGCGCCATTTTAAAATCTCAGATCTATAAAAACCTATAACTAGCGCAAGCGCATCCCTTTTAAGCCTAGCGAAAACGCAAGTTAGGTATTTAAAAAAAATAATAATAATAATTACCCTTTAAATATGACAGAGAACATTAAAAGTAGTGTTCCGGACGGCTCTGATTGATGCTGTGTGCGTGTACACGAGAGATGGCGTTAAACGCGTATCGCAGTCTGGATGCTTACAATTAACTCCTCAGAAGTTGGGATCATTTGTTTGTATGATGGATGACATCAGTCTTATGTTCGGTTAAACTGAAGCAAGACAAACAGTGTTACTTACGATCTTATCATGGTGTGTGCTAAGATATCCGGGGAGGTTTTTGGTGGACATTTCACTTGCATTGCTGGGTCAGTCTGTATGTCTACGCGTTCATTTTTATTTGTACAGCGCTTTTCACAATACATATCGTTTCACTGCAGCTTTACTGAACATGCATGTTTATTACAATGCTAAATGAATGCTAATAAACTAAGCACTACATCCCATTATTACTGATTTCAATCGTTTTATAATGTGTGCTTAGTGTGGTCAAGTTTGTTGCTGTGGAACAGTGCGAGAATGCTCTATCTGAGCCATCATGTGGTCATAAACAAGATGAATGCAGTTCAGTGCTGACTACCGTGTTTTGCATAAACCTTTATTAGGTTTTTTTTTTTTTAGATAAAGTATAGCCTACATGCAGATTAATAAATGCGCACACACACGAGTTTATATGTGGGTATGTATGTTTTTATGCACATTTACTGTAAACACACATACAGGTAAAAAGTGTGGCCACTATTAATGTTTTTGAAATAAGTCTCCAATGCTCATCAAGCCTGCATTTAATTGGTCCAAAAATATAGACAAAAACAGTAATATTTTGAAATATTACAAATTAAAATAATGGTTTTCTATTTTAATATGCTTTAAAGTGTAATGTATTTCTGTGATCTGCAGCTGTATTTTCAGCATCATTACTCCAGTCTTCAGTGTCTCATGATCTTCAGAAATCATTCTAATATACTGATTTATTATCAGTGATGGAAAAAGTTGTGCTGCTTAACATGTTTATAAACTGAGATAATTTTAGTATTCTTTGAATAAAAGAACCGCATTTATTTGTAATATAAATGTTTTGTAACAACATGCACTACTGTTCAAAAGTTTGGGGTCAGTATTTATTTTATTTTTTAAGAATATGAATACATTTATTCATAATTTTTTTTATTGATTTTAAAAAGACACTGTTAGAAAAGACTTCTATAATTTTGAAAATTCCTGTCTGGATTTAATTAATCAATCCTGTATAAAGAATCACAGGTTCCAGAAAAAAATATTAAGCAGCACAATTGTTTCCAACACTGACACGAACCAAATATCAAATCAGCACATTAGAATGATCTCTGAAGGATCATGTGACACTTAAGACTGGAGTAAAGGCTGATCAAAATCCAGCTTTGCATCACAGAAATATAACGAATATTAAAACAGAAAACCGTTTGACAATATTACTGATTTTGTCTGTATTAAAAACATAAAAAATAGTAATGTGTCCAGACATTTGACCAGTACTGCATATAAACAAAAGACAGAGACTGTTTCCAGCATATTTATTAACATGTGATCAATATCAAAAGCAGCAGGCTGACCATATGCAGCTTTGAGTACTACATTGCATTTCATCCTCAAGTTCTCAAACACATCTGGGTGTTCATATGGTCACATGTGGTTTGGCACTGTCCTGTCTCCCTGTAGCACTCACTGTCTTAGCTGTCTTACATTACAGATGATGGCTTTCCTAAAGACAAAAGTAGAAAAACAATTATTTTACTTAATGCACAACATTTACAAATAATACTATTATTGTTTAATACATCAGTACATGTTGGAATTAACATTAGACAAGCATAAGTGATGACAAATGTTTACCGTTAGCTTTTGTAAACTACTGCAGTTAACCGTTTCACTATTCAGCATTCAAGTTTAGAGAATACATTTCTATAATGTGTTACTCACTGCATTTATCTGCTTACAAGATAGCTAGACAACTAATGAGAACTCATATTTAATTATAGCCTACATAACGCTTGCAATAAAACAGAAATAAAAGCTTGGCCTTTTCACTTAAAAAGAATCAAAATGCTAGGCGCATATGTAAACAATGACGAAAACACAATGCTGCATCATACTTGAAGAGTTAACGTAAATAAATACAAAGAATTAGATGGAAAAAACAAGAGCTTGTCCTTACCTCAATGGAAATGTGCGCTGTATATCCTAGAGTTGCTAGTGTCTATTCTGCTTCTTCACTGCTGCAATCCAGGCGCGTTTCTCGGGCATCTAACCCTTTAATTTCCGATTATTTATAAATTAATGTTAGTTCGAGCCCAGCGGGAGCACCCAACCACCGAACTACAAGGATCTAATTTTAATTTCTACATTTTAAACAGCAGGATTAAATAAATTAATCGCAATCCCACTGTGTATCAAGCGCCTGCCGCCGTTGTTTTGAACACTAACCGGAAACGTCCGTGGACCAAAGACGTCACTTCCTTATACCGCCGAATATCCGTTGAAATGGTCTATTGGCTAAAACTGACCTATTTCTTTCTTTCTTTCTTTCTTTAAAGAAAACTAAACTTTAAATAAATAAATAAAACTTTAAATAAACTTTAACTTTAAATAAATAAACAAACAAATAAATAAATAAATGAAAATGAACAAATAGCTATAAAATAAAAAAATATTATAAAAAATTAAATCATAAAAATTAATGAATACATGATTAAATACATAAATTCTATTATAAATGAAATAAATAAATGTGAATAGATGTACTTTTTATGTAAAGCACTTTGAATCATAATTGTGTATGAAATGCATTTCGTTGCCTTGTACCTTACATGTGCAATGACAATAAAGTTGAATCTAATCTAATCTAAAAATGTGCTCTATAGTTAAAACTAGTGTTGCTTTGCCAGAGCGGAGCCGATTCTTCCAGTAGTGTGCAGATCTCTGTGGATCTGGCAGCGTTTCATCAGATGGACTGCTGGACGGAGGTGAGTTTGGCTCGAGCTCTGAATGTTCTGGGCTCGTTCTCACTCCAAACATCTCCACAGCGTGAATCCCTGGCAAACGTGCAGCGTAATCTCCTCTAAACGCTTTTATTAGGAGCTCTAATGGGTTCTTCAGAAGCTCCTGATCCTCAGAGCAGATCACAGAAACAGCGATGACGACACGGATTCATCCCAAACCCAAACACGAGAAATACATTAACATCACAGATGATGGCAGATACACAAGCATGAACTATATACACACTATTTACTGCTTTCATTTTTGTTCTTATAGATAATTTTTAATCAAAATGTAAGAACTTGCGCTACCTGACTTTCAGCTTACTCTGACTTCCCTTATTGGCTCATGTCACAAAAAGGGAAAACAAAACTGACCTACTGCTGTGGTCCTTAGAAAACATGAACAAACAAACAAATAAATAAAATCATTACTACTATAAATTAATAAAAAATAAATATAAAATAAAAACTAAAAGATTAATAATTTTTTTTTTAAATAAATAAACAAACAAATAAATAACTCAATACTACTATAAATTAATAAAAAATAAATATAAAATAAAAATTAAATGATAAATTATTTTTATAAATAAACAAATTAATGAATTAATAAATAATGTCTACTATAATTGAATAAAAAATAAATAATAAATAAATAATTATTTAGAAACAAACAAACATGAGCACCGCTGTGGTCTTTAGAAAACTAAAAGAAATAAAATGAGGACATTAAATGAGATGAATAAATAATCTCTATTATAAATGAATGCATAAAAAAATTAATTATAAAAAAAATATTTTAATACATAATTATATTTAAATAAATTACCTAAATGTATAATATTATAAAGAAATGTCACATAACAGACATAAAATTATATTTAAAACAGATTTATAAATTAAATTATTAAACAAATAACATGTAATTATACAACAAAGTGAATTAATTATTAAAATATATATATATATATAATAAAAATTTCATTATAAATAAATAAAATACATTATATCTAAATAAATAAATAAAACACATTATATCATAAAATAAATCTAAAATAAACATTACATTTTGAAATAAAGAAAGAAAGAAAGAAAGAAAGAAAGAAACATGAACTAAATTTACTCAGTTTACCCTCTTAATTTCTGTTCTTATCAACAAGATCATCTTTCAGCAAAATGTAATATCTTGATTCTGAACACCAGACTTTCAGCTCATTGACTAATCCTGTGGTCTTAATGGCCAAATGATCAAGATAAGACTAAATAAATATCTCATATATCAGACAGCCCTAAATCAGACAAACAATGCAAAAATTCATATGCAAACCAATATACTGTGCACAGCCCAAAACAAACAAAAAGAAAAAATAGAAAAAAAAAGAGTATATATATATAAAGCCCATCATCTTCCTATAGTTCTGCAACACATCAAAAACACACAAATCGAGCTCAGTGCGGCTCTCAGAAGCTGAGATTAATATCAGAGACTCTCTACTACAGCGCCTGTAATTAAACAGAGGCTTTGATCAGAGTTAATGACACTCTTGTTCTTCCGCTCTGAGGGCAGTAAGTGCACACTATGATGAACACTTACATTCACCTCCAAACCAAGCACTAACGAGGGAACGAACACACAGGTGTGATGGACAGCACTCAGATTATTAGAGATCTTCTGCTAACGACGCAGGAGTCAGTGTTTAATGCAGAGAGACGCTAATCAATGCAATTAACTGCAAGCGGCTAAAGAAGAGCATAATGAATGAGAGTCACACCTGAAGTCAAGGTCAGTTTTCTGATATCCTCCGATCATGCTGCTCACTCTCTGAGTCATGACGATTCATTACCAGCTTGTTTTTTTAATGCTGTAAGCAAGCATTTGTGGTCATATAAATAAATAAATAAATAAATTCACTTTTGAACAAATGAACAAAAATAAACAAATACAAATAAAGTAAATTTTTATTATATATAAATAATCAATAAATAAATGAATAAACAATGTAAACAATTGTAAATAAATATAAATAAAATGAATAAACTGGATTTAATTGTAAATAATATATATATATATATATATATATATATTAACTATATGATGAATAAATATAAAATGACTTAATGAATAGGTTTTAAAAATGAATGAATATAAACAAATAAATAAAAAATTTAAAAATTAATGTTTGTTCTAGTTTTTAAATAAATAAATAAAGAATTGATTAATAAATGAATGAACAAATAAATGTAAAACACTTTTAAATAAATACAAATATA
Source organism: Barbus barbus (assembly GCF_936440315.1). NCBI lineage: Eukaryota > Metazoa > Chordata > Actinopteri > Cypriniformes > Cyprinidae > Barbus > Barbus barbus. The sequence continues at coordinate 29,885,966 of NC_136752.1, read as the reverse complement.
ATAAATAAACTGGCTTTAATTAGATAAATATAAATAAAATTAAATTTTGAATAAATATAAAAAAATAATTAATGAATAGTTTTTATAAATGAATGAAAATAAACTAATCAATATAAAATATAATTTGAATTGTAAGTAAATATGTGATATTATAATGAATGGATGACTAAATTAATAAAGAAATATAAAACAATTTTAAACAAATAAATTATTTTAAATGAAATCTTGAAAAAATTTAATTATTAAAAAAATATATATAACTAAAAGTTAACACTATTATAAATAAATCAATTAATGTATTGTGAACGAATAAAAAAAATAAAAAAATAAAATACATAATTATAAATACATAAAGTACATTATATTATAATAAATGACTAATGCTTTAGGACATTCGGCTCTGGAGAGTTTCTGAAACCAGAGCAAGAAACTCTGAACCCAATCATTAATATTAATATAATTTTACAAGTAAAGTATTTCTTCTCACTGTGGTTTCTGCAGGTTTAACAATCACTGTTGGTCCTGATGACTGAGGATTGATCCGATGATCTGAGATGAGCGCATGATAATGAAAAACCACACAGGACTCACTGATCAACTGAGACTCCTGATTACACACCATCCACACAGGAGAATAACACCTGATCAAACTGCACTAGTTTAAACATATTTTAAACTTGAAATACATGAATGATTACACTTTATTATAAACAGATCAATCAATTTAATTTTTAATAAATGAAATTGTAATTGTGTTATGAATGTAATAAAAATAATGTGTATAGGGTGTGAGTGTGTGTGTGTGTGTGTGTGTGTATGCATGTGTGTGCTCGTGAGTGTGTGTGTGTGTGTGTGTGAGTGTGTGCGTGTTTTTGTGACATATGAGGACACAAATTTGCATAATGACATGGGTATTACAAGGAGAAGGTGATTTATGAGGACATTGCCCCATGTTCCCATTTTTCAAAAGGCTTATAAATCATAAAGAATGAGTTTTTTTGAGAAAGTAAAAATGCAGAAAGTTTCCTGTAAGGGGTAGGGTTAGGTCTAGGGTTGGTGTAGGGCAATAGAAAATACAGTTTGTACAGTATAAAAACCATTAAGCCTATGGAGAGTCCCTACAATTCACAAAAACAAACGTGTGTGTGTGTGTGTGCTCTCAATGTCAAATTCACAAATGTTAATTCATGTGTTCATGACCTCAAAGTTAGACTATTGTAATGCTTTATTGGGTGGTTTCTCTGCACGTTTAATAAACTCCAGCTGGTTCAAAATACAGCAGCTAGAGTTCTTACTAGAACCAGGAAGTACGACCATATTAGCCCGGTTCTGTCAACACTGCACTGGCTCCCCATCAGACATCGTATAGATTTTAAGATCTTGTTAATTACTTATAAAGCCCTGAATGGTTTAGCTCCTCAGTATTTGAGTGAGCTCTTATCACATTATAGTCCTCCACGTCTGCTGCGTTCCCAAAACTCTGTCCATTTGATAATACCTAGAATATCAAAATCGACTGCGGGCGGCAGATCCTTTTCCTATTTAGCACCCAAACTCTGGAACAATCTACCTAACACTGTTCGGCAAGCAGACACACTCTGTCAGTTTAAATCTAGATTAAAGACACATCTCTTTAACCTGGCTTACACATAACACACTAATACACTTCTATTATTCAAATCCGTTAAAGGATTGTTAGGCTGCATTAATTAGATCAACCGGAACCGGGAACACTCCCCATAACACATGATGTACTCATTACATCATAAGAAGAATGGCATCTACACTAATATTTGTCTGTTTCTTTCTTATTCCGAGATCACCGTAGCCACCCAGATCCAGACTGTATCCAGATCAGATGGTGGATCAGCACCTAGAGACTTTTTATATAGTGCTTTGAGTACCCAGAAAAGCGCTATTGAAAATGTAACAAATTATTATTATTATTATTAGAGACGACCTCTACAGCCCTGAACGTCAGCGGAGACCAGGACAACTAGAGACTGATCCCCAGTGAAGACCCTGTCTCCTACATGGCCACCGGGACAAGACCACCGGAACCAGATGAGTCCTCTGCACAATCTGACTTTGCTGCAGCATGGAATTAAACTGCTGGTTCGTCTGGCCAGAGGAGAACTGGCCCTCCGACTGAGCCGGGTTTCTCCCAAGATTTTTTCTCCATTCTGTCACCGATGGAGTTTTGGTTCCTCTGGCTTGCTTAGTTGGGGACACTTAATTTCCAGCGATATCGTCGACTTGATTGCACTATTAGAACTGAACTGAGCTGGATTATGACATCACTGAATTCAATGATGAACTGCCTTTAACTGAAAATTGAGTGTTTACTATTGTCCTTCTGCATTATTGACACACAATTTGTCTATTTGATACTGTAAAGCTACTTTGACACAATCTGTATTGTTAAAAGCGCTATATAAATAAAGGTAAGAAAATAAGTATTGTGTGTGTGTGTGTGTGTCAGTGTGAGAGTGTGAGACTCACCAGTGGTGGAGGAGATGTTGACGTCGATGCTGATCTCGGGGATGGCTCCTCCTCGGAGCGCTGCTACACAGGTGTAGGTTCCGAAGTCGGTGAACTTGAGGTCGATGATGTCAAGGTTGGTGGTTGCGGGTGAGATGTCAGGGTCAGTCTGCGTGATGACCATGCGCTCGGAGCTACGTAACGCCCGGCCGTTCTTCAACCAGCTGAACTGCAGCTCCTCGGGCGGAGTGGCCTCCACCTGACATGAGATCTTCACCTCCCGGCCGATCTGGATGTTGTCGTCGTTGTGGTACGGGTCCGGAGTGATCCAGAAGCGTCCCTTCTTCAGCGCTGAGCAAACACAGAAACTCAACCATAAAACAATTGACTCACCAGCTCTTAAAAATAAAGCTTCCAAACGATTCATTCAAACACACTGATCTGTTCAGTAAGGAAACGAGTGATTCACTGAATCATTCACGCAACTAATTTACTCAAACACACTGTTCAGCAACAAAATGAGTGATTCTTTGAATTATTTGCTCAAATGATTTGTTCACTCAAACTCAAATCATTCACTCAAATGATTACTGATTAATGATGATACACTCATATCTCTGATTCTGTTGTGTTTCTGCGTGAATCTGCCATCGCTGCAGTTTTCTATAAAACACAGTCCTAATAAAACATCACAAATAATTTGGGCAAGATGGCATATAATTGCTTGAAGTAAATAAATAAATCCAATTTCTCTTCAGGGCAAAATATTCCAATTAATGTCAGTGCTAATGTGTCCCCTGCGCTCAGCAAACACACACTAGATAGTGCACTGCCCTACAAAGAGCCGTTACACCATTACAAAAACAAGCCGAGCACGTTAAACTTCCATGAGATGCGGCGCACAAACACAGCTTTCCCATCGAGGTGTGGGGTTTAACGCAGCGGGACGGAGCCGAAGGAAACAAGGACGATCCTTCACAAACACAGACTCATTACTGATGACTGAACGCAGAAACACGCGCGCTTCCAGAGCAGATAAAAGCAGACCCTCCTGATGCTAATGATGCAGCTAATGCAGCTCACACGGCCTCAATAATGCAGATCATACTCAAGAACTACTGCTTCAAACTCACATTATCACCAATGAGAAAAACAACATGTGTGAATCTCACTAAACTCACAAGAACCTGTATAGTGCACATTTCACAGCCCAAAAAATTACTGCTTAATTTAGCAGAGAATTTTTTTTGTTCATTCATTCATTCATTCAATTTATTTGCTTGTTTGCATTGTGACATTTAATAAATATATACTTAAAATAGATTTTCTTTTTTTTTTTACTTTTGTAAAATTCTAGCAAAGAAAATTTTTAGGACCATTATTTATTTATTTGCATTGTGACATTTTATAAATATATACTTAAAAAATAAAGTTATATATATATAGTCACGAATCCGGTTCGTGGCCTTCCATCCGACTGCCACAAGAGGTCACTTCTCCATCATATTGACTCTCACACCACACATCACACTGGACTGCATTTCCCATCATCCATTGCACTGATCACACAGCTGTCACCAATCACACGCTCACCTGAGAGCTATTATACACACTACATAACACCCACTCAGATCCTGTTCAGATCGGCGAGTATTGTCTAGCGTTTAGCACTCTCCTAGTGTTAGCTGCCTTATGGAGCCATTTCAGTCTTAGTTTCTAGTTTCTAGTTCTAGTCTTAGTCTAGTCTCGTTGTGTTTCCTGATTTCCTAGTTCCTGATTCTTGCCAACGTATCTTGGATTAACCATTTGCTTGTTGTTTCGGACTGTGTTTGCTCCTCGCCTGGACTTTTGCTCACGTTTACGGATTACCCCTCTTGTCTAGCCCTCTGGATTACGTTTGCTGTCATCTGACTCAAGCTCGTTTAGAATTGCTCTTTTGTCTTGCCTGTGCTGTTTTTCGACCCTGCCCGTGTTTTTGGCTCCATTACATATATACAACTTTTGTTATATCTAAATGTATTTATAGTCATGTTGGATCAATTTAATGCATCCTTGATAAATGAAAATAATTTTTCAATTTGTTTCATTTGTACTTTTTCATTTGTGGTACTTGTATATGAATGCAGCTCTTTTGTTTTTTTATTAATTCATGAAAAAGCTACAAAATCCAGCATTTATTTAAAACAGAAATTAAAATTTTGTATTTTACTCTGTTTACTGTCATTCTTTTTTATTAATTTACTCCATCCTTGATAAATAAAAGTAATAATTTATTTAAGCAATTAAAAATAATTATAAAAAACTATACTAACCCTAATATATATATATATATATATATACACATACACACACACAAAATATTAAAATGTATAATTAAGTACTTAAACATCATGTTATTATTTCTAATGCCTTAATTTGCGATGAAGAAAATGTAATAAGTAATGTCAAGAACAATGAATGATAAAAAAGAAAGAAAATATCACAAAACTGTCCAACCGCATTACAATAATGCGCTATATATATTCACCACTGGAGCTCAAAATGAAAAGTCTTTCATGTTCATGTTGTAGATCTACAGCGCAGCTCATGTCAGACATTCATGGAATAAATTCATGAGCGAACATTATTATTCATTGCAGGATCCACCGTGTGACGAGCCGCATAACAGATCTCAAATACACTCAATGAAATGTGTTTCCAGCTGCAGACGCTCTCTAGTTCTATACCTGCCGTACTCCTTTAAGAACTCACATAATTCAACACAAACACTCTTTATTGTGTGGATATAATTAGAACAAAACATTGTTACATTAGAAAAGACTGATGGATATTTTTTCCAACAGAACAACCTTGGCAAAATGAGTCCAGATAGAGAGCTGCTTCACTATAATACTGTTAATAATTTTTTAACAATTTTATGTTATTTTATATTTAAATGTTAAATATTTTAGTTTTATTGCTTTCATTATTATTTATATAAATTATGAAAATACTATAAAATATTATGCATATTATAAAATGTTGTAATATTTTAATTTTATATTAAAAATACATATTTTAATTTTAATAAACTATTCATTATTATTTTGTTAATTAGGTTAAAAAAACTAATTAATATATAATATAAATAAATAATACATGAATAATAATAAATAATAATGAGCAACACTAAATTCATTAAAAAACTGAATTAAAACCTTTTCATTAACTGAAAATAAATAAATTTAAACTAAATTAAATGTTTGTTGTTAATCAAAATAAAAAAAAACTAAACTAAAATTAAATATAAACATCTTTTTTAATTTAATAAAAAATAAAAATAAAAATACTTTTATTAAAGAATAAAAAATGTCTCAGGTTCTGTATGTAACCCCAGTTCCTCGAAGGAACGAGACGCTGTGTCCAGAGACGCTTTGGGGAACGCCTTCAGCATAACCGGCTCTGAATACAAATGAAATCTGTCCAATGGATGGGAGGGACGTCACGGGCGAGGTGACGTAATGACCAGCTGGCATAAAAGCACGTGTGGTGGCAGGGATGCCGGAAGTGTGGCCTCGCGATGCAGCGTCTCATTCCTTCGAGAAACTGGGGTTACATACGCAACCTGAGACGTTCCTCTTCAGGAACTCGAGCTGCGTCCAGAGACGCTTTGGGGAACGACATACCTTGTAAGTCGCTTTGGATAAAAGCGTCTGCCAAATGACTAAATGTAAATGTACCCACGGCACCAGACTTCCCAATCCCTGCCCTGTGTGTATCCGTACGGAGCACATCTAGGGCGAGAGAACGGAAGAGCATGGAGTGGCTCGCATGTCCAGGCCATAGAACCTGACAAAAGTCAGGGGCGTACACCATCCCGCAGCGTTGCAGATGTCCTGATTGGGACACCTGCGAGAAAGGCCTTGGAGGCCGCCACACTCCTCGTGGAATGAGCCTTGACTCCCATTGGCGAGGGGAGGTCAGAGGACTCATAGGCCATATGAATGGCATCGACAATCCACCGCTGAGGGTCTGCTTGAAGCAGGAAGACCTCTCTTAGGGGGACCATAGCAAATCAGCAATTGGTCCGCCCTTCTCCACATGGCAGCTCTGTGGACGTATATAAAAAAAAAAAAAAAAATCTAACAATGGAAAAAAACAAAAAAAAAACTAAACTAAGCTGAAGTCAATGAACAGCATTCTAACATAGGAGTCTTTATTTTCTAGGTGGGTAAGAGCCACCTAGAGCCACCTATAACAACTATCACAGTCGTGGATCATGTGTGTTCCGCACTACTTATTTTAAACACAGTGCTTTATATAAGAACACGAGTCAGAGTGCTTTGTGTTCACAAACTGCAGTTCACCATCCGAGTGTCTCGGAGGCACACGTGACTGTGAAGCGTTTATTAATCACTATAACGTGGATATTTAGTATGATTTGACCTGTGAAAGAGTTTCTCTGGCTGATTTATCATCTGCGGTTGCGTGACTGTCCTTGTCGTGTGTAACGAGGCCGATCATAACGCGTGTGTGACGGGACAGATGGAGCTCTACCTGAGCTGTGACTTTACTCAAGGAGACGCATCTGAGGAGGAACTGTTCCCACAGAGATTCACCTGACACACACACACACACACATACGTGATATCGGTGGATTAATGTAAACAGTGGTGAACGCAGCAGATCTGTAAAAGCCAGATCTTATGACAGAGCCCTGGAGGAAAACAGAGGAGAAGAAGAGCTCTGTGTCGGCCAAACGCTGCAAACTGACCCACTTTTGGAAAGCAGAGCGGATCCTTTAATCCAGAGCAGGATCATGATGGAGGGCCGCTGGCGTGCCAAGAGCATGCTGGGATACTGGAGGAACAGGCCAAAGCGTTAGCCATGGCAGTCTGTGGAGTAAAGCCTCCATCTGCTGAACACAGACGTCGCCCGATGAGGGCTTCTCAAGGACTAGTGTGACAAACAAACACACGTGTGTCTGTGAGTCCACTCTTTAGGGAGCGACGCTGCTGACTGATGAGTGTTCACAGCCAGAAACTACAAACATCTACAGCCTAAATTACTCTCGTTATCAGCTACTGTTTACTCAGCACTGGGGTGCATACAAGTACAAATTACAATCTTACACTGTGATTTTATTATTAGTATTTTTTTTACAGTACAGGAAATTATACTAAAAAACATATGTATTTATTTATTATAATGGGAAACTGATAAAAATGAGTGAAGATAAATGTCACTATGCGAGAAAAAAACCGACAACTAAAAACAGGCTTGATTTTCTTTGCACAAAATACGATTATCTTTCTTACTTGTAATTTTGCATAGAAATATGGCCTTATAAGACAATACTTTGTTTATAATTATAAACATATTTATTTATTCATTTTTACAAATTCTAATGAAAAATCCATTTGTAATGATATAGAAATATGTTAATATATAACAAAATTTATTTATGCATTTTATATTATTAATTAATTCAATAATTTGATAATCATAATTCTTAATGGTGATAAAAACCGGCTTTATTTTCCTTTGCACAAAATATGATTGTTTTTTTAATGATTTTGCAGTGAAATATGACCTTAAAATTTCTACAGTCATATTTTTTTCCAGTACAACTAAAAACATAATTTATAATTATATATAAATATAACCACCTATAACCTATAATTTCTTTATTTATTATTTCTTTATTTATCTAAACTAATTCTAATAAAACTTAATTTGTAATTACTATATAAATATATTTCAATATAACAATATTTATTTATATATATATATATATTTTTTTTTTTTATAATTTATTAATTCAATAATTCTAATGATCCTAATCATTATAATCATCATAATCATTAATGGTCATAAAACAGGCTTAATTTTATTTGCACAAAATATGATTGTTTATATTTTTGTATGATTGCCAGTAAAACAAATTCTACTAATTCTACTATAAATTTTTCTGTATTTATTGTTAAACATTATTCATTCATGTATTCATTCAATTTTATTAGTTTTATTTATTAATTTATATTTATGTATGCATTAAAGTAATTAAAGTATTTAAAGAAGTAAAGTATTTAATTGTCATGAAAATAAATGTCACTATGAAAAACATATATATATATTGTGCGGGCCTAAAAATAGGCTTAATTTTCTATGCACAAAATATGATTGCTTTTTTTTTCTTATCAACTCTGGGTAAAATATGGAGTGAGAATGTCTCCATGAGATTCACCCAAATGACTTGTTAATGGTGCCTAATAATCATTCCGCCTGTAATGTGCCAAAAGCCAAAGGCAAAGGTATGAGATTTATGCTAATTAATTTATTTAAATATTTATTTTATTTTATTTATTTTTTTATTTCAAAATAGATTTTTGGGTGAAATAAGGGCTGAAATTGTCCTGAGAGTTTCTGATGACCAGACTGTAATGTCCCTGTAATAATGATCCGCAGTAATGGAGATGAATATGATCGACATTCATACGCTAACAGACCAAAAGAGCCTCGAGGAACAGCATCAGCTTCACAATTCAGAGCAAAAGCCATTTAACATCACTCCTGACCATCAGACGCACACACGGACGACTGAACAACTGAACAGCACAGCAAACAGAGAGCATTTCATCTGCTGCTGCTCAGAAATAAAACTAATCAATGGAGTTTTTGTTTGTTTGAATGATTCGTTACTACAAAAGACGAATGATTCGCAAATGAATCATACAGAATGATTTGCAAAATGGTTTAAAATTATTAATTAAGACAAACTAAAAAGAATGATTTGCAAATGAATCTTTCAGGATGATCTGTGAAAAGACTGAACAATTCATTAGCACAAACTCACGACAAAGAACTCACAAATGAATCATTAGTGGTGAACAATTCATTAATAGAAACTGACGAAAAAGAATGATTCGCAAATTAATAATTCACAATGGTTTGTGAAGTTGTTCCAACGATTCATCAATGCAAACTGGCTAAAAACTGACTCACAAATGAATAATAAGTGGTTTGAATGATTCATTAACATTAACCAGCTAAATAACAATTATGAATCATTTGTGATGTGCATGATTCACTGACAGAAACAGAACGATTCCTAAATGAATCATAAGTGATGTGTGTGATTCACTGATACGAGCTGGCTAAAGAACGATTCCCAGATGAATCATTAGTGATGTGTATGATTCCCTGACACAGACTGGCTGCAGACTGATGGTCAGATGAAGTGTAAAGCAGAGCTGACCTCGTACAATGATGGTAGTGGACTTCTTGGCCGGGTTTCCCACGTTGTTGCTGGCGATGCAGCTGTAGACGCCGGCGTCCTCAGAGGCGATGGCTGGAAGTGTCAGAACCCCTTCCTTCATCAGGCTCTTCTCCGGCAGAGATCCGGAGCTGCTGGTCCAGGCCAGGCTCGGAGCCGGCTCTCCTCCGGTCGTGATGCAGACCAGAGACACCGTCTGGCCCGGATTCACCACGATCGGATCCTCCACCAGCAGCTTGATGGAGGCCGGAGCTGAGAAACACAGCGCACCACTCAGGACTTTTATTTTTAAAGTGCGTGTCTAAATCGTTAACTAAAACTATCATTAAAAAATAAATAAAATATATGTTAACTGAAATTAATTGAAGTACTAAAATGAATCTAAATAAACAAAATTATATAGACATACATGAAAACTAATAAAAAATTAGTTACTAAAACTTTTACTAAAATAAAAGTGAAAAGAGAAAATATAAAAATAAAATAAAATTAGAAACTTTGAGACATTATATTAGTATATCATTAATCACTGATCTTTAGTCACTGATATGTTATTAAAACTACTACACTTGATTTCTTTACCTGCCATAAAGCTATATAAAATTTAAAAAATAAATAAAAATAAAAAAATAAACAAGTTATTTCAGCTAATTGCCAAGGCAATATTTCTAATATTCGTTCGGTTTAATTTGAAGTACTACGTATAAATAAAAATAAATAAAAACTATATAGACATAAATATCTAATAAAAATGAGAAAACACCCAACAAAAGTTACTAAAACTTTAACTAAAATTAAAGTGAAAACATAAAATATACTGTATATATAATAATATATAATTCATAATATTATCAAAAATATGTTAGTATATTATTAGTCACTGATCTTTAGTCACGGTTTGCTACTAAAACTATTAAAAGTGCTCTCTTTAACTGAAATAAAGCTATATAAAGTCAAATTAAAAATTAAAATACAATATATATATATATATATAAGTACTTTCGGCTACTTGCCAAGGCAATATTTCTCATTGTTGTTCGGTTTAATTAGAAGTAGTAAAATAAAGAAAACTAATTAAACTAATAAAAACAAATAAAAATTATGTAGCCATTAAAAAACTAATAAAAATGGCAAAACACACAAAAAAGTTACTAAAACTTTAACTAAATTAATGTGAAAACTGTAAATTTTGTATTTTTAGTGCAATTTTGAATAAAAATGTTAAGACTTTCCATCAAATAAAGAGTGAATAAAACATGTTTCATGGGAATTGGAAGGAACTGTGGATTCATTATTAAAAATGAATCTGTAAAATAAAATAAAATCAAGTAAAGTAAAGTAAAATAAAATAATAAATAAATAAAAATATTAGATGAAGAGCTTAAACTAATAATAATAATAATATTAATGGAAATGAAAAAAAAAGTTACTAAAATTACTAAAACTTAAATAAATAAATAATGAATAAATACATAAAAGTTAAGAGAGTGTGAGAAAACAGCAGACCGGTTTTATTGGTGAGTCTGAAGACGACTTTGCGGTCGGCGATGCTGCAGACGTTCCTGACGGAGGCGATGCAGCTGTAGTTGGCGTAGTCCTTGGGTCTCAGGTTCTTCAGCTTCAAGATCTTGGTTTCCCCCTGGAGCTCAGAGCGACAGACAGAAAGACGTGTGCAAATGTGTGCTCCACAACACATACAGTACATACTGCAGGAGAACGACGCATTACACACACTAGTGTTAATTTTGTCAGCTATTTTCAATTTTAGTCTTAGTCTTAGTCCCGTGCTAAATGTCCTTGTTAGTTTTTTTATCATATTTAGTCAACCTTATCATATTCAGTTTTAGTCAAGTTTTAGTTGACTAAAAGTCTCAACATTTTAGTCTAGTTTTAGTCAATGAAAACTTGACATTTTAGCAATAAGATTGTTATTAATTAACCATGCAGCAGTATTAAGTTTGGCAGCCATTTTTAATTTAGTCTTAGTCTTGCTCAAATGTACATTTTAGTTATAATATTTAATCAACCTTGTCCTGTTTTTGTTTAGTCAAGGTTAAGTCAATGAAATGTATGAGCATTTTAGTCATTTTTGTCATTCTGTATAATGGTTAAACAGATAAAAAAAGATTTTTGCTCAAAATTATATTTGTACTGATTGTTGTCATTTGAGAAATTTACTTTTGCATTTCAGGTATTGCACTTTCTCCAGTAGGCACAAATCAATAGAATGTGGACTCATAGGCCTACATGGTTTATTTTACCTCATCTAGTGTACTGATTTTCAAGATTCAAGATTTTTATTCGTCACATACACAATTATACAGAGTATAACCAGCAGTGAAATGTAGGTCAGGTCCGCTCCAAGGACAGTGCAATTATATAGAATACAAATATTAAGAAAAAGAAAAGTAGAAAAAAATAAAAGAATAAAATAAAATATAAAAAATATAAATATAAATGTACAGGTCAGTATGTTGTTGACTTAAATAGTAATAAAGAGGAATGTGCATAAAAAATAAATGTGCAAAAAAGTCGTACAGGGTATGTAAATAGCAGCAATATGAGGTAGAAAAAAATTATGAATAGCTTATTGATATAGTGATATTTACATGGAGTCAAGTAATGTTAAGACACAGAGTTAGAGTTAGAGTTTAGGAGCCTGATGGCCTGGGGGAAGAAGCTCCTCCTAAGTCTCTCAGTTTTTGCCATCAGGCTACGGAAGCGCTTTCCAGATGGAAGCAAAGTGAATAGACGGTTACCAGGGTGATTTGAGTCCTTAATGATTTTGACAGCTCTATTTTTACAGCGTTTGAGGTAGATGTCCTGCAGAGAGGGGAGAGCAGACCCTGAGATGCGCTCAGCTAAGCGCACAACTCTCTGTAGTGCTTTGCAGTCCTGATTGGAGCTGTTTCCATACCACACTGAGATGCACTGAGTCAATACACTTTCTATGGTCCCTGAATAGAAAGTTTTCAGGATTGCTGGTGAGACCCTGAATTTCCTCAGCTGTCGCAGATGGTACAGTCTTTGCCTGGCTTTCTTAACCTGTGTTTGGATGTGTGTAGTCCAAGTCAGGTTCTCGGAGATGTTTACACCGAGGTACTTGAAGCTACTCACCCTCTCCACAGGGGTCCCACTGATCATAAGAGGAGTGTAGGGCTGCTGCTGTCTCTTCCTAAAGTCCATGATCAGCTCTTTAGTTTTGCTCACATTCAGAGAGAGACAGTTGTCCTGGCACCATGATGTGAGTGTCTCTATACCTTGTCCAAGTATGCGGTCTCATCGTTGTTGGAGATCAGCGAATTTGATAATAGATGTGGAGCTGTGAGAGGACACGCAGTCATGCGTGTAGAGAGAGTAGAGCAGGGTACTCAGGACACAGCCCTGTGGGGCTCCTATGTTCAGAGTGATGGAGTTTGAGGTGAACTGGCCAACTTTCACCACTTGAGGTCTGCCGGTGAGGAAGTCTTGAATCCAGTCACAGAGTGAGGAGTTTAGGCCGAGGTCTGTGAGTTTAGAAGCCAGCTTGATGGGGACTATAGTGTTGAAAGCTGAGCTATAGTCAATGAATAGCAGCCTTACATAATTCCCATTGTTGCTGTCGAAGTGTGTGAGGGAAGAGTGGAGGACGTGAGAGATGGCATCGTCCGTAGATCTGTTTGGGCGATAGGCAAACTGAAGAGGGTCTAAAGTATCAGGTATGGAGGAGCAGATGTGGCTCTTTACAAGTCTCTCAAAAACCTTCATGACTAAAGATGTGAGGGCAACTGGGCGATAGTCATTCAGGCAAGAGGGTTTATTGTTCTTTGGCACAGGGATAATGATGGATTTTTTGAATGAGGTGGGAACCACGGAGGTAGCAAGGGACTCATTAACCTGTTAACCTTCACTGCCATTTGTGGCCTCGCAGGTGAAAATAACCTACCTAAATTAAAATGGTAACAGTTTGTGACAAAGTGTGCTTACACAAACAAATTAGGTATCTTTGGAAAGAAGAGACTCTGGGCTTTACTATCTATCATCCAGAGTTGATAATGCTCAAAAAGATAAAAAGTTATAGGCACTGACGTGCCTTGAAAAATATTTTTCCACACTGAATGTTTTTTTTATTTCATATACAAATACATGAAATAAGTCCTGGAGCAATCCAGAAAAGTAATGGATCGAAAGCCACTGGTCTCATGAGTTCATATTTCAAATTTGAAGAAGATACCATGAAAAATGAGATTCCTGCAATATTTTCTGAAACTATTTATAGTCCCCCCCCTCCCCCCTGTTTGAGGAAAAATAACCACCAAATGGATTGCAGAATTATACAAGCTATTTTAGTCATTATACATGTTCCTGCATAGTTTTTCAATTATAAAATAATAGACAGATTTATTTGAGCACTAAAAAATACAAAAATAATTATTTGAGTAATAAAAAGGAAAAAAAAAAGAAAAAAAATGCTTTGTATATAGTATGTATACTGAAGTATTCTTCGTTATTCGTTATTACAATGATAAATATCACTGCCAGACGTGAAGTGATATTGCCTGACATGGTCATAGAGTCAGTAAACACACGCTGATGTGCTTCCATTCAGATTATAATCAAACAGATGGGCCATATAATCAATAATAGCTGATCAATGAATCACAATGATAGCCGTCATAGTCGCTAATAAACACGCTGATGTGCGTCCATACATATTATAATCATGCAGACACGGCCACATTCCCCACACAATACACACACACACATATAAAAAATGTAGAAGAAAAAAAAAAAAAACAGTTTTTTATGGATAAAGCAGATCGCTAAGTTACGCCCCGCTCAGATGACAGAAGCGTCATAGCCCGCGTCAGAGCTCGCAGGAGGGAGCGCCAAATTCAAATAATCTATATTCCGCTTTTCTGAGACTTTTTTTTCCGTAGACGGTCTCATTATTTTTGTAAAACCGTATGCTGTAACATCGTTTTGTTTTTTTACCACCAAGACGCTGTTTTTGAGCGTAATTTATTCCATAACGGACGCGAACAATAACTCTCTGAAGAAATGAAACGTAAACAAAGGAATATTCATCCTTATTACAACGTTACTGTTTCGCTGGACTAAAAGTGCTCGCTGGTATGTTGTTCTGTGGACCCTTACCTCTCTAACTAAACTGGGATTTCAGCAGTGGACGCGTTTGTGGCTCGTTATTACAATGATAAAGGTACGTACTGCTTTTTTATTCTGCGTGTTTGGATGTGTACTGCTTACACAAATGTAGCAAATTTGTGCCACTCATTCCTTATAAGCTTTCCATCGAAAAACAGCGATCTGTCGTCGATGCTTGAGGCTTAGACCCTCAGAATGATATATAGTTTGACAAGATTAACTTTGTCCCGTTTCATTTATTCTATTAGAAAACAATGACACATGCAAACAAAGATCGTTCAGTGCGAGGTCGCTCTGGTGAACGTTAACAGGTTAAAGATAGAAGTGAACAAACCAGCGAGCTGATCGGCGCAGGACCTCAGAACACGGCCGGTTATCCCATCAGGTCCGGCTGCTTTCCTGACGTTCACTTTCTTTAGCGCCCTCCGAACCTCATCCTCTGACACGGTGATTACAGGATCGTCGCTGCTCTGCCTGCTGCTTCCTGACACGCTGCACGGCAGAGACGCGCCACCACCGTTGCAATCGAAGCGGCCGTAGAAGGTGTTTAACTCGTCGGCCAGCAACGGATCTGCTCTCACCTCCGCGGAGGATTTGTTTCCGAAGGCACAGATGGTCCTCAGTCCCTGCCACATCCGTCGAGAGTCATTGAGCTGGAAATGAGACTCAATTCTCTCTCTGTATCTGTGTTTGGCAGCTCTTACTGCGCGTCGGAGAGCATAGCACGATGCTTTGTACTCGCTCCTATTCCCGGTCAGAAGAGCCTCATTGTAGGCGGCAGTGCGTGTGTTAACCGCAGCACGGATTGTTCTGTCCACCCACGGTTTCTGATTGGAGAATGTCCTTATCGTTATTGTTTCTGTAGCTTGTTCGGTTAGCGTGTTTACAAAGCTCAATGCTACATCCGTGAACTCGCTGACGTCAGAAGAACTCGCCCGGAACATGTCCCAGTCGACGTCATCAAGAGCCGCCTGCAGCATAGCCTCAGCATGGAGGACCAGCGCGTCACTACTCTCTGCACCAGGGGATCCTGAACGAGCCTTTGTTTGTATTCCGGTGTGAGGAAAATGGCGGTCCGATTTGCCAAAAGCCGGTAGTGAGCGGGCTTTGTAGGTATTCTTGAACTGAGTGTAGCAATGATCCAGTGTATTCGGTCCTCTAGTTGGACAGGATACATGTTGATGAAAGTTCGGCATGACCTGCTTGAGGCTGGCTTTGTTAAAGTCCCCCGCGATGATAAAGGCAGCGTCAGGATGTTTGTTAATGTAGCACATCGTGAAGCTTATACAAAGCCAAGCCGGTGTCAGCCTGTGGTGGAATGTACACAGCAGTGACAATGATTGATGAAAATTCCCGGGGCAGATAAAATGGGCGGCAGATAATGGAAAGATGTTCCAAATGAGGCGAGCAGGAACGCGACAGAATGGAGATATTCCTGGGATCACACCATTTCTTGTTAATCATGAAACACACACCTCCACCCCTGCATTTACCGGCCTCTGCTGTTATGTCCGTCCGAAAAAGTTATCACTTGGCATATCAGCAGTGTCCGGGACCAAGCCACGTTTCGGACAAACAAAGGATGTTACAGTCCCTAATGTCCCGTTGAAAACTAATCCTGGCTCTAAGATCGTCCATCTTATTCTCCAAGGATTGGACATTTGCGAGCAGAATGCTTGGAAGAGGAGGACTGTGAGCCCTTTTCCTGAGTCTATCTCGAATTCCAGCGCGTTTCCCGCTGTGTTTCTTGATCCTTCGCCTCGGGGGGTTATTGTTCATCTCTGCGTTCCGAAGAATCTCCAGTGGCCACTCTGGATTCGTGGCTAAAGTGTCCTGGAACAGGTTAGTGTAGCGGTTTCCAATGTCCAAAAGTGTTTCTTTGTTATAGGTGATCAGTGCCGACGTGAAATGTGTAAAAAGAGAAAGTAAAAGTAAGTAAAAAAGTAGATAAAAACACAATCTTAGCGGAGCGACCTGGACGGCGTCCGAACAAAGCGGAGCCATTTAATGATAGGTTTTTTATTATATATAGTAATACCAAAAACTTATATCTCTATCTACATTTTGAAAACTGGTAAAACAAATGAAAAATATTTTAGCAGTGAAATTCCTAGTAATTCCACTAATTCCAAATTACAATAGCCTATTTCTCTATTAAAACAACAGGGGTTGAGCAAGTGCATTTATTCAGCAACCACAATTGCAAACAATATAGACTAGATCTCATGACAGAACACAGACCGGCTGAGTGACAATTTCAATAAGATTGCTAAACTCCAGCTTGTTTGTTGCTGTTTTCAGATCGTCGTCAGCGAGGATAATTCCGCAATGAGGAGTGATCGCGTGCGCATGATTACCAGATTGCTTAAAATAAGCAAAACACCGGGCAGAAAATGTAGCCTTGTAACAGCGAAGCTTTGATTCGGGGATTTGAACTCTGTTTTAATCATTCTCGATGACTTAAATAAAGCAAATCTCTCCCAGGAACTGCCAAAATACAGACAGCACATCACATGTCCCACCGGAGACAGTAATATATTGGATCACTGTTACGCCACAGTAATAGATTCATATCACA
This sequence comes from Barbus barbus, assembly GCF_936440315.1. Classification (NCBI taxonomy): domain Eukaryota; kingdom Metazoa; phylum Chordata; class Actinopteri; order Cypriniformes; family Cyprinidae; genus Barbus; species Barbus barbus. The sequence goes on along the minus strand of NC_136752.1, from coordinate 29,868,507 downwards.
TATCATATTTGGGGTTCTCTGATCACTGTTTGGTTCATCTTATACCGACCTACAGGCAGAAACTGAAATCAGCTAAACCTGTATTAAGATCTGTTAATAGATGGACTAATGAAGCAGAGTGGGATTTACAAGCCTGTTTCGACCTCACTGATTGGAATGTTTTTGACGCTGCTGCCAACGATCTGGACGAGCTCACAGAGACTCTAACTTCATATATCAGTTTCAGTGAGGATATATGCATCCCTACCAGCACTTATTTAACATTCAACAATGATAAGCCATGGTTTACAGCAAAACTCAGACATCTTCGTCAGGCCAAAGAGGATGCCTACAGAAATGTAGCCGACCCGACCACGGGCTGAAGGTCTGACGGCAGGACGAGGTGACTGAGACTGGTACATGCCGCGTTGCCATTCCCATCTCGGGACCCGGTCGTGAAGCCAACGCTGAAGCGGTCTCATATGAAGCAATCCGACCGGCGTGACAGGAGCCTTTGAAACTGTTTCAGTGGAACCGCCCTCTTGCGCTGGAAAGACTCCAGGCAGTTCAGCATCGACTGAGCACGCTCTACTGAGAGACGTAAGTCCAACTCCATGCCGAGAAAAGAGATCCTATGCACAGGGGAGAGTTTGCTCTTTTCCCAGTTGACCCGAAGCCCCAACCGGCTGAGGTGACTGAGCACCGTGTCCCTGTGTTTGCACAACTGCACTCGAGACTGGGCCAGTATGAGCCAGTCGTCGAGGTAGTTGAGAACACAAATGCCTGCTTCCCTTAATGATAGCCCAAGTACGAGACACAGCGATCGTGATGGTCAGATGAAGCCAGGAAACGACCACATCCAGAAAAGCACGAGCAGGAAGCCATCTTTAAAACGACACCCGTCGCTCGTGGAGCTCTTTTAGATATTGCTCTTTTAGAGAATAAAGTGTTGAAGCACAGAGGAGAGGTCACTGTGCGACTGCAGATTGATGAGCTGCAGCGCGCCGTCCAACCCGGAAGAAGCAGCAGCACTGGACGGCAACCCCCACTGATGCACCGTAACGCCAATGCCCTTGCTGTCTGTAGACACTGTCTTCGGTGATTGCACAAGCAGGAAGGCTCGGCTCTGAAGCAAAAAGCTGATGTGCGTTTGCACGCGCTCTCCTTTTATACCTGCGCTACGGGGCGGGGTACACGTTGCGAAACACGTACGCCAACTGTCATTGGCTTGTTTTGTTAACACTCAAAGCTGGTTGGGCTCTCTGGCGAGATCCCATTTATGTCAGTCACTTGACGTTACGTCGAACATGATTGACTGAAAGGGAACTAGTTGAATTAAAATAAGTAATTTTTTTTTTTATAATTTATTTTATTTTATTTTATTTCAAGTAACAAAATGTTTTATGGTTGTAGTTTTAGTTAACTATAATAACCCTGCATCTGTCAGATCAACAGGCGCTAAATCCTGATGTATAAAATAAAAACTTTCATGAACTTCCGCTCATGACAGCAGTCACATTATATGATGAGTGTTTAATAAAGCGTGAGGAACGCCGACAGCGTTGATCATCATTAATCTGGATCTCATTGTGCTTCCACTGCAAATCCATTCAGCCGCTCCTCATTTCAAAGCTAACCTTTGGAGTTTTAATTTGCAGAAGCGATAGCGGCTTATCGTGTTCGCCGCGTGTCACAGATGCAGGGGGTCTTCAGACGGTTAGCAGACGCGGCGGCACTTTGATGTCGATTACACTGATATATTCATTCTTATGAATATCATACCTCCTTGTCTGTGTCTGCCTGATATCAGTGCACAGAATAAACACACACACACTCACCAGATCAGAGAAAATAGTGTGTGTGTGTGTGTGTGTGTGTTATTGGATGGTGAGATCATTGAAAACATTTGTGGAATCTGTTCAATCATTATGCAGTATATAATGCCATAAATGCAGAACTCTTTGAATCGTGCACTTGACACACGCCAAACATCTCTGTAAGTTTGTAAAGAGAAATCAGTGGTCAACATAAGAGAAAAATTTGAAAAGAGGAGTTTCCCTGTGGTTTTCTTCCAAAATAAAAGCTCTATGGCTTGCTGTTTGAAAGCAAAAAAAAAAAATATATATATATACGGCACCCTTGGTAAATATGATCAAAGAAGGCTGTGAAAATTAATCTGCATTGTTAATCCTTTTGATCTTTTTTTTTAAATTCACAAAATATCTAACCTTTCATTGGATAATAAGAATTTAAAATGGGGGAAATATCATTATGAAATGTTTTTCTCTAATGCTGGGTACACACCCAGCCGATTTCTACCCTTCCAACAATCCTAGGTAATGTCCCGGTTATCTTGGTGGATATAAAGATTATCTTATCAGATTTTCCTGTGGTGTGAGGTGTGTTAAGAGTGACTGAATCTGCTCGGAAGAACGTTGGAGGCGCCCCGATCGTGAATCAGAAATGCTGATGTGTGTGGGGGGGGGGGACCCCAAGGACAAACACGCATATGATCTGCAGATTATCATGTGAAGCGAAACAATATCCAATCAGAAAGCGAGCTGACAGAAGATGGACGCAGTCATTTCGCAGCACAAAAGGATTTGGACACTATCATCGCAATTTCTTACTGCCATTACCAAAGACTTTAAAGCCTTGAATAATTTGTAATTATTTATACTTGTTTAAGGAAATGTAATTTTCTTATTGCTTTTCCTTTTCCTTTTTTATTTTATTTTATTTTATTTTATTTTATTTATTTATTATTGTTTTTTTTTTTGTTTATTATTGTATTTGATGTGATTTATATGTTATTGCCCTTGTATGTTCTTTGTTCTAAAATTGCAATGAAAATATATCTATATTGTTTATTCTCAAGTCTCCAGAGATTTTGCGAGGTTTCCCATGTTCACAGTCGGGACTCAGCTGGAAAATCTGTTGTTGTGTGGTGTGCTGTCTTTGTCACATCGCAGCACACCACACACTATAGGAGCAAAACGGTTAAATCTAGAATTTTTTTGTCCTCATGTTTGTGGTCTCTCACATTTTGAAGATCTTATAAGATTTAAAAAATCTTTTAGTGTGTACCCAGCATAATACACATTGGCCACAATTAACGGCACCCTTTTATTCAATAATTTTTCTGTAAAATATATCAAAACTTAATTTTTGATTAGTAATATGCATTGCTAAGGACTTCATTTGAACAACTTTAAAGGCTATTTTCTCAATATTTAGATTTTTTTTCTTGCATTTTTTTTTCGGCCAAATATTGTCCTATCCTAACAAACCTAAATCAATGGAAATCTTATTTATTAAATCTCAATTTAAAAAAAAAAATTGTGATCCAGGATCACAAATATCCAAAATCCACTCAGAACAAATTAGCAGCAGTTTGCAACGCCCCGGTGTGATTTGCACAGGTAAACATCACAGAAACATCTGCTTTCTGCTCATAGCGTGATATCTCGGTAAGTGAGACAGGACTGGCTTTTCAGTGACAAACACACGATAAAGAGAAACAGACACAGCTATAGCTGCTCTCCTGACAACTACAGCAAAAATAACACACGCTGCTGACGGCTTCCAGCGACACACACTCGCGCCGCGCTTCTGAGAAACAGCAGCTGACGTTTAGCCACAAAACAAATGAGAAATGCTTGAGATGTGGCAATCTGAGGCACTCGGCAGGGCAGCGTTGAGGGAAGAGATCAGACAGATACATGCTACGACGTGCTAATAACTAGCATCACCTCGTGCTGAGTTTAAAATGACGGCGAAAAACGCGAAATACAGTAAAGCTGGCCCGCTAACAGTCGTCACGCTGATGAAGCTAATTAAACTGATTCTAGTCCAGCTAGATGGAAATATTACAACTAATAGTTTACTTTTCACTTCAACCAACAAAAAAAGAACTACAAAGTACTACAGTATTACCATGCTTTTTAGACTTAGATGGTAATTTTTTACCATCTCTTCTGAAGTCTTTTCTGCTCACTGAGGCTGCGTTTATTTGATAAAAAAAATACAGTAAAAACTACAGTGAAATATTACTACAGTGTACACAGCTGTTTTCTATTGAATATTGTTTCCATCACAAACGAGAATAATTTAAAAACGTAATTACAAGTTTATATCTTTCAATTTTAAGAAAAATGTTGGAATTGCGAGATTTAAACTCAGAATTGAAAGAAATAAAATTGCAATTCTAAGAAAACTGTCAGAAATGTCAAAATAAACTTGTAATTCTAAGAAAAAACTCAGAATTGCAAGAAATAAAAAAATTAAAATAAAGATTTTAACACAAAATTGGGAAAAACAAACTTGCAATTCTAAAAAATGGCCAGAATTGTGAAAAATTGCAATTCTAAGATAAAAGGAAGAATTGCGAGATTTTAACTCAAAATTGGGAAAAATATACTTGCAATTAAAAAAAAAGTCAGAATTGTGAGAAATAAACATTCTGAAAAATGTCAGAATTGCCTTTTTCAAGGCATCCTTGCTAAAATAAAAATATTTATTTGTATAAAAGTGGATTATGATTAACATATATTACTTTTATTAAATTAGCAGATAAACTGTATTACCAACATGCTAGTGCAGAAAAGCACAGTATTACAGCAGTATTTAGAGCAAGGGTTACATTCTTACCTGGGTAAAGAAGGGCTCGTAGATCTCCACACCTTTATCGGATCCTTGCGAGAGAACGTCTCGTCCGCGGTGCCAGCTGTAGCGGATGGGAGGGTTGGAGTTAGCGACGCAGCGCAGAAACACCGTCCGCTCGTAGTAGAACTGCTCTTTAGCTTCACCGATACTCTGATGAACCGTCACCACAGGCTCGTCCAGATCTGACCAGACAAAAAACAACAACACTCGGTCATGCAAGTTCATTTGAAAACAACTTTTCTAAACAAAAAATTAAAAAGAGAGAACGAGAGAGAAGTAGAGGATCTTTCATACTTTTTAATCCACATGTAACATGATTCCACGTTACAAACAAATTCCTCCAAAAAGAGTGAAAAATGCAACACTTGAAATTCATAGACTGTGTATAAAAGAAAAGGATTACATTCAACAATCTTCACGTGTTAGAAGTGCAAAAAATAAAGTCCTCAGTGCATTTAAAATTTTAACTCAGAATTGCGAGATTTAAACGTGCAATTCTACAAAAAGTCAGAATTATAACCTAAGAATAGCTTTCAATTTAGATTTCAACTTAATTCTATGAAAATAGTCAGAATGTATAATTAAACAAAATAAAAAATAAAGAACCAGCTACCTTCACATTATAGAGTATTAAGTTATTCAATTTACTTTCAGTTTTGTATTAATTTCTGTTCCATATTAAGCTAACGACACATCAGACGTACCAAATAACACTATTTCACAAGAAAACCATTCATTAATAGAATGATGTAACTCTATTTGTCACACTTCTGTATTCATTAATATGAAATCTCAGTTGTCGATTGATCTTACCCATATTTTGAAGATCACAAGGGCAAGAAAGCAAATATATCAAATTTGCTGAACGACTGAAATGTTTTAAATGCACTGAGCACTTTATTTTTTGCACTTGTAAAAATAAAAGAAGATTGCTAGTATCTCGGCATATAATCCTTTTCTTATACACAGTGATAGAATTTCAAATAACTTTTCTGCCATTAAAACCCTTATAAAAGATACAAACACTTTTTTTCTTTGTGGATCTGCTTGAGTAGCAACAGAAGACAAAGATTGACTCGCTGTCACAGTGACAGAAACAGAGAGAGTGAAATACTGCGATGGACTAAATCACTCAATGCCTTCTCCGGCTTTTCCCAGAGGAGAACGGACATCATTTCAGGTGCTGCCTGCTTCTTTCTATTTATACTTTCCTCTGGAGGACAGATTGACGTTCCTGATCAATGACCTGGCAGGACGATCCCTCACGCCAGGGACACAAACCCACACCTGCTGGCCTTCACAATGGACCACCGCTGACCTCCAGCAGCACACTTATTACAGCATCGGCCCTGACATCATTTGATCCCACAGTTATTCCCGCTGGACACAGATATTGCTCCGAGGTTTCATAGTTCAACAGACTTCAAGGACATTTATATTGGATGTTTCTCCAATATATATATATATGTATATTATAAAAATGTTTGTACATTTATTCCAAGCTTTGGCAATGTTTTATAATTTACAGTGATGCCACATATATATATAAATTAGTGCTGTAAAATGATTAATCGCTTAATCGCATCCAAAAGAAAAGTTTTTGTTTACATAATATATGTATGTGTGCTGTGCATATTATTTATATATAAATACACACACATGCATGTATATATTTCAGAAAAAATATTTTTATATTTTAAATATATTTATTTATAATATATGAATATAAATATAGACATTTAAATGTAAATGTATATATTTTCAAATTATATACTGTATGTGTGTATATTTATATATACCAAAAATATATACACAGAACACATACATATATTATGAAAGCAAAAACTTTTATTTTATATGTGATTAATTGCGATTAATCGTTTGACAGCACTAACACACACACACACTCACTCACTCACTCACACACACACACACACACACACACACACACACTCACACACTCTCTCACACACACACACACACACACAGTATTTACAGTGAAACAATTGCTAATTAATTTGAATTGATGTAATGTAAATAATTAGCCCTACAAATAAATTACAAAGTAACACATTACATTTTTTGGTAACACTTTACAATGTGTCATTTCTTAACATTAGTTAATGCATTAATTAACATGAACAAACACATTTATTACACTATTTATTAATCTTTATTAATGTTTCTGTCGTTCATTGCTAATTCATGTTAGCATGCATTAACTAATGTTCACAAACACAACTTGTGATTTTAATAATGCATTAGTAAATGCTGAAATGAACATTAACTAAGATTAATAAATGCTGTAGAAGTATTGTTTAATCTTACTTCATGTTAACTGATGTAGTTAACTAACGTGAACTAATGAACCTTATTGTAAAGTGTTACCATTTTTATTTTAAAGCTGAAAATACTGAAATACTTTTTTCTTGTAAAACATACTTCAAATTTTTTAGTTTTATTTACATAACATATATTTTACAGTGCATGTTTTTATTAATTTTGTATTCATTTGATTGATTAAATGTGATTTTTTCAATCAGAAATTGCTTGTAAGTTTTACTCAAAAAAATGACAAAGAAATGTCAGGTAACACATTAAATTAAATGTGATATTTTGAAGAATGAATAGTATTCTTCTCATGAAACACAAAAAAATCATAAAATTCATCATGAACTCTAATGTTTGACCGGCGAACGCGAGAGAATCTGGATCCGAATCAAAACTGATTAGTGCTGACCGTCTCCAGGCCAAAACAACGCTAATAACATCCCACTTACAACATTAAGAAATACAGCGCATGCTTATCGGCGAAGACACTTTAATTTAGCGTCTCCTCTCGCTCCAGATCCAACATAATCAGCGAGTGGACGCTGCCACCTTGAATGCTGATTCCTCACTTTCATTAAGACATGTTCTGCCCCGCAGGCCTTTAATCAAAATCCAGAGGCGGTCAATACTTCATCCAGGATCCTTTATCAGAGCGCGGGTTGGAGCAATTACCTTTACGAAGACGGCTACGCGCACACGACAAAGCGATTGAGTCGGGCCATTCTGGCGGAGAAGATTGCTCTAAATAAATACACTGATTCATTACGCCGCTGTGGCACCAATTCAGAGCATATCTACCATCTTTGCATCGTTTGGGACTGGCCTGAGTGATTATGCAATATAGATCTATCTGCAGTACTTGAGTTACAAGCATGTAAACTTGGGATAAATAATATTTTTGACACTCAGAAAGAACAAAGTATCAAGGTATGCAAAGTGAACCACGTTTGGTTTTTGACCATTGAAATGTGTGCAATTGTAGCCACATGGAGATCCTCATGTCTCTGGAAATGAATCATACAGGGGATATTGAGATATCTGCAGTACTTCTTGAGTTACGAGCATGCAAACTTTGGATAAATAATATTTTAAACACTCAATGTGTTATGTTCCATGCAATTGTTTTAATAGAAGGAAACAAGATGCATTTCTAATTTCAACATTATTTGTTCCTCAGACACTCTTCTTTAAAAGGAAAAAGAATAAGCTGCATGTAAAGTGCTCCACATTTGGTTTTGACCACTGAAAATGGGAAAATGCTACAATTTACACATGGAGTCACACCGAGATCCGAATATCTCTGGAAATGGAAGACATAGGGCCTTGAGAATGAAGATACCACAACAAATGTTTGTTAAGAACCCATTTTCTTGAGTTACGGGCATGCAAACTTAAAATAAATAAATAAATAAATACATATAAATATATATATTTAAATAAATAAATAAATATTTATTTATTTATTTAATATTTAAATTTATATATCAATTTATTTATTTATTTATTTTCACTCAGAAAAGTAATAGATTGAAAAAGTATTAAAGAATGCAAAATAACCCAGATTTGGTTTTTGACCACTGACCATTTTATCCATGGAGCCACACTGAGATCCCAATATCTCTAGAACTGAACCATATAGGATCTTAAAAACAAAGATAACTCTAAAAGAATAATGAGATATCTTTAATACTTCTTGAGTTATGGGCATGCAAACTTTGGAAAAATAATATTTTTGGCACTCAGGTGAATATGTTCTAAGCTTTTGTTTTGAAAATGCATTTCTAGTTTTAAGATTATTAGTTCTTCAGACATTTCTTTTTAAAATAAATAAGTATCAGCTCTGTGTAATGTGACTGAAATCTATATTATTTTATTTAATTTATTTTAAATTATTATTGATAATTGAAAATGGGAAGAATGCAACAATTTGCACAAGAAGCAGATGAGATCCCAATATCACTGAAATTGATCCCTAAAAATGAAAACACCAAAAGAAAAAAGAGTTACAGGCATTGATAGTTTGGAAAAATATTATTTTTGGAACTCGGAAAGAAACTTATTCTCTACTAGCTGCCAAAGCAGCTTTTCTCATTCTGATTTGGTTCAATTTGACATGATACAATAACTAAACAAAAACTGAAATAAAATTTTATAAAACTATATACACATAGTAAAAAAAACAACATAAAAATTACAAAAAAACAATGACAAAAATACTAAAATTAAAAATAAAATAAAAACTATTTCATAATATTACTATAAAATAATTTTTCTACATTGCTGTAAAATACCATAATACATTGAGATACTATAAAAACTATTGTCTCTCAATGATACTAAAAGAGCACTGACTAAAATATGTCTGCACTAAAATGTTTTTTTTTTTAAACGGCCTTTTGTCTTTTTTGTGATGTGTTCAGTGATAATGTTGGCAGGGAAATAAAAGCCACAACCAAGGCATCAGGATCAGTCCTTATTGAGTTTAATCTATGTTAAAGCTAAAAGCCTCTCAGAATAATGTGAATCAAGCAGCATGACTTTAATAAGCATCTGGAGGGTCAGAATCGAGCCGCGCTTCTCTGTCAGACGCTTCACAACAGCGACGGCTCAGACTGTGGGTTTAATCAAACACGCTGCGATCTCCTGCTGTAATCTATAGCCATCATTACAGAACAAACAGCCTTCAGGCCCATCACTGCGTTGCAATGAAATCCACCCGACCGGGCGACACTAATCAGTGTCCGGACTGAAGTACACACCACACGAGTGACATTCGCATGAGAGATTTAACTATTAATGAGACATGCAAAGGCGCAATTATCATATTTTCTAAAGACAATTGGTAGGAAAACTGACTGCTGTGAATGTTGTGACACTAAATGACCCGCTGTACAGAAATTCCCAGGCAACCAATCAAATTTAAGAATTTTTTATTGGTAAAACTTTTGATTCTTTATTATCGTCAAATTCTTTCTGGTGAAAGAAATGCATGCCAAAATATACAATGCAATAGAGGAATACACAGAGACTGATAAGTATATTAATAAGTCTGTTGACTTTAGCAATCCTTGCTGCATTATATGCAAATGGTGACCGTTTAAAAAATGGGAAAATGCACTTTCCAGGTTTTTTTTCTTCAAAGTTTGCATGTCTGTAACTCAAGAAGTATTAAAGATATCTTAATATCCTTTTATATTTTGGTTTCTTTTATTTAGTTATCTTCATGTTTAAGGCCCTGTATAATTAATTTCCAGAGATATGAGGATCTCAATGCAGCTTCATGTGCAAACTGTTGCACTTTTCCTATTTTCAATAGTTGAAGTCAATTTGCATATAGCTGATTATTTTATCTATTAAATATATACCTTTCTGAGTGGCAAAAGAGTATTTTTCTAATGTTTGCATGCCTGTAATTTAAGAAATTTGGTTCTTAACACACTTTTCTTTTGGTATATTAATTTTTGCGCCCCTGTATAGTTGTGTACCAAATGTGGGTCATTTTGCATACAGCTGATACTTTGTTCTTTTAAAGAGGAATGTCTGAAGAAATACAATGTTAAAACTACAAAATGTATCTTGTTTTTCTCTATTAAAATAATTGCATGGAATATACCTGTCTGAATGCCAAAAAATATTTTTTCCAAAGTTTGCATGCCTATAACTAAAGAAATATTAAAGATATCATAATAGACACACTTTTCTTTCAGTATCTTAATTTTTAAGGCCCTAAGTGGCTCATTTCCAGAGATACTGGGATCTCAACGCAGCTTCATGTAAAATTGTTGCATTTGTCCCATTTTCAGTGGTCAAAAACCAAATTTGAGTCACTTTGCATACAGCTGGTATTTACTCTAAAGAAGAGTGCCTGAAGAATAAATAATGTAGGAAATGTATGTTGTTTCCTTCTATTAAATAAATGCAGCCTTGGTGATAAAAAAAAAAAAAAAAATAAATCTGACCCCAAACTACATAAATCAGTCAAGCATCGCAGTAATTGCACGGCATCAAAATGGCCACGCTGGAGCGAAAGGTTGATGGTAGTGGGCAGATCTTTGTTTGAAATTCATGAAAATCTTAACCTAGAGCACACATTTACATATTTATCCCTGTTTGCTTGCAGCACCCACTTCACATTTATGAATAAATAAACTACACTCAACAAAAGATGCACGTCGACAGAAAACACTGAAGAAACACTTACGTATTAACATAAAGAGATAGTTCACCCAAAAATGAAACTTTGCTGTTAATTTACTCACACTCAGGCAATATAAGATAATATAATGCAAGTCAATGGCTACCATCACATTGAGAGGCAAAAAAAAAGCATATAAGAATACAAAATGAATACCTGTGGCTCCTGATGAAATACTGAGTTCTTATGAAGCAAATCAATCGGTCTGTGCAAGAAACTGAACACTATTTACAACATTATTACAGATTGTTTACACATTATTAATCCAGAGCCGTGGGGCAAACGGTGAAATACAATTCTTAGATTCTTTTAGACGCTTCAGTCTGATTTGGTGAACCGTTTCATCTAGTTTTGAGAAACAGCATCACTCCGGACCGTTTGCCTCAAGTTATGGATTTCTCTCTGTTCTTGTATAAAGGTGAGCTGATGAAGACTAGTTTATTCTTTGTATGCTTTAAACATGCAAAACATTCTCATTTCACATCATTATTGGATGCTTTAATAATGTAATTGCATATACATTACATCATTGCATAAACAAATTGCACTGGGTAACACTTTATTTTAAGGTGTCATTGTTACATATTACATGTACTTACTATTTATAATAACAATAGATTATACATAATTACATGCAAGTAACCCTAAACCAAACCCTAATCCTATACCTAAACATATAGTAAGAACATGTAAAAATAAAGGTGCTTAAAAGGATCTTCAAGCGATGCCATAGATGAACCATTTTTGGTTCCACAAAGAACCATTCAGTCAAAGAACCATCTCTTTCTTACCTTTTTATAATCTGAAGAACCTTCTTTCACCACAAAGAAGCTTTTGTGAAACAGAAAGGTTCTTCAGATGTTAAAGATTCTTTATAGAACCATTTAGACGAGAAGGTTCTTCTATGGCATCGCCAAGCACCTTTATTTTTAAGAGTGTAATTAATTAATATTACTCAGTACTTAAATGTATAATTACATGTTGAACTAAACCAGTTCTTTGAAACAAATGTCCAAAAGAAAAAAAGCGTATTTCCCTGTTTGTCTGCTTAAAAAATATTTTCTTCAGAAAACAAGTCATAATATCTTAAGTCATTTCACTTGTCAAGTAAATGCATCTTAAGTCCAGAATTTGTATATATTTATACAAGAAAACAAGACAAAAATACAAAGGAAGTAAATCATGTTTTGCAGTGTGAGGCTCTGGATTACAGATAATAATGTTGTAAATAATATAAAATTTCTTGCACAGACCAATCGTTTCACTTCTTAAGACCGTGATATATCATCAGGAGCCATGGGCATTCATTTTGTGTTGCCTGATATACTTTTTTTGACTCTTGTGCCGGCACCCATTGACTTGCATTATATGAATCACAAGGAGCACAGTTTCTGCTAAAAATCTTCTTTATTGTTCTACTGCAGAAAAAAAGAGTCATCTGAGAGTGAGTAAATTAACAGCAAATGTTCATTTTTGGGTGAACTGTCCCTTTAAAATCACGTGTATGAGCAGCAGTAACAGAGATGTCTGCGCTAATGGAAGATCCGGTGGCTGTCTGATGAAATCATAGATCAGACCATCTCAGATGGTTTTAGGCTGCAAAGGCTGTTACTTGCTACTAAAGCAATAACTTTATCACCTCGTACATCTGAAAACAGCCCGCGCTCTCGCCTGCATCCACACCGAGACGAGCGTGGAGGAAAGAAATGACCTTCTGCCCTCGGCTGAGCTGCAAACATCGCACACAGGACCAGCTGATGAAAATGAAGCATCTGTTTCGCCCAACGCTCAGGGGCCAGTCGTTCAAAACAATTAATCTGGATCAGAATGATCTGGATTTGGAAATCCCATGTTTTGCTATCCAGGATCAGGTAACCCATCTTACTTTTGTGCTGGTTTTTCAAAGCAAAATTGGATTGGATCACCCTGATCTAGATACACACTTTTTCAGATTTCCAAATCTGGATTACTAGTGCTCTACGGAGCCCCTAAAGGGACATGATGATGGAGAAAAAAATAAATAAAATGAGATGGGGGAAAAAATGCCAATATTTTGCATTCTAGTTTTGCATTGCATTTACACAACTTCTGACCGGTCCATCTCTGATGATTGTGCTAATGTAGTTTACAATCAGTGATAAAACAAAAAAACTTTAAATTAAATATAATATTTTTGTTTGATACTGACAGCTGTTTGGGGATTTGGGGTTATATTACATGTTACAAATGTTGTAATTTTTGGACTAGTTTTATGAAATTTTTTGTTCCTGAAATCCACTCTTCTGCTAGGATCAGAAAAATCCCAATTTCTGGGGATCAAAAGTATCCCAATCTTACTAAAACATTTTGAACAACTCAAACCAGATCAAAACCAAGATTGGATTTTGTGATCTAATCCGAATTCAGAATCCTTTTTCTTTTCTTTTCAACAATACATTTTTAAGATTTGATCCAATCCGTTGGCCAAAATCGATCAGATTGCTTTTGAACAGCTGGCCCCAGATCTTCAGATTGCCGAGAAACGAATCCGCATGCGATGCATTAAAGCAATTCCCTCGTCTGCAATGATGCATCTGGCAAAGCCAATCGATAGATGCTTTCCATCACAAACCGCAGCGCTTTAATGCTTTTATAACACACTCCTGTGAAATAATTGTCAACTGTACTTCATAAAAGTATAAGGAAACCACATCCATAATCAGAAGCTTTCCTGGATGCATCTATTATTCATGAACGTCAATCTACTGTACTTCATTTAAGAGTGATTCTTGTAAACAGATGCAATCAATAAACATCTCATATCTGAGACTGATGACAAAATCTGACTGTACTGAGAAACAGCAACGCATTAAAGATCACGTGCAGCAAAATACATAAACAATTTTTTTTACTTTAAAATACTCATATTCCTGGTGGCCTTGTTGGAGATTTTTACTTGCCATGCCAACATTATCACTGTCAAATTATTCTATTCTATTCTATTCTATTCTATTCTATTCTATTCTATTCTATTCTATTAAATTATATTATATTATATTATATAAATCATTTGAATTATATTATTTTAAGTATTTTAAATATATAATTTAAATATTAATTAATTTATTATAATAATGTTATATTAATTATAAACATAACATATTAACATTATAATCATATTGTAATTTCACGTTTTAATTGCTGCTATTTTTCTATTATAGTTTTTATTGTTATTCTAATATTCTGATTTTGTTGGGTTTTTTTCATTTAAATTTGAAAGTTTTAGTAATTTTGTTGTGTTTTGATTTTCATCTTTAGTAGTTTTTTATATAGATATATATTATATAAAGTTAAAGTTTATTTTATTTAAAGTTACTAGCTCAAAAGTTTTGTTATGGTTTTAGTTTTAGTTAAACAAAAATCATAAAATAGCAAGGATGCATTAAATTGATCAAAAGTGGCAGTAAAGGCATTTATAATGTTACAAAATATTTCTATTTCAAATAAATGCTGTTCTTTTGAGCTGTGTATTCATCTGTGAATCCTAAAAATTAAAATATATCACGGTTTCCACACAAAGATATGAACCGTTTGATTGTTTTTCAGCAGTCTCTGGATGCTGCGAGAGACACGAAGACCTGCACCGTTTGGCACAAACACACCAGAAAACAACATCATTATGTTCTCATAGAGACAGGGCTGTATCTGATGAAAAATACAGTTTAACGGCTGGGAAAAATATTAATGACTGGTGAATGTTCTTAATTGAGCCGTAGTTGTTATTGTTAGAAACAAGAAACCATTAAAACAATTTTAAAAAATACTTGAAAAATCATTACTTGAAATTAAATTAAATTTAACTGAAAAAAAAAAATATATAAAAAACTTAAACTCAGTTTATTTCAGCTCCTTTCCAAGGAAACATTTGTCATTTGTCAACTAAAATTAAAATTGAAATAAAAATTCAAAATATAGGCATATTTAAAATAAATAAATAATAAACAAAATGCTAAACACACACAGTAAAATTACTAAAGCTTTAACTAAAATAAAGTAATAGATAAAAAACATAGGCAAACATCATGTATATGTATGAAGTTATATGTTATATCAATTTTTAAAAAACTAAGCTGAAATCTATCTCTTTTCTAATTTGTTAAATTAATTAATTTAATTTCTAAGTATTTTTTCTATAATCATTATAAATAACACTTGTTTTAAGAATACAAAAAAATATATATCATAGTTAATTTGTATAAAATATCAATACACTATAAGGGAAATATGTGTAAAATAAACAAAAAATACTGGTAATTCTCACAGAATTTAACTAAAATTAAAATGGAAAATATAAAAAAAATAAAACTCAAGATATGAATAAACATTTTTTGTTACAAAACAATACTGTATTTATTTTAGTAACATAGAGACACTATTTTATTTAATAATAACATATCAATGACACTAAAATAAAAAAATAAAGCAGCATTATAAAGTGTCACTATAAAAAAAGCTATGAAAATCTCTGGCCGTAATTCTGACTCTCATAAACGGAGTCTCAGGGTGGATATTTGAGCGCCGTTCTGCCGTCTCTCAGGAGAGGAACGCAGGTATGACGGTGTTACGTGTGTGTGTGTGTGTGCGTGTGTGTGTGTGTGTGTGTGAGTGTGTTTGCTACAAGGGCATCTGCTGCTCGGCATGAGATTCAACGAGAGCAAAACATGTTGTGAATAATTCAGCAGACGCTTCACCTGAGATGAGGAGGAAGAATAGAGGCTGTTTTATTCTCTTCTGGGTCACAGAATGCAGTTCATCTGCGTTAAACGCCATCAGCTTATAAATCACGGATGGGAATGAACTTAATAAGCACAGTCTAACCAACAACATCAAACAGCTGATATACGTGACAGAGATGTAAAAAATAAAAATGCTCTTATTATATTAAATTATTGGGCCATTTTTTAAAATAAATTAATACTTTTATTCCTCAAGGGTGCATTAAAATGATCAAAAGTGTCAGTAAAGACATTTATAATGTTACAAAATATTTATATTTCAAATAAATGCTGTTCTTTTGAACTTCCTATTTATCTCTGAATCCGGAAAAATGAAATGTATCACGGTTTGCACAAAAAATATTGTGCAGCACAACTGTGTTCAACATTAATAATAATCAGAAATGTTTCTTGAGCAGTAAATCAGTATATTATTATGATTTCTGAAGATCATGTGACACTGAAGACTGAAAATTCAGCTTTGATCAGAGAAATAAATTACAGTTTAACAGATATTCATATAGAAAACATCTATTTAAAATTTTAATAATATTTAACAATTTTTACTGTATTACTGTTTTGATCAAATGAATGCAGTCTTTATGAGCCAAAAATCTTTCAGATCTCAAACTTCTGGAACTTCAGGTGCAGGCGTCAGGAGCCACGGGGATTCATGTTATGTCTCCGATATGTTTTTTTTTGACTCTCAAGTGACAGACAGACGCTGATTTGCATTTTATGAATCACCAAGCACCACGGTTACAGCTAAAAATCTTCTTTACTGTTTGACTGAAAACTCTTCTACATCTAGGATGGCCTGAGGCTGAGTAAATTAACAGCACATTTTCATTTTTGGTGAACTATCCCTTTAATTTCCACCCTGATTCGCAGCGAGCGACTCCTTCGATCGGGAGCTGATGGATGCGGGTCCGGCTCAGACTCTTTCTCCTGCAGATGAAGATGAGGAAATAATGAGAGCCAGTGGGGAAGTCAGAGGAGTAATGAATCTCTTCCTCTGCTCTCTCAGAGACAGCGGCGTCTGCCGAGCTTCATCAGCCCAACAATTCATCTCTGCTGACCGAACTCAGACCGGCAGAAAACCAGAGCAAACGAATCAAGACCTCTGCTATCGAAGACCTAAAACACACAGCTCTTCTTCTGCTGTTATCGGAGAACTGCACAGATTGTTTGTCTGCAGCTGCTTTCATATACAGGCAGAAACTGATGTGAAAATATTCTGTGTGAGCGCATGCGTACAAACTTTTTTACTTCAACATAGGCCTTTACAACATGCCATAATATAATAACACAGCCCTGCAACTTAAAACAAAGGCCAAATATTGCATAATTTGAATATGCTGAATTAAAAAAATATCAAAAATATTGTATATTTGAATGCATTTTTTTACTTAGAAATTTTATTTTTATTTTTTGACGATATAGACACGTCCTCTTCCAAGCAGATTCGTAATATTTTATGTTGATTGGAAATTCTTAATTATTGCACTGATGGTGGAAATGGGGATTTTCAATGCTTTAACTCTTTTCTTACAGCCACTTTCTATTTTGTGAAGCTCAACAATCTTGTTCTGTACATCAGAACTATATTCTTAGGTTTTACTCCTTGTGATGGATGATTAAGGGAATTTGGCCTTTGTGTTCCTCATATTTATAATCCTGTGGAAGAGGAAGTCATCGCTGGATTTCATGCTCCTAGTCACCCTGGTGTGCTAAACATGAAAATATAAATGGGAATATACTTCAGAGATATTTTACTCATATTTCTAGGGGTGCCAATAATTGTGGCCAACATTCATTAGAGAAAAACATTCATTTCTCCCCACTTTCAATTGTTTTACTTCAATGATAGGTTAGAATTTTGTGAATTTTTTGAGTGAAAGATCAAAAGAATAAACAATGCAGATTTATTTTTACAGCCGCCTTTGCTCATATTTATTAGGGGTGCCAATATTAGTGGAGGGCAATGTATATATATATATATATATATATATATATATATATATATATATATATATATATATATATATATATATTTTTTTTTTTTTTTTTTTTATTGGAGAACAGCAGCTTTCATAAAAAATTAAATAAATATATATATATATATATCCATGTATAGACAGATAATGCAGAATACTGGAAAAAAATTTGGCTTCCTATATATGTAAATGTATTATTTAATATATTGCATTATGTTTTGCAATAAATTCCCATATATTTTTATTTAATAATGGTTCAGAGAACAAACAGCAGCCAAAAGAAGGAAAGCAATCAAATATAAGTGACGTGTGTCGATACTAAAAACTGGTGCTTGTTTTTTGAAAATTAAAAAGACAATTAAAGTGATTTACATAAATGACCTCTAAGATGATCCCTTAAGTGCTTCAGAAATTCTAATTAATTTCAGTTATTGTTTGGGAATAATTCACTAATGACAACGCTTTGCATTCATTTTTTATTATTCATCATTTATATCGCTACAGTTTAATAGCATTTCTAAATGCAAACCTCTGGAGATGCTTAAATATGCAGCTTCATGTTCATTTGGTTTATTAGGACAAAACTAAAGTTTCAGGTCTGTTAAAAACAAAAATGACTCTATTTACTTGCTCATGCATGTTCCTGGTCATATTATGAATGATTTATTAGTGCACACCATTATAAAGAAATAACACATACTCTTATGTTAAATGAAATGTGCATTAAAAGTCGCTCCACCTCCAAAATTACTTTCCTTTTTAATGCAATCTGGCCAAATTGACTATTAATCTTACAGCCATATTCATATTTCACAGAAAAATCACGCACACAAATAATTAATTGATTAATTCAACATAAAAATGTACTAAATAAAATACACTATTCATTTTTATGTAAAATATAATTTTATATAATAATTTTTATATTGCAATTTTATATAATATGATATATCTTATCATATTATATAATATATTACAACATATGATTTTTTATATATATGCATCTGCTTTTTATAAATATTCTGAATCAGTTTTATATATATTTCCATTTTTATTTTATAGTTAGAGTTAGAGTTATAGTAATTGTTTGTGTTTTAGTAGCTTTTGATTTTTGTTTATATGGTTTTTATTCATTTCTAGTTAAGTTTGAGTTATTTTAAGAATATATAAGAAGGAAAGTTACCTTGGCAAGTATGAAATGAAAATATTTTTTATATTTTATTTTAATTCCATTAACCTTTCTTTTATTTCAAGTAACAATATATATATATTTTTTTTAGTTTTTATGTAATTTAAGCCTATTCAAGTATTAAAATGTGTAATAATGAAATCAGTGAAAATTAAATGCAGTAAAAACTATAATGTATGCATTTGAAATATGCTATTTAAATCATTTTTTTATTTTTTATTTGTATTGCAGTAATGAGAATTTGACTGGATGAATGTGACCCGGACGTTTCTGGACAGGTTTTGAGGGATTCACTGACACAAGCAATTAAAAAGACAATCGTTAGCGAGGGTCACGGGCCGCCGGGGGAATGCGGCGGTTAACAGAACTGCTCTCTGAAAAATAACAGCAGCAAAAATAGACGAGACGAACAGATGGAGTGCATTCATGTGAGAGGAGGTCTCAGAAATGTCCTCTGTTTGGGAACGAGGTGCTGGGATGTTCTGACATTTACGGCTCCATCGGCGCTAAAACTAGAAACATGCCATTTATAAACCTTCTCTTCACATGAGGACTGAAAACAACATGAAATGACATTCACAACACAGCAGCCTTCTGAGATGAAAAGGAGAGGAGAGGAGAGACGAGACGAGACGAGACGAGACGAGACGAGGAGAGGAGAGGAGAGGAGGAGAGAGGAGAGGAGAGGAGGAGAGGAGAGACGAGACGAGACGAGACGAGACGAGGAGAGGAGAGGAGAGGAGAGGAGAGGAGAGGAGAGGAGAGGAGAGGAGAGGAGAGGAGAGGAGAGGAGAGGAGAGGAGGAGAGGAGAGGAGAGGAGAGGAGGAGAGGAGAGGAGAGACGAGACGAGACGAGACGAGACGAGACGAGGAGAGGAGAGGAGAGGAGAGGAGAGGAGAGGAGCGGAGAGGAGAGGAGAGGAGAGGAGAGGAGAGGAGAGGAGAGGAGAGGAGAGGAGAGACGAGACGAGACGAGACGAGACGAGACGAGACGAGATGTGAAAAGTGAAGAAATGAGACAAAAAAGAGTTGAGGTGAAGAGATTTGACGAGAATATGTGAGAAATGAAGAAAGAAAAGAAAAGATCCAAGGAGAGACAAGAAGATATGAGATGAGAAGATGTAAAAAAGTGAAGAGACGAGAAGAGATGAAAGAGAAGAGATGAGAATACAAAGATACAAGATATGAAATGATAAAAACAAGAAGATACAAGTAGAGAAGATATGAAATGATACTAGAATCTAGATGATACTAGAGAAAACAAAAAAGAAGATATGAGTAGATGTGATAGGATCCGAGAAGAAAAGACACAAAAAGAGAAAAGTCATGAGAATGGGAAGACAAGAGGAGATGAGAAGATGTGAGAAGAGAAGATACAAGATATGAGATGAGAAAAATGAGAAGATATGAGTAGAGAAGACACTGGATGAGAAAAACAAGAAGGGAGGGGAATAAAAGAGAAGATATGAGAAGATGGGATGATACAAGAAGAGAATATACAAAAAGAGAAGAGTTGAGATGCAGCACATCTGTAATTTCTTATGTTTTTCTATGTCGGAGAAGTGTTTGAGAAAGGCCAGCGAGACACGGATGAGACTGAGCCGTTCTGCTGCCGCTCTCCACAGATGATGAAGATTGGAAAACCAACTGAGCAAAGCATCCTGGGAAATCACCTCCAAATTCCCTCTAATAACTGATCCATAACCCACAGCTAGACTTCCATCAGCATCTCATCCTGATTCTCCAAATAACAGCTACAGCAAACTCAAATACTGCAATTCCATTATTATAATTAACCCCAAAAGTCAAAAGACAATTCATTATGTGATTAATGAGAAATTATAGATTTTAAATATTTAAATGTTTTGAATGCAAATAGGGATGATGCATGAAAGGATGCAGATGAAATAAACAAACATATTTCATAATCAAAGCAATTTTAAAATCAAGAAATGTCATGATGTAAAAAGGAATAAGAAATATTTTAGTGATTAATTAAATGCAAATGAGCAACAGTGAAAGCTGTAGTGATAGTGAAAGAGAAACAATTTTAAATAATTATACAATAATTATATATTATATGTAATAATTAATTAATTATTACAAAAAAATAAATCATTATTGTTTTAATTTCTAACCAAGAGTACAATATCAATGTGGTGACAGAGAGATAATTATAATATTTTTTATAAAATATATAACAATAATAATTTAAGCAATATACATATTTTGACGTGATTAAATCAAATGCAAATAACCAAATAAGCAGACTCACATACAGTATAAATATAGTGAAATAAATAATTATATATATATATATTAATATTTGATAAATTACAATTATTAAATATATTATGATTTTGAAGGAATAGAAAAAATTGGTCAATTTGAAAGTAATTAAATCTAATACAAATGAGTGACACTGATTAATAACCACATAAACAGACTGTGAATATAAATACAGTGAAAGATAAATTATTTTAATAATTATATCTATTGAAATACAATGGAAAAGTACCTCAGTAATAAAAAAAAAGTGTTCCGAGTGAATGACCCAACTATATCAAATATATATATATATAACTATATATATATATTTGATAACCTTCTATCAAATACAGATGGCAGAGTATTGAATTACATAAAACAAAATTGCAGAAATAAACACATTTTAGATCACCAGATATAATTATGTCTAAGACAGCAGATGCATAATTTTATGGTAAGTTAGAACAACTTGTACAGCAACAAACAATAACAGTGAAATAATCAACTAACTATGATCATCTAGCCCTCTATTAAACATTAAAAAATGATTTCATCATACCATCAGCTTACTCAGTAGAGCTGCATTACACTGAAAAAAATATAATACTTTTTTTTTTAAAGGTAAGTGGTTGCAAACTATTTATTTTAGCTAGGTTTAAATAAATACTTTTTTTTTTTTAAGTTAGTCAAATAAGTTTGTTTATTTAAATATATAAATTAATTACAACCACTTACCTTAAAAAAATGTAGTAAATTCAATTAATCTTTTTTTTTCCAGTGTATTTGCGCGAAAAGTTTGTGTCAAATGTAACAATTAAAATGTGAATTTGTGAAGCAGACTGTCCTAAATTGTTGCTATAGTAGCATAATATTAACACTATCACTGCAAAAAAAATGCTTTTCTTACTTAGATTTTATGTCTTGTGTCCAGCCCAGATATCAAAACATTTTTAATCAAGAAGGATGTTCTAGACAAGTAAAAATTATTGTCTTGTTTTCAGAAAAAAAGTCTAAATTAAGTGAGTTTTTGCTTGAAACAATCTTGTTTAGCAGATTATTTTGCTTGTTCTAAAGCATAAACTCACTTAATTTTGACTTGTTTTTTTCTGAAAACAAGGCAATAATTTTTACTTGTCTAGAAAATATATATTTGTATATTTTGTTTATGTATGGACAGACATATATGTATATATGTGCAAATGTATATATTTTATTATTTGTTGGAGTATTATTATTAAAATATTCAAAACATATTCAATAGTGTTGATATTTCTCGGGTATTTTTGTATTTGAAATTTTTTTCTTGCAATTTTATCTTTCAATGTATGTTCTGCTATAATTCAGTCTCACTATTGCTTAGCAGAACACTACAAACTTCATATCTGGGCTGGAAACAAGACAAAAAAAATTAAGTAAGATAAGCATTTTTTTTTTTTTTTGCAGTGTAAGCATTTGGCAACTGTATTTTTAAAATATATTATAATATTTAATAATTAAAATCTATTTTCACAGACATCTTGAGTGAAGAGGTGGGATAGTTGCCCTGAAGCAAAGTTTAAAACTGGTTTGTGTTGGTTGCGTCTGAGAGCAGCTCGTGTCGTTTCTCTTCAGCAAACGCCTGCTTTAATGGATCTGTCCATCCACAGAGACGGCTGTGAGACGCACTGAGAAAGGCCAAACCACCCGACACAATTTTTCATGTTTCAGCGCTGAAGGTTTTTTATAGGCTCGCAATTTCAATGCTAAATAACAATCAAGGCTACAGTGAGCTAAAAACAGCGGCGCTGGAAGCGAACCATCAATTACGCTCGACCCGCGGGGACAACTTTAGCATTTCTCCAGAGGAACTCTCCAGCTAATGAAAAACATACGGCGAGGCCTTTAAAACAGCGGCTGACATTCACTGTTTTCTTAAACCTGCTCAATTTCTGACCATTGGGGAGTAACCAGTTACATGTAACGGAGTTACATAATTTAATTACAAAATAAAGTTACAGTTACTGAGAAAAATTATGTAATTAAATTAGTTACTTATGAACATGTTAATGATTACAAAGGGGGTTACATCTGAATATTTTCACACACAAACAGATTTAATTGATTTCTTTCATAAATTGCACTGACTGCTTTAATATGAGACGCCAATGTTTCAGTAGTTTAGGACACAGAATAGGACACATGCTTATTTGACAACTGTTTTATTTCCTATTTGGATTTATGTATATGGTGACCAGAAGGTTATCAGTATTATTTTTGTGTGATATACTATTCCATTTTTGGTTAATGTTTGAATTACGACTGAATTTGGATAAGATTTTATTTTAATATTTCTTTTTAATTTTGTATTAATTTTATATTTTTTTATACATTTTAATTGATATTTCTACTAAGTATTTAAGTAACTTAACTACTAAGTGTAAGTTTTACAATTTGGCTTTTTATTAAATATGATAAAATAAAATAAAATAAATCCCCTCTGTAAAAATATTTGACTTTAATATCTCTATTATTAGATAAAAAAAAAAATCTGGCTTTATCCGTTGGCTTTATAAAACTTAGAAATTATGTTTTGCATAAAGTAAATGAAGCCATTGCAGGATCGTTTACATTTTATTTCAATGCAATATTATTTTCATGACAATTCAACACATTTCTGCCCAAACTTTCATTAATGTCATTTGTAACTGGTCATCTTACTTTTAATTGTTTTCGTGACTCTCATTATTCTCAACATTGATTATCATTAGATTTTCATTTAAATTATACTTCATTTATATTTATCAGCAGAATTTATTTTTAGTAATTATTAAATTGTTTTTGTGATTCTAAATATTCTCAACAGTGATTCTCATTAGAATCTCATTTATATAATACAAATATAATTTTTAATCAGCATCATTTAGTTTTTAGTACTAGCATGAAGTATAAACACGTCACAGTTTAAATTATTATTTTGTTTGGATTACAGTATCTCAGATAATAAGTATTTGAGGGGTTGCATATAATTTTCTCCTGATTTTTGGGTGAAATATGAGCAGGACCAGAAAATATGATATTCTTGAGATTTTGTTTCTATAGCATGAATACTGTCAGAGCCGTGGCAAAGTAGTTATACACGGGTTTTGGGAAACGCAGGTTTAAATCAGACTCAGATTAGTTTTGGTTCTAGTCCTCCTCTCTCTGTCCAAATAATGTCTAATCGTCTCCTCTCTATAATCTTTAAGTATAAAAAATATGCAATTCTCTCTGCTGTCAATCATTGCCAACATGTTAAATGAGAAGGACAACATAAAGTCTGACATAAAAGGTTGCTAAGTTCACATGGCTTTACACAAGATCTGACTGTGATCACAATATACAGTCAACAATCATAAAAACAGAACAAAATCATATAGTCCTTAAACTTCATGCATCCTTAAACTTCCACACTTTGAAGAAATATTCAGATCTAATGACATTTTTTTTTGTAGCAGGAACGCATAGAAGCTTGTTTGTAAAAAAAAGGTAATTGTGTCTCACAATTATGATTCTTTTTTTGCAATTCTTAGTTTATTTCTAACAATTCAGAACTTTTTTTATTGATATTGTGAGATATAAAATTAGTTTTGCAAGCAACTCAGAATTACAATATATAAACTTAGAACTGCCAGACATAAACACGCAATTCTGAGAAGAAAAGTCTGAAATGTGAGATACAGTATAAACTTAGAATTGCGAAAAAAGAAGTCAGAATTGTGAGATAAAAAGTCGCAAATACCTTTTTTCAAAGTTTAAAAACAATCTGAATTGTGAGATGAAATATCGCAATTTATTTATTTTGAATTCTGTGGCAGAAATGGGCTTCCATAAAAAGTACCTTTATTTGCATTTGGTCTTATTCTTTCTTCTAAGATAGAGTTCACGCAGCCAGCATAAGAAACACAAAGTCAAAAGAGTCATTCACACTGACTGTGATTCAGAAACACCAACAATCCACATGAAGAAACCACTCACAGAAAAGAGAAATCACCACTGAGAACTCTATAACATCAACTGTTTCTCCTTTACTGCAATGAGAGTGAATGGAGAAAAATAACTTCTCAAATGTTTCTCATACAAAAAAGACCTAATAATCGCTCAGATCTGCCAAAGTCTGCCAAGAGTTAGAGATCTTAATATGAACTCAAATGTTTCTTATCAAACTGCTCCACATCAATTTATGACAACTACTGACTCCTTTATTATTTCTCTGCAGGACATTTAGATGAAACATCTGAGCGGAACTCACAGTAGACATCCACCCTGATGGACTTGATGGCCGGTGAACCCAGTCCGTTCTCGGCCTTGCAGTAATAGCGTCCACCCTGATGTCTCTGGATCTTCGCGATGTGAAGGGTTTCGTTGAATACACTGGAGTCCTGGAATCGGTCTGACACGCTGCCTGCTGTCTTGGTCCATCGAATCTGCATGAGAAAAAAATCACTTCAATCTCTAATCATACCATTTCACACATTACACCATTTAGAGCCTAATGGAGCATTGACGGAACCATATATGCACGTTAATGTTGCATGAACAAGTGCAGAAGCAGCGAAGCATGTTTGATGCTAGTGAATAATCTACATCTATGAAGGCGTTTCACGCAATACAGCTAAAATGGCCTTTTAGAAACAGAATTTTATCCAACTTTGCTGAACAAACACCACAGATAAAGACAAGACACTATAGCCAAAATCATTGTTTTTTCTTTGTGCACTGGTCAATTATGGTTCCATAACATTCAGAGAAGTGGAAAGAAAACATCCATCCATTTTCTGAGGGGGTTGTTCATATAACATTAGTTTGACATATATTTAGCATTTTATTGAAAATGGTGAAAATGTATTATTTTTTTCTTTCTGTTGACCGTATTTTCTAATTCATGGAGTGATAAAAAGAGAAATGCAGAATCACCTCTGGAAAAGCCTTTAATATGTCAACAAGACTTTTGAATCAATGTTCAAACTATTGGAAAGAAAAAATCCAAAATACACATTTAAGTTTTTGTTTATTGCACTTGATCTATTTGCGCCTATAGGCTAGATTTAAATTCCAACGCATACTTTTAAAAGTTTTTTTTCCCTACTTCAGCAGCTCTTACATACACCAAATTTTAGAGTTTTATTCCTCTCTGTATTCTGAATATTTTTACTGAGGGGTTTGTTCATATAACATTAAATTGATATATATTTAACATTTTACTTCTAAAAACATAGCTGAAATGCTTTTTTTCTGTCTGCCTGTGGTATTTTCTGATTTATGGAGTGATAAAAAGAGAAATCCAAAATCCCTTCTATAAAAACCTTTAACTCTAATATGTCAACAAAATCAAACCAGAATTTTAAACCAATGTTTAGATATCTGTTCTGTACATTTAAAGCAAATTAGTACTTATTTCATTAGATAATACAATAAGACAATTGTTAATACAAAACAATTGTCTTATTGTACAGTGTTTATTTAACTAGGGAAAGTATTGAGATATCTATTAGTTAATTCTCCTGTAGTGTCTTGCTATTTTGCGCATCGCTTTATACGACCTGACAGCGTGTGACTAAACCACCCACACAAGACGTACCATCAGCCTGAGCATCAAAACTCTGCAAGTCAAAGCTTGTTAGTCTGCAGAAATCTGGAACGCAGGTCTGAAATAAACGCGGATGCACCAATAAACACTGAGACTTGAACTGCAACAACCCGACCTTGAAAATAATGAATCATGCTGTGAATTAAACTCGCTGTTTACACTTTAGATGCTTTTTGCTTTAGTCACAAGTGTTCTCAACTATCTGCAACTCATTTAGCAATCAACTCTCACAAGCATGGATGAGATTTGTGATAAACTTATTAATGGAATGTCTTGAAAACCATTTGGTTCCAATGTTTTTAAATGCAGCCAGCTCTCGATCCGCAACACCTCTGACATTTTCAGTCGCATCTTTCTACAGCCGTGTGTGTAAAGATGCTGTGCGGCACTATGTCACAGTCACTCGTTTGTCAAACAAATGCCAGCACGAGTCCTCTGGGAGCCCCTCCTCGCATTTCGTCTCAACAATGCCGGTGTCAATTTAGCTAGCGTGCCAAGATGCCATGTGTTCTGTGGAGTGACAAGGTGATACCACACACTGCCATTCACTTTATTTCACCGTCGCGTCCCAGTTGATACAGATATTAACCGTTGTGTTCCTTTAGAATCAAGGGGAGGATCTGATGAGGATTGAGTGTCCCAGTCAAGGGATCTTGGGAAAGTCGGGACACGGGGAGGGAGGATCTGTTTTTGTCAGTCTGCATGGTTCGGGCCACCCAACTCATTAGTGCCGTAAATTTAACCTCAGGCTATTTGTTTATAGGCACTGTTTAAATTCAGTCGCCTAACAAACAAAGCATTGAAATACTAACTGCAATTCATAACTTATCAAGTATCTTATTCTATAAAATCAAAGACAAATATTTATGGGGGCAATAAGATCATCTTAATGTGAATTGATACACAATATTTCAGACTGTTTCAGCCAAATAATAAAAACTGACAATGTGGCTGTAGATTCAGATTTATGATACTTGTGTTTTTGCAGAATGAGGTTTACAGCTCCTGAAATGGATATAAAAACATATTATACTTCAGACCAACTAACACCATCACATAAATATATAGAAGATTGTGCAAGTGTTGCGGTCCTACTTGCCCCGCTCCGAGCGGGATTCGAACCACGGTCTCTAGCGTGGGTGGCGGGTGCTATAACGAGGAGGCTAAAGGCCACGGCCTCTAGCATCACTCGCTAGAGCGCCACTTGAGATCAGGGAGTGAGGTTTAACCTGCACAGCACTTACCCGCTGGCCTCTGCTACACTCAACCCCCTAAACCTCACTCCCATCCGGGTCACGGCATCAATGATGCGGTACTACTCGCCCCGCTCCAAGTGGCATTCGAACCGCCGTCTCCGGCGTGGGAGGCAGGCGCTCTAACGAGGAGGCTAAAGGCTAAAGGCACTTACCCACTGGCCTCTCCTACACAAGGTTATATACAGTGGTATGCGAAAGTTTGGGAACCCCTTGCAGAATCTGTGAAAATGTGAATAATTTTAACAAAATAAGAGAGATCATACAAAACGCATGTTAGTTTTTATTTAGTACTGTCCTGAGTAAGATATTTTACATAAAAGATGTGCATATACAAAAAATAGCTGAAATTATTAAAATAACCCCCTTCAAAAGTTTGGGAACCCTTGGTTCTTAATACTGTGTGTGGTTACCTGGATGATCCACGAATGTTTTTTGTTTTGTGATGGTTGTTCATGAGTCCCTTGTTTGTTCTGAACAGTTAAACTGAGCTCTGTTCTTCAGAAAAATCCTCCAGCTCCTACAGAATCTTCAGTTTTCAAGCATCTTTTGCAAATTTGAACCCTTTCCAGCAGTGACTGTATGATTTTGAGAACCATCTTTTCACACTGAGGACAATTGAGGGACTCAAACACAACTATTAAAAAAGGTTCAAACATTCACTGATGCTCCTAAAGGAAACACGATATATTAAGAGCCGGGGTGATGAAATCAGGATGGAGATATAATGGAGATATAATGGAGATTGAAATATAATTTTTTTCCATTTAGTACTGCCCTTCGGAAGCAACAGAAGATACTTGCATGTTTCCCGGAAGACAAATTAAGTACAATTTACCTTGATCTTCAAATTCAAAATGTTTTTCATATGTAAACATCTTTTATGTAAAATATCTTAGGACAGTACTAAATAAAAAATAACATGCATTTTGTATGATCTCTCTTATTTTGTTAAAATTATTCACATTTTCACAGATTCTGCAAGGGGTCCCCAAACTTTCACATGCCACTGTATATATATATATATATATATATATATATATATGCCACTGTATATATCTATCTATATCTATATATATATATATATATATATATATATATATATATATATATATACACATCTTGACAACAAGATGGCGCCAGTTTGTTCGGACGCCGTCTAGGTCGCTCCGCTAAGATTGTGTTTTTATCTACTTTTTTACTTACTTTTACTTTCTCTTTTTACACATTTCACGTCGGCACTGATCACCTATAACAAAGAAACACTTTTGGACATTGGAAACCGCAACACCAACCTGTTCCAGGACACTTTATCCAGGAATCCAGCAGATTCTTCGGAACGCAGAGATGAACAATAACCCCCCGAGGCGAAGGATCAAGAAACACCGCGGGAAACGCGCTGGGATTCGAGACAGACTCAGGAAAAGGGCTCACAGTCCTCCTCTTCTGAGCATTCTGCTCGCAAATGTCCAATACTTGGAGAATAAGATGGACGATCTTAGAGCCAGGATAAGTTTCCAACGGGACATAAGGGACTGTAACATCCTTTGTTAAGTCAGAAACATGGCTTTCGTCCATGGTCCCGGTCACTGCTGTAATGCCAAGTGATAACTTCTCTGTTTTTCGGACGGACAGAACAGCAGAGGCCAGTAAATCCAGGGGCGGAGGAGTGTGTTTCATGATTAACAAGAAATGGTGTGATCCCAGGAATATCTCCATTCTGTCGCGTTCCTGCTCGCCTCATCTGGAACATCTTTCCATTATTTGCCACCCATTTTATCTGCCCCGGGAATTTTCATCGATCATTGTCACTGCTGTGTACATTCCACCAAAGGCTGACACCGGCTTGGCTTTGTCTAAGCTTCACGATGTGCTCAGCAGATACATTAACAAACATCCTGACGCTGCCTTTATCATCGCGGGGGACTTTAACAAAGCTAACCTCAGACAGGTCATGCCAAACTTTCACCAACATGTATCCTGTCCAACTAGAGGACCAAACACACTGGATCATTGCTACACTCAGTTCAAGAATGCCTACAAAGCCCACTCACTACCGGCTTTTGGCAAATCGGACTATGCCGCCATTTTCCTCACACCGGAATATAAACAAAGGCTCGTTCAGGATCCTCCGGTGCAGAGAGTAGTGATGCGCTGGTCCTCCCACTCAGAGGCTATGCTGCAGGCGGCTCATGATGACGTCGACTGGGACATTTTCCGTGCGAGTTCTTCTGACGTCAGCGAGTTCACGGATGTAGCATTAAGCTTTGTAAACACGCTAACCGAGCAAGCTACAGAAACAATAACGATAAGGACATTCTCCAACCAGAAACCGTGGGTGGACAGAACAATCCGTGCTGCGGTTAACACACGCACTGCCGCTTACAATGAGGCTCTTCTGACCGGGAATATGAGCGAGTACAAAGCATCGTGCTATGCTCTTCGATATGCAGTAAGAGCCGCTAAACACCGATACAGAGAGAGAATTGAGTCTCATTTCCAGCTCAATGACTCTCAACGGATGTAGCAGGGACTGAGGACCATCTGTGCCTTCAGAAACGAATCCTCCACGGAGGTGAGAGCAGATCCGTTGCTGGCCGACAAGTTAAACACCTTCTTCGGCCGCTTCGATTGCAACGGTGGCGGCGCGACTCTGCCGTCCAGCGCGTCAGGAAGCAGCAGGCAGAGCAGCGATGATCCTGTAATCACTGTGTCGGAGGATGAGGTTCGGAGGGCGCTAAAGAAAGTGAATGTCAGGAAAGCAGCCGGACCTGATGGGATAACCGGCCGTGTTCTGAGGTCCTGCGCCGATCAGCTCGCTGGTTTGTTCACGTCTATCTTTAATGAGTCCCTTGCTACCTCCGTGGTTCCCACCTCATTCAAAAAATCCATCATTATCCCTGTGCCAAAGAACAAAGAACAAAAAACCCTCTTGCCTGAATGACTATCGCCCAGTTGCCCTCACATCTATAGTCATGAAGGTTTTTGAGAGACTTGTAAAGAGCCACATTTGCTCTTCCATACCTGATACTTTGGACCCTCTTCAGTTTGCCTATCGCCCAAACAGATCTACGGACGATGTCATCTCTCACGTCCTCCACTCTTCCCTTACACACTTGGACAGCAACAATGGGAATTATGTAAGGCTGCTATTCATTGACTATAGCTCAGCTTTCAACTCTATAGTCCCCATCAAGCTGGCCTCTAAACTCACTGACCTCGGCCTAAACTCCTCACTCTGTGAATGAATTCAAGACTTCCTCACCGGCAGACCTCAAGTGGTCAAAGTTGGCCAGTTCACCTCAAACTTCATCACTCTGAACATAGGAGCCCCACAGGGCTGTGTCCTGAGTACCCTGCTCTACTCTCTCTACACGCATGACTGCGTGTCCTCTCACAGCTCCACATCTATTATCAAATTCGCTGATGATACTGTGGTTCTGGGCCTCATTTCCAACAATGATGAGACCGCATACTTGGATGAGGTAGAGAGACTCACATCATGGTGCCAGGACAACTGTCTCTCTCTGAATGTGAGCAAAACTAAAGAGCTGATCATGGACTTTAGGAAGAGACAGCAGCAGCCCTACACTCCTCTTATGATGATCAGTGGGACCCCTGTGGAGAAGGTGAGTAGCTTCAAGTACCTCTGTGTAAACCTCTCCGAAAACCTGACTTGGACTACACAGATTCAAACACAGGTTAAGAAAGCCAGGGAAAGACTGTACCACCTGCGACAGCTTTCTATTGCACAACTTTCTATTCAGGGACCATAGAAAGTGTATTGACTCAGTGCATCTCAGTGTGGTATGGAAACAGCTCCAATCAGGACTGCAAAGCACTACAGAGAGTTGTGCGCTTAGCTGAGCGCATCTCAGGGTCTGCTCTCCCCTCTCTGCAGGACATCTACCTCAAACGCTGCAAAAATAGAGCTGTCAAAATCATCAAGGACTCTAATCACCCTGGTAACCGTCTATTCACTTTGCTTCCATCTGGTAAGCGCTTCCGTAGCTTGATGGCAAAAACTGAGAGACTTAGGAGGAGCTTCTTCCCCCAGGCCATCAGACCCCTAAACTCTAACTCTGTGTCATAACATCTCACGACTCCATGTAAATATCACTATATCTGTCAGTCCTCTATCGTGTGTGTCATGTGTTCCCGCCTCATGTGTCCATATTTGGTTTGTTTCCTGTCCTTGTTAAATGTAATCATTAGTTAATTCTTGTCCAGCTGTGTTTGTCTCGTTATCTATGATTTACCTGTGTATTTACAGTCCTGTCGTTTCAGTTTGATTGGGTCTGGTCTACTCGTTACTCCCCGGTGTTCCTGTCTGTGTCAGTCTTGCCATGTTTTGATGTCGTCATTAAAGACATATTTGAGTTTACGTCCTCGTCGCCGTGTTCCTTGTTCCTCCCTCGTGTGTGCACCGTGACAATACCAATAAGCTATTCATAATTTTTTCTACCTCATATTGCTGCTATTTAAATACCCTGTACAACTTTTTTGCACATTCCTGTTATTTATGTCAACAACGTACTGACCTGCATATTTATAAAAAAAATTTATCTTTTATTTCATTCTTTTAATTTTTTTTCTACTTTTCATTTTCTTAATATTTGTATACTATATAATTGCACTGTCCTTGGAGCGGACCTGACTTACATTTCACTGCTGGTTATACTCTGTATAATTGTGTATGTGACGAATAAAAATCTTGAATCTTGAATATATATAAGGTTATATATACCTATATATAACCTATATATTAGGGAGACTGGAGTAATGATGCTGAAAATTCAGCTGTGCATCTCAGAAATAAATTACAGATATTCACATAGAAAACAGCTGTTTTAAATTGTAATAATATTTCACAATTTTTACTGTATTTTTGATCAAATGAATGCAGCCTAGTGTTAAACTCCACAAACATAAAACTTTAGGATAATTAAACACAGGGATGGCTCCATGTGATCTCTGAAGCCACATGAGTGCGTGTTTGAGTATTTAACGCACAACGTTGTGTTTCTGTGTGAAAGCCGGAGCCGGAGAGGACAGATAGACTCTAAATGCTCACTGTCGGTGCTTTGTGATTAATCTTGACAGTCATTTCAAACTGAGGTGTCGTCGTGAATATGAATAGAGTCGGTTGTGATCTCTGTGAGAAGATTCAACAAAGACGAGCTTTTGCTGGAAACTCAGCCGAAGGAAAGCCAAAAAAACCTGCTCATATTTCTGAAATATATGTGCTTGTCAAACTGCTGAGAGAAAATTAGAAAATGAACAGGCATTCAAAACACACAGTTACAATGATTCAAGGCAAGGGAAAAATCTCACGTCATAAGAGTTGAGAAAAGGACTGTGGGAGTTTAATAAGTTCATTGCTTCATCCCTTCATCCTCATTAAACACACAGAGTTTCTGTCCTGCCTCCTCAGCAGATTCAGCATCCTCATATATTCACATTTATATGGGATCTTTCAGTTTCTGACGCTTCACTACATCAATATAAACTATATTGCTGGTTTGCAGTTAAAGGTGAATCATGTCATTTTATTTCATTATATATATATATATATATATATATACCAATCCACACCACTCCAGTCCATCAGTCAACATCTGTAGAAGACAAAAGTTGAAACTAATCCATCATTAAGACGTTTTTAACTCAAATATGAGTCTATAATCCATAATAACACTTCCTCCAGTGAAAAAGTGCATCTGCTGTTGTCTCTCACATCAAAATCCAGCCACATATTTGTTTAGAGCTGTTTTGATCTGTGCAGATTTCTCTCCTGATTCAGACCAGAACACTTTTTCACTGGAGGAAGTGTTACTATGGATTATGAACGTGTATTTGAGTTAAAATCGTCTTAATGCTGGATTAGTTTCATCTTTGATTGATGGACTGGAGTAGGGATGGGTACCGAAACTCGGTATTAAATCGGTCTCGGGGCTAAATTATGAAAGACCGGAGTATCGATAAGCTCTGACGTTATCGGTACTTCTGTCGGTATTGGAGAAATTAAGAAAACACACATACATTTATTGGTTCTCTCTTTCTCTCTCTCTCTCTCTCTCTCTCTCTCTATATATATATATATGTCGCCAGCTGTTTTTATGTGCAATAATATTCAAACATTTGTCTATGATGCATTTTTGCTATGCGCAATTCAGAAGCCAGATCGCGCTCACGCGGAGCTTCAGCACACGCAACATGAAAGTCCTGTTTAATTATGATAGAAGAGAGAACCAACTATTCAAACATCTGCTCACACTTTAGGCCTGTGGCTGTTATATTAAGCTAAGTATATATTTTTTTTTTTCGATTTTGGCTTCCAAGGATTATAGCCGCATTTCTCCCTTCCCTTCATAGCGGCGCGGATTCGTTCCTCCGAACCAAAACTTATCTGAATCAGCTCAATCAGTGATTGTTATAAAATGCCGTCTTTACTGTTGCTACATTGCAGGACATATTTGATCGTAAAACGTTGAAAGTACTATCTGCTGTTCCCCAGGCTGAAATGTGTGTGCGCGCGTGTGCCTGCGCGGCGGCGTGCTCCAAAACGGACAAGCAAAGTACACTTTGAGCTTCGGGCGCGTCGAAATAACACACAAAAATATGCCAAAAAATACACACACAATGTGTCAAAATGGCCGGTTATGAGAGTCTTCACTTTTATGTTTTAAGTGGACGAGAACAGTTGGGAGAAAATCCGATGCGTGTCAGTATATTGTCTTAAAGTGTCAGACTGGAGCTTGAGCCATCGATGTTAATCAAAGAACAAAATACAAAGAGAAAATCACCCACAGCTCTTAATCTGAACAACATTATAGCTTTAATAAACATAAATCTATCAGTACATACAGTGAAAACTATGCAGTGCTCATTTACATTTGATTACTTTTGTAACTAGTACTTACCTGAACATTAATATTAGTAGACCTTCATGGAAAAATGAAAGCACTGTTTATTTCATTTCGTTTGTGTGTTTGTTTTATTGTATTTGTCAGTTTGTTTTACTTTGTTTCTTTGTTCATGTTGTTACTGTATCTTATCTTATGTATATAAAACACTAAAAATACCTGCACACTGGTGCATTTACAAATTGATGAAGTGCAGGCATTTTTAGTGTTTTATATACATAAGATAAGATACTGTAAGAATATGAACAAAGAAACAAAGTAAAACAAAAAGTACCGATAAGAATACTGTTAAAGTACCGGATCGATAAGCAGTATCGATAAGAGTAGTAATACCGTTAAAACCTTAACGATACCCATCCCTAGACTGGAGTGGTGTGGATTATTGTGATGTTTTTATCAGCTGTTTGGACTCTCATTCTGACGGCACCCATTCACTGCAGAGCATCCATTGCTGAGACACTGATGCAGAGACACATTTCTACAAACCTGATGAAGAAACACACTCATCCTAATCTCGGATGATCTGAGGGTGAGGATATTTTCATGTTTGGGTGAACTACTCCTTTAGTTTGTATGTAACAGGCACAATCACACTGTGAGCGTCTTCAGCTCTTTAAGAGAAGGATCTGCGTCCAGTGGGAATGGAGGATCCTGACATCGAGAGAAATAGATGGTCGATCTGCCCGAGGCTCTAATTGAGATGCTGTTTGCGATCGGCATGATTCTGTCAATGCATGCCAACACACGCATGCCGAGTAAATCTCTCTCGTGACCTGCTGAAATTACCGCTCTCCAAACGCCACACGTTGCCTCCTAATTGCTTGTTTGCTTTTTGCATTGAGGCGTTTGTGCAGGAAATGTGTCTAAAAGCAGTTTACAGCCAGCAGTGAACAGACATCAGAGCGCTGTGGTCAGACTCGCCACCGCATCAATACCGCTAATATCACAGCGTCACATGCACTAGAAGATTTACTGAGAGTCCATATGAAAATATGTAAAACATAAAACCGCAGTGCAGGAATATGTGATCAGAATGAGAACGCCAGAGCTGCAGAATATCAAAAAATATATTAATCAGAATTGACTCCGAAACCATAATTTGCACTTTCATCACAGCAAGAATGTGATGAACATGACCTGAATAAAAAAAATAATAAAATAAAAAATAAAATACAATTAAATTAAAATAAATGCAATTAAATTTTACTCTATAAGAAGGACTTATGAAATTTTAAAATTGCATGTTTTATATTCATTTTTTTAGACTGAGAACGTGTGACATCACCATGTAAAATTAGTGTGTGTGTGTGTGTGTGTGTGTGTGTGTACCCACAAGGGTAGTAAAACCTGACATTTTTTGACATTGTGGGGAGCGGCCTGCAGAAAAAAATGATTAAAATAGTAAATGATGTTTATCTGAAAGTGTGAGAATGCAAACAGGTTTTCTTTAAAGGGCAGGTTTAGGGTTAGGGTTGGGTTAGAGGATAAAAAATATATCATCTGGTCAGTGTAAATCTGGTCAGTGTGTGTGTGGGTAGTGGGTGTAGTGTGTGTGTGTGTGTGTGTGTGTGTGTTCATAAAGCTCAGGTCAAAATAACACGGCAACAGGGGACAATTTTTCCAAACTACTTAAAGATGCAGTTCACCTAAAAATTCCCATTCTGTCATCATTTACTCGCCCTCATGTCATTCAAACCTGCACGACTTTCTCTTTTTCTGTGAAACATTACAGAAAGCAGAAAGTTCACGCTGCTCCTCTTCAAACAGCGAAGAGAACAGAAGCTCCAAAATGACTGAATGTCATGAAAGAAGCACGTATGACACAATCTGTGTGGAACAGACTAAATCTGTGCTCACATTCATTATAGAAATGACTCTGATCTGAACATCATGACGTCAAACCTCTGTTTCTCCGCTGAAGAGAGGAAGCCAGACGAGTAAAAGATGACAGAACGATCCCGTTTGGGTGAATTATTACTTTAGTTCAGCGAGACATTCACAGAGTTGGTCCTGAAAGGAAGACGTGACACTATTATTCACGTTAACACTGTAATGAGCACTGGATCAAATCACGTTGGGAGAAACGTCACTACGTTCTGAAAAATAAACTCTTATGGTTTCTAATGACATGAAAGACTTCAAGCTTTGAATACAACGGAGAAGCTCATGAATGGAGAAGAGCTCAGTTTAAGCTCTGTTTGCTCCAGATTAAAACTGTATTATCCCGTAAAGCAACAAAATATACTTTATCTGACCAAAATATATTTTGAATATATGTTCAATATATGCTGTAAACAGTGAAGCTCAATGAAATATATCAACTATATATGTATATATAACTATATATATATATAACTTACATATATCAACCTTCATGCATTAACATGTATTCCACAATATATTTCAGGCAAAATAAAAAAAATAAAAACAATAAAATAAAATAAAAATGTACTATGGTGATGACAGTATGAATCATGTTGCTGTTTTTTTTTTTTTTTTTCTTCAAATCATGAAAGTTTAAAGCTTCCTTTACCAAAATATATTTTAAAATGTTTTTCAGGGGAAAAAAATAAGAATGAAAATAAAATAAAAATAAAATGAAATACAAATTCAATAAAAATAAGCATGTTGCCATTTTCTTAAACGGTATAATATATTTAGTTTCAACATTCATATATGAAAAAGTATTTCAAAATGTATTTCAGGGGCAGGAAAATACATTTTCAATCTTACAGTAAAGCCTACATTTAGGACAAATGCAAATGTGGATTGAATAACCTACTAGACTACTAGTTTTGGCATGTAGGATGAATTGCTCTGGATGAGGAAACATCTGTTTGCATTCAATAGGAAGATAATTATAATAATTTAAATGAAGTTCCAAGTGCCCAACCAAAGGGATCACTAACCACGATAATGAACATCAGTTTATGAAGATGTGATGCTTATGTGATGTTCTCTCGAGTTTCTCAGTTGTATTGGCAATTCAACACTCGAGATGACTTTGGGAAATGAGTGAATGCAACTAGAAAAAGATGCAGAAGTGGAGGAAATGAGTAAAAAGTCTATTAGGATTAGAACTGCCCCGTCTCAAAAACTCTTTTCTTTCTTCGTCTTCTTCTGTTGTTATGTTGCACATTAGCAACACATTAGTGCACTGCTGCCTCTCACTGGTTTATTAATGTCATTGAGTCTTTTGTGGCTACTTGAATATATTTAGTACGCGTCACTCAAAGTAAGTAAATTGTTTTATTTGCCTTGAAATTAGCAGTAACTTAATAAAACCTATATAACAACTAAGTAAAGATCACTAATTATATCTAAGTAAGGTGAACTATTGGATTTTACAGTGTGCTAAGAGAAGATGTCTGATCCATTTGGATGGCATCCACGCGCTCATCTGAGGGATTCTGGGTAATAAAACAGCGATGAAGGAATGAAGCACTGCAGAAAGGCGGTTTGGACTGGAACGGGCGCTGGTGAACGGTGGAGTAATCTGAGCAATTCGGGACAAACGGAGGATTATAAACACTAGTAATGCTATTAATGCTGGAATCCCTCAACATCAATCCAAACCCACTCACAGCTTCAGTCATTCCTGCTCGTTTTCATCAGCGCACATTATTCTAAAGGAAACACACACACACATGTTGGTTTTTGTGGTTTATGGGCAGGGCCGGCGCTCCGCACACGCACATCACGCACTGCGCGTAGGGCACCAAGTGCTTGGGGAGGGCACCAAAAAATCTGGGTCGTGAAAATATCATCACAATATAGGCTACTAGTATAAATAACAAATAAAATATTTCTAGCATGTTAATATACAAACGCAATACAAAAGTAATATAGGCCTAGACCAAATTAGTCGAGAAAAAGGTGAATCTCTGTGCCAGTCTCCCTCTGGTGCCCCCCCTTCCCCACCTCCCAGTGGTCTGTTCAATTATGCTTCAATCAATTTCAAATTTGGCCGACACCGACCTCAGACATGGCCTCGAAAAGGCACCAAGAGTCGGGGGCGGAAAAAAGAAGAGACAGCGGGATGATGCTCGCGCGTCGCTTGCAGGTAAGGCAATGTTTTAAATAAAAATGTTAGTTTTGTGCGTGTAGTATGCATGTCCAGGGGCGTCGGCGCGTCCGCGTCGCTAGTAGTGCAAAAGATCCGGGGCTTTAGCCCTGCATGTTGAGCCTTTTATTTTAACGGGGTCCGGGGGTTTCTCCCCCGGGAAATTTTGAAACTTGGGCTGTTAAAGATGCAGTTTGTTTGAGAAGGAAAGGAAGGCCAATCGTTGGGGTCCTCATCGTCATATTTGAATGACAAATAAAGCTAATTTTCCCCCTAGGTAGGCTATATGTTACAGATGTGTGTGCATATAGCTATTAGTGCAGAACGTTCCCTATTGTAATTTCTTCGCTTCAATATAATGCCTATCTGCCTCTTGGTAAGGTGAACTTTAGAAAAACCCTGCAACTGAACGTGATGTGATTTTGCCAAATTAGACCGCTTAGATAAAGTTTTTTCGTTGTTGTTCTATGCGGTCATTTTCAAGAGGTTCGGCCAAGGGCGACATCTGTTGGTGAAACTGAAATTAGAAAAAAAAACCCACAATCTCAGTGTTTGTATATTTTCATATTCACAGAGTTGTCAAATTATTAGGGCTGGGAAAAGATTAATCTCGATTAATCGCATCCAAAATAAAAGTTTGTGTCTACATGATATATGTGCGTGTACTGTGTATAATTATTTTGTATATAGAAATTATATATACAAAATAATTATACAAAATTATATATACAAAATAATTATACAAATTATATAAATTATATATACAAAATAATTATACACAGTACACGCACATATATCATGTAGACACAAACTTTTATTTTGGATGCGATTAATCGCGATTAATCTTTTCCCAGCCCTACAAATTATGTACAGAATTATTATATTGTGCCGCATCAGACCTCTTTTAAAGGTAAAATAGAGTTTTGAATTTTAAATGTTCCAGTGACACATAGGCCTATATAAAAGACTAATGTGTGCAATATTTTTGTATGATGGTTGATGGTTCAATCAAAAATGCATTTCAGTAGAATCCCTGAATATTTTGTCTTGTATTTCTGAATGCAGGGTCAATGCTAAAATACATGCAAGGAGCAACTCAAGGCCAGGAGTATGTAGAAGTAAATTCTACTGTGCAGTTATGTATGGTTATTTGCAGTTTAAAATGTGCACTTTAAAATTCATACTTCATAAAATTCATACACTTATACTGTTATTTGCACTTTAAACTTTTTTTGCACTTTTAACTTTCTGTGTTTACATTGTTCTGTTCCAATTATTTATTTGCAGCAGTTATTTTGGAAGTAAAGAGAACCTAACTAAGAAATTCTGAATGGTAGTTATTTCTTTGGTGGTGGTGGGGGGGGCACCGCCAAGCGTTTGTGCTTAGGGCACCCAAATGGCTAGCGCCGGCCCTGTTTATGGGGACTCTCCATAGGCTCTATTTTGGTGAAGAACATCCATAACACTGTTCATGATCCAATCAGTTCCTTTTGGATAATTTTCCTGATTGATTTTTCAGAAATGTGTCACATTGAAAGTGAAATGGTTTGAATGTTGTTCCACATTGACTTCAAGGTGAACTGAATGTTATAAACAGCAACAACTGCATGTGAATTACATAAAAGGCATTCTATATACAGCACACTTTGGTGAGAGAAAACAGATAATATGCTGATAATATGGACAATGAGTTTTAATAACTCATTAATTATGCAGTGTTATTAGCAACTAAAACTAAAACTAAAATATAATAACAACATTTAATTTCTGTTTTTGTTCATTTAAATTCAGGGGATATAAAATTATATATATATATATATATATATATTAAAGGCAATAAATAAAATAAGTTTGGGTTAAAGTACTAAAATTGCTAAATCTAAAACTACAAACAAACTAATAAATTTATAAAAAATATAGTAGTAGTATAATATACTATAATGTATAATATAATGCATGTATATATATATATATATACACACACACAAAGTGAAATGAAAAAGATTAAAATAAACGTACTGTACATAGAAAAAATGTCAAAATTCTAAATATTAAAAGTTTTTATTAGTTATTAATTCTGCAGTGTTATTGGTAACTACAACTATAATAATAATAATAATAATAATAATAATAATAAGTTGTTATTGTGTGGACCAATAAACAATATAAACAATATAAATTGTATTGTTTGGACCAAGTGATTTTTATGATGGTAGTAATCTTTTTAAGTTCTAATGTTACTCTGTGTGCGAAGAACCTTGGTGTGTTACTTGACTCAGGATTGCTGTTCGATAAACATATTAATTCTGTTGTCAAATCATGCTTTTTACATTTATGTCGCCTTGCAAAAGTTAAAACTTTTCTTTCCCTCAGGAAATTTGAAATAGTGATTCATGCATTTATCCAGAGGCGTCATGCCCATTCAAAGTGAGGGCACGTGCCCCCTCAGATTTCTGAGCCAAGTGGATTTTGAAGAAGATACAACTGATACAATCCCACCGGTGTGATTAGATCCTTCAGTGCGGCACAGCATCAGCTGCTAAATTCAAATCTGCGTTCACTGACTGGTGCTGAGTCAGAAACAGACGTGTTTGTACAGCGCTGCATTATAACCAATCACACACAATTCTGTTGAGCTTATGAATGCAATGGCCAATCAGAGACGTTCAGATGAGTCATCACTTAAATGCGGTGTTTTGTTCACTTGATCGCTTTTGAAAGTAAGTACGATATTCTTTTCACAGTGTAAACAGCTTCAGTGATATTCATGGGAGTTTTTGAGAGTGCCTGAACTCTGGCTAGACTGAATGAAAATCTTATTTTGATAAATGTTCTTTACTCTCTGTAAAATAAAGTGTTATAATTAGTAACTTACAATATTGTTATTAAATTCACATGAAATACAAAGGCAGTCGTATTAAAAACATTTGATGGCATGACACCCATATCTGGTACTTAAGTAAAAAGTCAGGGTTTTATGTGTAGTTAATAGATTACACTATTAGTCTACTTTGCCCATCACCATTTATTGATCAAATAACAATCTAAAAAGGTGCAAAACGCATTTACTTACACATATTTGAGAATCGAGATATTTCCTGATATAGTTAACACTTTTGGAAATATTTCAAATGAAAAGGAATAAAATAAATAAAATATAAGCCTATATCAGTTTTGTGCTATCGTGGCTGCTGTGTGTCGACACCATAGACTGTAAAAAACATGGACGTAGTGTCCGTGACGTCACCCATAGGTTGCTGAGGAGCATTTTTGAAGCCTAAAGAGAGCGGAGCCGGTCGTTGCCATCTTAGCAGCGCATCACACCCGGATAATCGAAAATGGGCAAAAAGACGGGACGTGGGTGAAGCTGAGCTGAAACCACACCCGTCTATAGTGACAGCAGGGCTGCCGTGCAAAGATAAAACACCATACCGT
Source organism: Barbus barbus (assembly GCF_936440315.1). Taxonomy (NCBI): domain Eukaryota; kingdom Metazoa; phylum Chordata; class Actinopteri; order Cypriniformes; family Cyprinidae; genus Barbus; species Barbus barbus. The sequence continues at coordinate 29,825,847 of NC_136752.1, read as the reverse complement.
TTTTGGTCGAAAATGAGTTATTGATCTTTTTGGGACATTAATGACCTCCTTTATCATGTGTTTAAGTATCATGGAGAAAACCCCCAGAGAAACCAAGGCAGTATAACATCAGTTACTGCGCTTTGATTTTGTTTTTGAATGCTCAAAGTAAGTTACAGTGCTCTGCATTTGTTTGCATTCGTTTGTCAATACTGTGCCAGCCTGGAGTTATACGGTATTCTACCTTTGTTTTACTGTCCATTAAAGTCTACTGCGTTTAAATTATGGTGTGACTTGTGTACTTTTATTCATCTGTCATCACTTCATTAGACAAACAAATTAGATCGCGATCTAACAAACTGCTCCATATAACAAAGCTCTATAAGCAAGCAACGACTAGATAACTTGGCAACAATAATTAATGTTTAAAGTGTTTTTTTAATAATGCAGATTATTCACTCAGTGCCAGCTGTCAGTCTGGGTCTGCACACTTCTGTACATGAGGACTCAAATACCATGACAGCGTATCACACATAAAATCAATAACTTTTCGCAATTAAATCCATTTCCTTCGTTTTCTTGTAAGTCGATAAAAGCCATTGCAATGAACGCCATCGGAGATGTTTAATTCACAATCATTCGGAGCAGTATTATCCCTGATGGCATTCACATCAATCCACAAGTCGTTCTTATAGGTTAAGCTATTTTAATTCAGTTCGATGTAAAAGCAATAGGCTAAGTATGTCTTGCATCCTTTAGTGTTAGCGAACATTGAAAATAAATTGGTTGCAAAACGGTATCCACTCACATTTAACTTTTTGTCTGGTTGTTACTGTCAGACAAAAAAACTGAATCACATTACTAGATGTTACAGCCTAGCCAGTGATCTCTAGATATTATTCAGATGTTACTATAATGATTCTGTAAATGGTGATCAGCACCCTATATAATGTGGAAGTTACTGCCTTTTGCCTTGGCGTGACATCTCACTTTTTGCAGACAGTGCAAAAGCAGAGTACAATATCAGTATAGCGGTAAAAATCAAGTTTGAGATCATTTTCATTAAAACATCTAATTGCCAGATTTCCAGTGTCCTACCTATAATTATTTTTTCTGTACAAATAAAAATCTTTAAAGCCAGTTTTCAAAGTTTCACACTCTGGAGCAGAGAGGCAATCCACCTGTCACTCAAGTGACCACGCCCTTAATTATGCAGAACTTTAAGGCTTAATATAATTTAAACGGATGAGTTATATAAAAAAAAATCAATTTTCCAAAATTTGTCATTTTTGGCCCACTGACAAATGAATTATCCTGCTTTTTTCCCCTTGTATCATCATCAGTCTCTGTGTGATAAGCTGTATCATAAAATCTCTGACGTGTGACGATTGAGCTGCTCATACAGTATTCAGACACACAATCCTGATCCTACATCCTGACTGCTCTTCTGAAGTAAAGTTCTCGGTTCGGCCTATAGATCTGAATCAAACCTCGGCGTGGCTCTGGACCGGATCAGACGTCTTCCATCTTAATGATCTGATTTCAAAGGAGACTCCAGGAGACTTTGATCTGCCCGCGCTCTCGTTTTCACATTTTAATGAAGCATCGGAGCGTCACACTAACTCAACAGGCTTCACCGTTTCATCTGAAATATCGGGATCAATACCTGCCGCCGCCACAAATTAACGGGCTGTGCATTGATCAAAGGGGAATTAAATATTAATTAGGGTGAATGGGCAGAGTCAATTCCCAGGACACCCACAAATCACATTTAATTTATCCAGTCCAGCAGATCCAGCAAAATAACTTGCTGCCACGGCTAATTAAAACACAACCGAAATTATTAGAGACTTCTGTAAAAGATCAAGCTGGAGAAATGACCCAAACGGGACAAATGCTGCTCACAATTCACCAGAATTACTGTAAAAAATGGAAACATTCGTCTTTTCTGCAACTTGACTGTTGCTGTTAATGTTAGAAATAAAAGCAATCAACATGACAGCCACAGATCTCCATATTTTGATTGATATTTTAGTGGAATTATTTTACAGAAAATTATTACAAATTGAACTAAAATTAAAAAGAAATAATTTTACGCAATACTATAATGGTAAAATATAATATATTTTACTGTATCCGCCCCCTAGAATTCAACTTCTACAACTTAACTGTTGCAATTCTATAAAATAATAACAATAAATAAAACATAAAAATAAAAACAGTGTTGTTTTCTGTCAGTGACCTACAAATGTTTGCTTTATATTTTCTAGATTTTAGTACCTTGATTTTAAAGAAAGCCCAGCTGATTTAGTTTGATGGCATGTGCATTACTGTATTTTCCAGGAATATATGTCAATAGATATATTAATAGATTATGATAGCTATATTAAACCAGATAAAGCACCTGGACTTTTAATGAAAACAGTTATTAAAGCTGTTAATATGAACACTGAGTCGCATTAATGTCCCTCTTTTTCAGTATTGTATATGTTCATTTAAATATAGCTGAAATAAGGTATTATAAAAATGTGATGCCAAATCTGAAATTGGAAAGTGAAAAGACATTTTGGTTGAAGTATTAAAATTAATAAAATGTTTCTCAAATAAAAGCAGAATTTTTTTAAATAATAAAAATGACAAAAGCACATCGCAAAATTATCAAAACTTAAAATAAAAAATGGAAAAACTGAAAATAGAGAATAAAAAAAATTCTTTAACAGTAAATATATATTTTACTATATGTATTTACTAGAACTCAATTTAACTGTTGCTATTAAAAAAAAATAAGTTGTTTTTTTAGAACTCTGACCTAGATTTAGATATTTTATGTATTTTATTATAGTTATCTTGATCTTTAAAAACAATCTGTTTGATTTTTAATTAAGGGTCAAAGAAAGTATAAAAGTGATCTAAATAATAACAAAAGATTAAATATAAACAAACACTTTGCAGTCGTTATAAGTGGACATGGGGGAATAAATGCTCCAAGTTTTGACCTCTTGAACACTTTCTGGTTGAAGAGCAGCGTTTCAGCATGATTTGACAGATGTTTGTCATTTCATGTTTTAAATCTGCATCAAAAACCTCTTTATATAAAACGGCTCAATCATCGCTGAGACTCTGAGCTGCTGCTGTCACAGACGTCCAGAACTCACAGCCACCAGAGCCAATCTCATCTCACTTCTGGCACTCGCTCCGTTTTAAATAAAACCCGCTCGCTTGCTGCCAGCATTTCAGGAACTGCAACATAACACAGAGTTTGTGTGATTGAGCAGCTGAATCACAGCACATTTCAGCAATGCTATGATGCAGCATTTGACAGACAGACAAGCGAGGGGAATAAATGCAGGATCATTTATCTGTCAGTTGGTCAAAAATGACTTCATCATGAAAAATGCCATTTAAAAAAAAAAAGGAAATATTAATGGCCAAAAAAAAATCTCTAGCTATCAGCATAAAGTTTATTTTAGACCTTTGTTTTTAATGATATATGTTAGGCTTGGACTTTTGCATCCAATTTTATTTTTTGTTCAACTGAACTTGCATGTCTTTGCATATGTAGAAGGAAGGAAGGAAGGAATCAATCAATCAATCAATCAATCAATTAACCGGGAGCCAAAATGCATGGTTTGTTTTTAAAGCAAAACAACACAAAATGTTGCATAAACATTGCATTGCAATAAGACTTATGTAGAATATCAGGAAATACTCAATCATAATTGACTTTTATCTCAGCATGAATGCAATGAAAATGGCCTGAATCAAAATAAAATAAAATAAAATAAAATAAAATAAAATAAAATAAAATAAAATAAAATATTAAAACACAACAACATAAAATATAAAATAATAATAATAATAATAATAATTTAAGGGTCCAAAAAGCCAGATGGTATTTGCCCGTTGAACATCAAAAAATGTTGCATAAAAATGGCATTGTCACATCTGCGAAAAGCTGCAGCAAAACAGCGCATTTGAGATGCAATACTTATAAAAAATATCCTGGTGGGGCTTTTAAAATAACTCTTTATTATAATTCTAGAATTCTGTATGTGTAACGGTCTAATCTTAAGTCTGAATACTGGAATGCAGCAGTACGGTATAAAGTTCCTCCGCCATCCAACATCGCATCAGATCTGTCAACCGAGCCAAAGAAAGCCCTTCCGCTTGATCTGGCCCTGCGAATGGATATATTCTGGGTTTGCAGCGTTTATCCGGTTGGTCATATTCAGCTGGGAAATACTGTATGTGAGGAACAAACCCACCGCAGTCGAGCGGATTACAGCGCCAGCGAGAGCAGATGAACACACACATTCATAAAGACCATCATATTCCCTCACTCCAGAGACGGTATGCTGAACTCAAGTCAAGTCACAGTATCAAACAGGAACAAATATATTTTTGCCACACGACCTTATTCATCTTTCCTCAGAAATTAACTTTTTTATCATACATTTTTAATATTGAAATATTTTAAATAATAATGTTTTAAATATAACATTTTGAAAATAGGCAAAATACTACTTTGTATACCGATAAGTCTGTAATTGAGAAAATATTAATAAAAATACAAGATAAAAATATGTAATTCATATTTATGTTATATTGAGTTTGACCATCCTAGGAGACACAGACAATATTTAACAGATGTTTGAAAATGATTTTGCACTAAATATCTCCAGCGAAGCCTGGGATTCAGTCTGGGAGCACGATAAATAATTTCAGTGTGTAACAAAACATGCTATTCAGTTTAAAATAATATGCTGACTACAAATCACCCCTTATATCAGAAATAAAATGGAACCAAAATTTTCATCGGATATAGACACCCTATTTGGACTGTTTCTTTCACTTTGCATGATTGCCTACATTGTTCTTGAAAACTATTATAGTCATCATGGCTCAAAACAAGAAGCTTATTGCTGTTAATGTTTATGTATCTTCTCCTGTAACTTATTGATTTCTTTGATTTTAACTTAATAACAACTAAATTGACAGCTGTGCATTTAAGGTCTGCCAAAGCTTTTTGTTTTGTTTTTGTTTTTTGTTTGTTCTATTGGGAAAAAAAATTGAATATAGAAATATGAAATGAAATTATATACCTACTCTATGGCATTAATGCCGCCAGTAAGTGGTGGCAAATCACTGCTTTATCACAGAAGCGTTCATTGAACTGATTCATTCAAAACAGTTGATTCGTTCATGAACGAGCAAGAATGGGCCACTGAATCACTGAACCAATTCGTTCAAATTCCTGGATTCATTCAGTATTCAGTGTGTAGCTTAGAGACGTACGTAGCTCTAGCTGTGGCTGAACAGAACTGTTGGCAGCCATGCTGAAAATATTACTATATCGTATGTTATAAATATAAAAACTCATACTAGGGCCGTTTTGACAACATGTATTGGATTTTGGGTTCAAGAGAAATATCATTAATCGATAAAACACTGTGGTTTACAAAGAGGGATACTTGACACTAAAGCTCTGTTTTGAGAGGCAAACACCAGCAAAATTAAAGCTTGACATCGTTAAACATGAAATTCATAATTTATAATCACTTTAATTTAATGACAGACCTAAGCTGAATTTTAAGAGCAATGCTGTTTTCAACTAACGAACAAGCTTACATACCTTTCCTATATGAAGTGGTGACGTCCTGGCTTTGCAAATGCATACAGTTTTAATCCAACAAACAAACTAGGTAACCATGACAGTTCCTGCATGTTCATGACAACACATACAGCATCAAGTCTCATTCAGCTCTTCTCATATACTGTCTTCTGCACGACCTGTCATTTAAACCAGGTAAACGCTAACTAGTCGACTACTTTCATGCAGTAATGCCTCAAGCAAACCCTATTTCTTCATGAATCATCCGCATCTGAAGAAGCATGCAAGTTTTTAAATGCTTGTAAATGTTCTCATGAAGCACTACACAAAGTGTCTCAGCAATGACGGTTATAAGGGAGGCACCGATACAAAATTTCTCCACCGATACTGATAACTGATTATTCATAATGACATCAGCCGATACCAATAGTTTAGCTTTCTTAAGGAGAAAAAAATCTCTCCCAACTAATGCTGTAAACATTACTATAATCTTAGAGAATAAAATTAACAACAGAACCCAAACTGTTATATTTAAATATAGATATAATAATCACACTCAAATAAAAACCGATATGTTTGATTACAACTCAACTGCACATAAGGCAGTTTCATAAAAAAACTTGCTCATATCAGATTTCTTTAAACATACATATAGGGTCCAACGGGGCTAAAGGCGCCCCAGGGTAAAAGGCGCCTTTGATATTATTTTCATCTAAACCACTAGATGGCACAAAAACGTGGCGTAGCACTTTGCAAAACATTCACTTTTCAACATGCACGTGTTTATTTGTCTGATCTTTGAGGTGATCGTGCGCAGCAGTGTAAAGCTGATCCTGTGCTTACTTGACCTAATATTTTATGTTTATTAAAATGTTGTAGATTTAAGTAGCAATGAGAATCGCTAATTAATGCATATATTTTGAGACAAAGGTTTGCTTAAGATATTTAAAGCAATAGTTTTTAAATAACGAAAGAATATGTAAAAATATGTATTTGAGGTAAAAAGCGCCCCTGCTGTTGGGGCTAAAGGCACACAGTAATTAACATGGTCATTAATAGATTGCTGACTTTTCCATTTGTTCACATGACATGGTTAGATTCAGATGTATTATTCACGGTTAGATTCATATATATTATGTATGTGTCCATATTAGAGATAATCACCATGTTTAGAATGAAACCACCATATTTAAAAACACAATATTAATCATATCATATAATAAAATATTATTTGTTGTTACTACTGTAAATATATTTTCAATTATTATTGGATCTCCTTCAATATTTTGATAATCTTTACTTATTAAAATGATTTTATTTCTGTATTTTAAAACATATTTTTATATTAACATTTTAATGACAGTAGGCCTATATTTATTGAACAAAATTTTATTTTATTTTTTTCAAATTAAGCAGAAAACTGTACAGACTTTGCTAAAGTGATTGTTTTTAACAAGAAACTTAGACATTATTAAACAAAACATTATTTTAGCTGAAGTATTTTTGTCAATACCGTGTGCCTTTTATCCCATGCTGGTGGGCCTTTTACCCCGTGTGTGGGGTAAAAGGCCCCCCTTGCCACCTCATACATTTATAAGATTTTTAAACAAAATAAACAACTTGAATTAGTTGGTCCATTAATGTTCAATCCAACGTATATATTTTTTCAGCAATTATACATTTTAGGCGCAGTGAATAGTACATTTTTTCTTAAGGTGGGCCTTTAGCCCCATTGTACCCTATCCTTAACAGTAAATAAACTCAATCTAGTGTTTTTATAGCTAATTAACGAATTGTGAACACTGAACTACTTAAATTCAACGTTATTGACGTTATGACATATTGATCACAAGCTGTTTTATCAACAATTGAAACACTTGATCGATTACATGAGACATGATTCATTTCAGTATGTAGTGATAAAATGTAATGTATCTTTCAACACCTTCTGATGTTCATTCATGTTTATTTCGCACTATAGCTTGTATTAAGGTGGAAGAGAATCAGGTTTGAACAGAGTCACTACAGCGATCAGGTACACCACATTTAAACATCAAAATGGCATTTAGTGTTTGAATTTTGTGATAAAGTGTACAGGATTTGAAAGCCAGGTCTTTGTTTCCTTTAGAAGTCACAAAGCACACACAAAGCTCATTGTTATTATTGGATGGGAGGCGCATTACAAATAATGTTTTGTGGTGGGGAAAATTGTGGACCTGGCTACCCTGACTTAAAGGGACAGTTCCCAAAATGGAAAATTCTGTCATCATTTACTCGTTCTCACGTTATTGCAAATCTGTACGATTTTTCTTCTTCTATTGAACACCAAAGAAGATATTTTGAAGAATATTAGTAACCAAAAAGTTGACGGTAGCCATCAACTTCCATAGTATTTTGTCCAAGCCATTGACTACCATTAACTATTTGGTTACTAATATTCTTCAAAATATCTTCTTTTGCGTTACAGGTTTGGAACAACTCGAGGGTCATATTTGGGTGAATCGCCCCTTTAAACTACAAGTGAGTCAAATAGAATCTGCATTAACAGTACTATTTTTAAAGTGAGACTGCATTATAATTGTGTTAAATTTGGCAACCCTAAATCCTAGAGACATTTCATTCACAGATAAGCTGCAATCTGACACATATTTCCACCTCCTTTTGATTGATAGCATATACCGATTATATGCCGATACCGATTATCAGCCGATATATCGGTGCATCCCTATCGGTTTTGATCATCTGCGTGTTCAGGATGTGATTGGTCAGTAATGCTCTTCTTTCTCACCTGTGGTCGTGGATGTCCGGTGACCAGGCAGGTGAGCTCAAGCGTCTCTCCCTCTCTTATGGTGTAAACCCTCTCAGAGTAACGCTCCTCCTCCACGTTACATGCGTGACCCGAGTGCACGATCCGGACGGTAGGAGGTGCTGTGAAGAGAACAGACGGAAAGCGTCACAATTATGCATCGAACACGCATCTCATCACTCTTCACTGAAGCACGAATCCTCATACTGTTAATCAAATAAACACAGATGTCTTTTGAGTGGAATGACTGAGCTGCATTTGGAATTGAGCGCTATCAAGCGTACTTCACTCTGCATCACATGACGACTACCTAGACGACTAATTCACATCTAACAATCTCTAGAAAAGCTGGCCAATGACTAAACAATGATCGTGCACACAAGAGTCTGACTCTCTGATTTAATGCAGAATAAAAAAAAGAATGATTGATGATCTCCTTCACATGTTTAAAGCTTCTTCATATGTATGCACTGATTGGTGGCTGTGCTTCATTTCTGCTCATGTATCAGCTGCACATCTACTGTATGCTACACGGTAAAAAATTACTGTCCTCTACAAGACTAAAAATGCAGTTAACGATAAGTTTTTTGTTATTTTTTTATTTCATTTACATTTAAGTTTGTTGTACATCAAGTTAAATGAATTTAAGAAATGTTGCATTGGGCAACTAGCTGAATTAAATTCAGGATTTTTATTTCAACTAACTTTTTTTATTATTGTTGTTTTCATTTTAGATACATAACAATTTACAATTAACAATCCTTTAAAAAAGGCTGTAAAATTTGCTGGTTTAAAATGTAATTTACAAACAAAATAAACGTTTTAAACCGAAACTCACATCTTGTTCTGCAAATATATTTACACATTTACTGTTTTTTACAGAATTATTCTATTAACCACAGCTGTTTTTCTCTACAAAAACAACAGGATTTAGTTTTTCATACTGAAGAAAGCAGCATTTGGTTTTGTGTCCTGAAATGTCTCTGCCTCACAGCCGACACACATGACCTCAAATGTCACGCTTTGAACCTCATGGGAAGAGAAGGCCATTAAAGTAAAATTAAATTAAATAAACACCACAAGAGCAGAGTGACAGTGCAAAAACAGCAAAAGGTGGATTTATTCACTACCAATTCAATAGCATTTAGGTTTTATATGGTCAAAGAACATTAGAGAGCATCAGACACGCTGCTGAGCTCTATGATACATTTTATGGAGTAATAAATGGCATTTTATTTTGTTAAATTTATGAGTCATCACAAACATTACTGTATGCATTCATTAATATCGCCTCATTCAGCATGTTGTTTTATGAATGTCATAGCATTTATGTGTGGAAAAGGCCTGTGAGAGACGACAAGAGCACGAGGAATGCTGAACACCTTTGACCCAGCAGACACTTCAGATCATTTGCTTTTTATGCCCAAGAGCTCTTTAAGTAACTGCATGTGAACTGATAGTTGTGCTTGCTCAGACAGATCACTAATGTCAGAATGAAGTATATACTGTGTGTGCTTGTAAACGTGTATATATGTGTGTGTGTGTGTGTGTGTGTGTGTGTACGTGTATGTGTGTGTAGATCACAGCTGTTCAATAACACTGAGCGTGAAAATGGCAGTGAAGATGCTGGAGGGATGCAATGAACCCAGCAGATCTGTCCTACACAGCCAGCAGCTATTAAGATCATTTTGGATAAAATAAAAATAATAAAATAAATTATATATGGAAAATATTGATTAAAAAATGAAATAAAAAAAGCATGGTAATAAATAAATAAAAACAATAATTAATAAAAAAAATCAAGCATTCTCCAACTGCTCGGTCCACGTATTAAATATTAATATTAAATGAATGTAATTACTATTAAAAATAAAATAATAAATATATGAACAAATGTATTAAAATAAATAAAACATATTTAAAATATTTAAAATATATATTTTATCAAAATAAAAATATATTTTAAAAATAAACTATGTATATATACAAATATAAAACTGACATTAAAAATAAAATAAAATCTAAAATAAAATAAAATGAAAATAATCCACCCATTCTCCAAACAGCTTGTTCACTGTAGGATGTAGAAATCTGTTCCACATGGATCCATTCTAGAGAGCCAGTAGCTGTTAAAACAGTTCAACATAAAAATGCAAGAATCAGAGACCAGGCCACATATGAAGAACAAATAAAATGTCATGTTTCGGTATCTGTGCTTGTACTGTCATTAAATAGTCCTAAATTACAATCACATACGGTCCTTATTTTACTCATTTAAGTTAAATTTTTTCTGTGGAACACTATGCTGATTATTTCCACACAGCAGACGAAAGACAGTCTTTACAATGCAACAGCATGCAGAGGCTTGAGTAATTTCGACAGATATCGAGGTGAATTGCTCCTTTGATCAATCATCCGGCACGATCTGTTTCCATACAAATCAACTAACACCACGTCGCGTTTCTTTGAAGCAGCGTGTGTCTTTGAGGACGTACTCCGCCATTTGATCCGTTTACTTTAAAGTGCAAAAAAGTCATTAGAGCAGAAAGGTGCTGCTTCCCTTTCATGCATTTAGAGTCTAATTGAGGTTTGATGTTTTTGCATCAATGCGCTCATTTACATCTCAAGCAGAAACAGGAGGATAATTTATCCAGATATTCACTGGTAAACACAAACGTGGCAACAGTCAGTCATCCCAAAGGCTTAATGTGTTATTTTTAGCATACGTTTGTGTTCGACAAAGCAAAGTCAAGAGAAATTCATTATGTGGATGAGGGGTGCTGAACTCCAGCAGACAATGACACAATTACTGACATTACAACAAACAACAGCCAACCTGACGGATCATTAACAACAACACAATGACACTATCTATGACAAATATATGCTGTGCTCAGCAGCGTCACACACAACAGAAACTGAGCCAGTGCTGTTGTTGTTAACTAACACTAAAAAGAAAACAATTAACATTGTTTAACATTTTGATAAAAACATAATAAAATAAAACAATCCATCCATTCTCCGAACTGCTTGACCTATATAGGGTTGTATAGATAGACAGACAGACAGACAGATAGATAGATAGATAGATAGATAGATAGATAGATAGATAGATAGATAGATAGATAGATAGATAGATAGATAGACAGACAGACAGACAGACAGACAGACAGACAGACAGACAGACAGACAGACAGACAGACAGACAGACAGACAGACAGATGATAGATAGATAGATAGATAGATAGATAGATAGATAGATAGATAGATAGATAGATAGATAGATAGATAGATAGATAGATAGATAGATAGATAGATAGATAGATAGATAGGACCCAGCAGAGAGCCCTGTGGAACATCACACTTGACTGTAGAAGGGGAGGATAAATCATCTCCAAATGACACAAAGGCATGGGCTATTATTTTATTTATATAAGAAAAAACTGTTGTAAATTATTTAAATGGTCCATATAGGCGTCATTCATAACAGTTGGCTTAAAACTGATTGGTGGTAGTGCACTTGCACCACTTATAGTACTCTTGAAAAAACAAATATGCTAATTCGTTCATGTAGCCTATATTTTTTTGTAGCTTACTAATGTTATCTTAACAAATGAGCAATGAGCAACATTGTTTAATAATGGCTGTAGTCAGTGTCCGATCTTGGGCAACGGATTCTTATTTTGTGGCCTAGTGTTAACGTTTGAACTAGGGTGGTGCTCCTAAAGTATGGGTAATCATGTTTTACACCGATTAATGCTTGAAGGGGTTCATTTTAAAACTATTTAACGTTAGATCTGCCGTTGAACAGTCACAGAGTCCAGTCACTCAGGTCTAAACTGCTGTCTTAAAATAAAATGGTTTTATCTGTTCTGTGGTTCCATGCTGCCAAACATATACCTCACACATTTGAACATTTTGTGCCTAGAAAGAGAAAAATTACCCAAAAAAGTAACTGCATTGTGTATTTTAAGCAATTGGTACCTAAAAAGAAACACAAAAAGAGCCTTTGTTTTGCAGACTTGAATTCATAGTAAGTAATTGTGGATAACAGTTAATTCTGTCTGAGAATGCTAATAGATGCTATTGTAACTGTTGTTGGCAGTAAAGCAGAAGCTTGTATTTAATCTTTAAGACTGTGTCTGTTATTCATATGTGAAATCATATTAAAAATATTTTAATTCATTTATTAAAAATACTTTTTTGTGCTAAATCAAAATTTTTTTAAGTAGTATGCATTAGCCTAGTGCTCCAATGAAAACAATATTTTTGTTTAAATTTTACTTAATATTTTTGTGTGGGCTATATGCATCTACTTAATTTAAATGGCTTATTTTTAAGGAATTAATTTGATTAATTCTAACTCAATTCTCAATAGTAGTTGAATTTAGTTAATAATATTGCTTGTAATCTGTTGGCACAATTGTTTTGAGTAGATGTAGTGTATTATTTTTTACAGTGTAACACTGCTATTATAATGAAAGCTTCTGAAGACAAACATGTTTTGCTTTAGATTACCGTGGCTGAATCAGAGCAGGAACACGTGTTGAATGAGTGTGTGTCGTCTCGTGTTTGTGAGCAGATGTGTTCAGTACACATTCATTCACATGGGACGCAGACGTTTGCTTGGCTTCTCTGAGCATTTACATTTCTGATCTTTCTCTCACATGATTAAACTTTAAAAGCCTCATGTTTGTTCAAATATTTAGCCTGCAAAAATCTCCAAGAATCCTGATCCAAAAATCTCAAGTTGTGAGCCGCTCCTGAAATGAAATTTGAATTGGAACAAATTCATAGGTTTATTCTGCAGTTTCACAGCAGCGCTTTGTGTAATGGCCTCATAAAATCCCCATAAGCTAAAACATTAGAGACTGCAAACTGAGCAGAGATCACAACACCATCCGTCACATTACTAACAGACCAAAGTGAGAGTGAGAACAGCTCAAACGCTGCAGCAGGAATCGTCAACACATGTGAGTCTGAATCCGTTTTATATTTAATTTCATTTTAATTACATGACTTTATTATCCCTGTGATGGATTTATTGTATTTATTTTATTTGTATTTTATTTTATTTATTTTTAAATTAATTTTACTATTATTTCTTATTTTATTTTTGCGTTTCATTTTAACTGTATTCCTTTATTATTGTATTTATTATTGCCCTGTGATAGATTTATTGTATTTCATTTTTTATTTTTTTATTTAATTAAATTTATTTACTTTAATTTAATATTTCAATTATTTTATTTAATTATTATTATTTAATAATTATTATTTATTATTATTATTATTATTATTGCAGATTGATTGATTGATGGACGAATGGAGTATTTATTTATTTCATAATTGTCTTTATTAAATAGACTCCAGCATCCCTGTGACCCTAGGGTATGTTAGTTTAGTTTAGTTCTGTGATGGACCAGCCATCCAAGGTGTTTCCCTGCCTTCAGCTCAAATTTGATATACTTGAACACTAAGCTTCACATTGAAATATGACACATTATATTAGCAAAGAGAATATACTGGCTCTCAATGGTCTCTGTCCTTGATGAAAGTGTTGGTTTAAATGGCACAATAATGAATAAACATGTTATAGAGGAGATTTCAGGAGTATGATGGGATATGTCCATGAATCCTGCAGGTCAGATGCTTCGGATCACGTTCTGTTTGTTTATTCCACAGAAATGAGTAACGTACATGTCCAGAAACAGAAAATACTGTATGCATGTATGTACATTTGATCTATCAAAACATGTTCTGTTTTCCTACAAACATGATGGCTGAAGAGTCGCATTTAATAATGCAGCATGTTTATGTAAGTTTCTCTCTCTTTAATAGTCTGTCAGCAAATTTCCTTTCCAAACAGGTTTGATAGGGAACACTGTAGTGCTTTATTTTCAGCAAATTGCACTCAAATGGCCATGTTCATCTTGACACTGTACATCTAAAGCAACACCTTCAATTTGCATTTTAATTATCTGTTGTCTCTTTTAGGAGATTTCAATTTCCCCATCTTTTGTTAATGTCCGAGATCAGTCCCGCTCCGCTCACAGTGATGTTTTCCTCTGGATGTCACATTATAAAGCCATTAAATGTGTTGCTTTGGCTGTCAGACTGTCAAACGCTCTACTTAAGATGCTTTTGTCATTTTTCTGATTCTCACAGGATTCGGACGAGACTGAAATCACAAACTACACAATAAACAAACTGCCTGAACTAACAGAAATAACAGACCTTCTATTACAGACTTTGGTTTATAAAACAAATTTCATTTGCTTATGGGGTACATTTAAGCATTTGCTTTATTTTATTTGTTTCATAGTTATATATTACATATTTTATTTTATTTTAATATTTTTAACCCGCTGTCTAAATTATTTTCTTATTTTTTTAATATATTTAATTTTTTTATTTTAAACCTGCCTATAATAGACTTTGATTTATAAAAAAGACTTTCAATAGTTAATCGCTGGTTGAAATTTAAGCGTTCATTTTATACATTTTTGTTTCACTATTTTATTTTATTTTCAAATTAAACCAACCTGTCTGAACGCAGAAGAATACCACATCTCCTATTATAGACTTTGATTTATAAAAGACGTTCATTTGTTTACGGCTGGTTGACATTTAAGCAGGAGCACGGAGGAAAAAATAAAGAGAACAAGACGTGGACATGATATTGTTTTGTTGCACGCAGCTTCGGTTACTCAGAAAAGGTCACTGGTAATTGAATTTTTGTTTTTTCAAATGAATTTCTCTCTCAGCATATATTAGGCTGACGTATTGATGAAGAATATTCATCTGCGCTCGCTGAACGCCAGCAACAAAGAGGCAGAATTAAAATGCAGCTTACTGAATCCTAATTCATTTCCTGTCAGAAACAGATCATAATTTGGAAAGTCAGAGACTGTGTCATATAAATAGTTAAGTGCATTTTATGTAAGGAAATTAATACGTTATGAATACGAATATGAATTGATTTATTAATCAAGGAAGCATTAAATTGATCAAAAGTGACATTAAAGACATTTATAATGTTACAAAAGATTTCTATTTCAAATAAATGCTGTTCTTTTGAACTTTCTATTTATCTGTGAATCCTGAAAAATAATTAAACAAAATATGAAACAAAACTTATATCATATGTGCACAAGTTCATGTTAAAGTATTAAAATAACTGAAACTAAATTAACTGAAACTAAAAACTAAAGCTTAATAAAAACTACAGACACATTAAAAAATATTTTAGACATAAAAATATATATATTAAAATTAGTAACATCATAATTAAATAATTCAAGGGTTAGTTCAAAAGTGAGACAAAAGTGTTTATTACGTTTGAAATAGGGGTATTTTTCTTACAAAAACACATGGATTCCCTACAGAAGGCCTTTATTCACCCCCCGGAGCCGTGTGAGGCACGTTTTATTATGGATGCGTGCACTTTATTTAACGTCTCTTGGACTGTTGAACATAAACACCCGCCGACTGCAATGATAGAGCTTGGAACTTCCAGGACAATTTCTAATATAACTCTGATTGGATTCGTCTAAAAGAAGAAAGTCATATACACCTAGGATGCCTCGAGGGTGAGTAAAACATTTCATTTTCATTTTTGGGTGAACTAACCCTTTAATTCTAAATATTACCAAAACCAGTAATAGTATCAGTGATACTAAGATAACACTGTGATGGACACATTACGTTACTCAATTTCCCTGCAGTGAAAGTGAAATATCTTGGTGTTTTGGTTTGGATCAGGCCTGTTCTAAGGTTATAGATCATTGACCGGTCATCAAAGCATCAGTCGCTGGACCGGATGATAAGAATGGCACTCAGTCAGTTGGTCAGACAGAGACAGAGACAGAGACGTTTGTCTTCAGTGGAAACATGAATCCGGCTCTCCAGCACTTCATTAAAGAGTTGGACGCTAACAGACCATCACTGGAGAGTTATGAGCTCAGATCAGCCAACACGGCTTTTATCCGGCTCCGCAGATGCCCAAAAAACAAACAATCATGCATAACACATGCATAAACCCACAAAATCACACACAACACATACATAAACCTACATAAAACAGCACAAACCAGCACAACCCACACATAAACCCATACAAACCAGTATAAACCCACAAAAACCAGCACAACACACATAAACCCACACAAACCAGCATAAACCCACACAAAACAGCAAAACGCACGCATAAACCCACAAAAACCAGCATAAGCCCACACCAACCAGCACAACTCATGCATAAACCCACAAAAACCAGCAAAACGCACGCATAAACCCACAAAAACCAGCATAAACCCACACAAACCAGCATAAACCCACACCAACCAGCACAACTCATGCATAAACCCACAAAAACCAGCATAAACCCACACCAACCAGCACAACTCATGCATAAACCCACAAAAACCAGCAAAACGCACGCATAAACCCACAAAAACCAGCATAAACCCACACAAACCAGCATAAACCCACACCAACCAGCACAACTCGTGCATAAACCCACAAAAACCAGCATAAACCCACACCAACCAGCACAACTCATGCATAAACCCACAAAAACCAGCAAAACATGCATAAACTCACAAAAACCAGCATAAACCCACACAAACCAGCATAAACCCACACAAACCAGCATAAACCCACACAAACCAGCACAACTCACGCATAAACCCACACAAACCAGCAAAACGCACGCATAAACCCACAAAAACCAGCATAAACCCACACAAACCAGCATAAACCCACACAAACCAGCATAAACCCACACAAACCAGCACAATGGGCCAGAGGATCATTAGAAACACTGGACTGAACCCTGTGTGTTTATTAGAAAATACTTTGAGGATGAATTTCACACATATTCATATCACTGTGGAAAACCAAATTATTACAGAAGAATTCTTATTTATTTTTTTTACTTACATTAAACTCTTAAAGGTTATTTGCAACATCTGAAGTTTATTAAAGAAAGAAAGAAAGAAAGAAATACTAACAGCAATGAGACTAATAAAACTCTCAGTTTATTCTTTAATTTCAGCTCTATGGTCACACTGTATTACAGCTATGACTGTGGCCCATTACCGACTCATTTTCTTCTCCTAACAAACCAAAGATGTAACTGAGAACATCCAGCCTCCTGATCAATAACACTTCCTCAGTGAATATATTCTCCCATCAGCCTCAGCGACGGAATGGAGTGATTTATCCTGGAATAATCTAGCTAGTCCACACAGCTCCTCCAAGAAGACAAACGCGCTCGCCGCTGGATTTAAATGTTCCAATGCCAATGAGATGACAGGAGAATGAGTCTCAAACAGCTGTAAATCAGATCCGTGGCTCCGTAAACACGCGGCGGACGACCGTTAGTCAAACATCGATGAAAAACCGCCCAACGCTACGACGATAAGCAGCTGAGCGTAAGAGAGACGCAGAAAAATGAGACAAACAGAAAAACAATGGATGGATGCATACACCGATGGATGAATACAATCATGATGTCAATAAAGATGAGACGACACTGAGATGATCTGGAAGAGGAAAATCATACAAACACAAACGTCCCGTTCACACCAACAATAACTATAAAGTTGTCTTAAAGTGCCGTGCTGCTTTGAAATGAGGAGGCAAAAAGTTTATTTTTTTAATTTTTCTTAATCAAATGTAAATTAATGTCCCAATCACATTTTCTTAGTTACTTACACTACTTACACTATCAGAAAAAAACAATTCTATTTTATATTTTTACAGTAACAATAAAAATTCTACTAATTAAAGCCATGTATGAATCTCATCAAGTTACTGTTTTTCTGCATTTTACATTTATTCCAATATAATAACTCAAGGCACTAACAATTTAAACAATATATTTTGTGAACTTATGTTCAGCTATCATTTTTAATAATTAACTTTTAGCTATGTTTTAATTTTTTGGATCATCAGTCATCAAAGCTCGGTAAATATTGGTCACAGACACGGAGATTTACTTCAAATTTAACCAATCTGATTACTCCCACAAATCATGTTTTCAGTCCATTTTAAGTCTTATTTTCATGTAACCACATGGCTACTGTATATCTAAGGGTGAGTTAAGAGGCGCGTTGGACTTGAAGCGGCGTTGCGCAGAATGATCAGTGTATGACATCAAAGCACCGCGAGAGCGATAAGAGAGCAGATGGATCCTTACGCTTTCGAATCGCTCTCGCGGTGCTTTGATGTCATACACTGATCATTCTGGAGAAGCTGCGCCGGCTGAGTCAACTGGCTGCTCTCGAAATCCTCTTGCTGTCACGTGGCGTCGGCGCCGTCTCAAGTCGGACTAAATTTCTAACCGGCATGCACTGCTTCAAGTCAGAATTTGACAAATCTGCACAGCGGCTCGTTAAGTCGAACGCACCTATCGTAATTGTTGTTTTAACGAAGTGAGATTTGACATTATCGAGTACCGTATTGACCCGAATATAAGACAATGTTTTTTTCTTGGAACTACATCTGAAAAAACGTGGTCATCTTATATTCAGGGTCTAGACTTTGACATATCAAAGTCTAGACCCTGAATGCATTTAGAATGATATGCATTTAGAAATGCATTTAGAATGATAACAAAATTCAAGATATGGGGACAGAAAATTTATATTTATATAATTTCATATAGTTCATCAATATCTCACCAAGAGTGCCGTTTTTCTACAAAAATTACGATTACAAATGTAATATTGATTTTTTTAGTTTTTTTCACAACAGTTCAGTAAACAAGTTAATTAAGAGTCTTACATTTTAGACATTATTACTGACGGTTTTTGCACTATTTCAACAAAAGAAATTCAAAACACAGCCACAACGCTGTTTTGTGTCTCTGAGCAACATGACGGTGATTCGTTCCTGAATGAATCAACCGTTTAAATGATTCGGTTCAATCGCAATGACTCACTTATTAACAGTGACTTGCTGCCACCTACTGGCGATTTTAATTTCACATTTAGGCCTAAAGTTTCTTTTTAATATTGAATTAATTTATTCAATGTTTTATGCTTAATTTATAAACACATTATTTATGCATGTGTAACTGCAGGTTAAATGCATTCATGTCCTGCATTAAACAGTGTGCAAACACATCTAAATGCCACTTCAGAGCATTTTGTGGAAGAAGTCGTGAACCTGTTCCGGTTTGGGGTGAAGAGCGGGTCGGAAAACAATCGCGTTTAGATACTCGTCAAAACATCCATTAACATAATATTCTGTGCATTTGCTCAAGCAGGCAAGAAATAGGACTCAATCTGAGCCAAGCGTTTTTTGCGTATGTGTGTGCGCGCAAAGAAACGATCTATCACAGCACACGAGTACTGCATTGAAAACTCTTTCGTGTTGACTTGCTTTTGAATGGCTTCAAACGTCTAAAGAAAGTCTGAAAAAAGTAATATATTTAAAATACATTTATTTCATACTAAGTGTAGTTAAAATCTATTAACATATTACTGACAGATAACTCGAGACTTACTGATTATAATTTAAAGATACACAGATTATTAAAATGAAAGCGTCACATTTCTCTAGGAAACTGTATCATTGGTGAAAGTGAAGGACTGATGGAATATTTTCATCCCTGAATTTGTGATTCTTCATTTCTTTGTCATTCACCCCAATTAGATGCAGAAATGTCATTTTAAACTTCATTTAGTCCCTGATCTGATGATTTTCTCTGGTTCTCTTTCATGTAGTTTGTTTGGTGATTGGTGATTTTATGTGATGTTAATTTTCTTTATTAAACATGAAAGGAAATCATTGTCTTTATTTACCGTCAGTATATAGTATGTATGTATGTTTTGCATGTTTTAGCACAGTTTCTTAAGATTGCTTTTCAAACAAGAAAACTAACAATGAACTTAAAATAAAAAAATACATAAATAAATGCAGTATTCATACTCTAAAAACAAGTCTTTTCTTATACAATTTTGCATCTCAAGTAATTTTTTATTAATATTTTTATTGCCAGTGTTTCACTCAAGATACATTGTTACACAAGTAAAAACAAAAATACATTTTTTAAATTAAAATGGGGAAAAATGTGTCTTTTTTTATGAAAGTGAAGGACTGATGGAATATTTTCATCTCTAAGGATACAATATTTTGTTGTTGTTGTTGTCTGTAGGTCTCTTACATGCGGTTTGTTTGGTCAGAACGATTGAGTAGTGATTTTATCTAGATCTCGTTTCTGTTATAACTTAATATTTTATATTTTGTGACCCTGGAGCACAAAACCCTGGTCCATTTTTAGAAATTGAGATTTCTACATCATCTGAAAGCTGAATAAATAATCTCTCCATTGATGTATGGTTTGTTATGATAGGACAATATTTGTCTGAGATACAACTATTATAAAATCTGGAATCTGAGGGAGCAAAAAAATCTAAATATTGAGAAAATCTCCTTTAAAGTTGTTCAAATGAAGTTCTTAGCAATGCATATTACTAATCAAAAATTAAGTTTTGATATATTTACGGTTGGAAACTTACAAAATATCTTCATGGAACATGATCTATAATGATTTTTGGCATAAAAGAAAAAATCGATCATTTTGACCAATACAGTGTGTTTTTGGCTATTGCTACAAATATACCTGTGTTACTGGTTTTGTGCTGCAGGGTCACATTTATTTTCTTTGCATCCGGTTGTTTTTCCGCCTCATGCCATGAACGTTGCATTAAGTTAAAAACAATACAGTCTAGACCTGTTGTGTTTTCTGATGGTTTTTGTTGAGAAAATGTCTTACAGCTTCTGCAGGTCAGCCCAGTTCTGTTAATGTGTAGTTTGGCCTGTTTGTGTGTAAGAAAAGCTGTTTAATGGTGCTGTGTTGTAAAAGCGCTCCGGCAATCATCATCTGACCCACATCACATTTCTGCTCAAATTGCTTCTCTGGCTGTAGGTGGAGGTCTCGGCTGGATCTGAATCCGTTACAGAACAGACCGCGCCGGGGTTTCTGTGCTGCTTTGTCTCCGTCGGTGCTTCGTCCGACTCAATTTCATGCTCCCGTGATCTGCTCATTGTTTGAGAGCGAATCCACACACTATCAGAGGAAGATCTGATTCGATCACACATGTTTCATCTGATTTGCTTTCACTAGTGTTTCTTGGAAATCAGGATATGGAAGAGCAATTTTATACTGTTTTTATCCTGATTAAAGTGAATCCACATGATTAAGATTGTTAGAGATGTATTTCGTTCTTTTACCTTTTGTTGTATACTGAAAAAAAAAATCAATGTACAATTAATTTCACAAATGATTACACGGAAACAACACATTGAATTAAACTTAAAATGTTGAAGTAGAAACACTGAAGTCCAATATTTTGTAAAACTGTCAAATGTGAATAAATTGAGAAAATGTAGTATCATAAATGTTCTTTAGTCGCCATTAAATAGCATTTTGCATTAACTTTATTTAAAGTATATTTATCAGAATGCATATCAATGTTTATGATCATTGAGATACTATTATTGTTTTTATTATATATTTATTATCTGTTTTCATTTTTAATTTTAGTTAGTTTTATTAATTTAGTTTGTCAGTTTTTTACATCTATATATTCATTTCAGTTTTAGTTTCAGTTATTTTAGTACATCAAATTAAACTAAATAAAAATGAGAAATGTTGCCTTAATGAAATCTCATTTTCGTTTCAATTTATACATTTAAAATAATGTTGTTTAATCATTTTTATTTATATGCACCAAAATAATTAATATTTAATACCATAAAAAGATACTTATATTAAAAAGTAAATGCTTTTCTAGCTAAAAATGACTATTATTTGCGTTTCAACTCTTTTTAATTCTGCTTGCATTAAAATTTTAATTGTAATTCTGCATCCTGTTTGCTTCCTCGGTTCAGTTCAAATGTAGGAACTGTACTGACATTTATTTTCTTCAGAAAATGCACAAATATAGTTGATTTTATTCATTGGTAATTAGAAATTGACCAAATGATTGTTGTCTCGTAACTCCAGAACGGCACGCCTGAAACGAATATTGAGTTCGTCTGATGATGTTGAATGTTCAGATCTCAAACAGGCTTTAAACAGTTCAGTTTTTGACCCAAAGAACCCGTCAGACGTGTGAATGAAGGAGGTCTGACGTGTTTAATTTGCTGTGTGTCCTCTAGCGGTTATTATGCTCTAGCGTGATCGTCCCAGAGCAATTACACGCATTTGCGAGGATGTAATTATTCCTCCATAGATGTAATTATGCAATCGCACCTTTGCAGTGGTGCTCCTGGCGCGTTTCGCAGCATCTCCGTCCTGCTTTCTGTGTTTGCTAAACAAACGCTGGAGCACTGCTTCCGGTTTATCTGTGCTGCTTTAATGCATCACGTGCTTTAATCAGGACTTTCTGTGATCCGTTCCTTCTGATCAGCATCACGCGCTCGTAATTGAACTCTTCATCAGTTTAAAGACCTCTTGTGATTAACTGTGACTTTTAGGGCTTTAACTGATGGAGACGAGCTGCTGTTGTGCTCCAAGGGCCAGAGAGGATGATGGGATATCGCTAAAAGAGTTGTGTGTTGATTTTCAATGCTGCATTTACTCTAAAATGGATTTTAAAAACTGAAAGCATCATCAGACATTGAGATCGGTTCGTTCCATTGGCCAGTTTAGTAAGCATTTAATGAAAAAAACAAAAAACAATAGACATCATTACAAAATTTGTAATGGTTTTACTGGTTATAATGAGACTTGTATTGGTTTTAATGGAAACAGTAATGGACCCTGTTGGTCTCTACTGGTAATTGGTCACCTTCTATTGATGGCTTGTTAAAACCAATAAATCCTAATAGAATATGTCCCAAAACACACTGCAGAAAACCATTTTTTGAATGGTTTTAATGGTCAAAAGTTGATTGTTTGTAATGGTATTTGTAGTGGAAACCATTAGACTTTTCTGTGATGGTTTCTGTTGTTTTTTTCAGCAGGATTTTGAACAAAATGTTATTTTAACATAAAAATGTTTTGGTTTTCACCATAATTTGGATGAATATTTAACATATACAATATGTATATCAATATCACTTCATCTATATCACGAAGTATTGTTTGCATTAGACTGACTCGTTCATCAGTAGTGATAACATATGTAACATATTTTATGTTGACCTGCTGTTAAGAGAATGCAGTGTTTAATTAATCACCTATCTGAATGATCGGGCTACTGTTGCTTTATCGTTATCACGTGTTTTAAACCTGCTCACCCTAGTGAAAAATAAATATACTTCAGTGTATTTGAAATACATTTATTTCATCCTAAGTATATTACAAATACATTTTCATATTTATTAATAAAATGCCCTGCAATTGTACTTTTAGGCCAGTTTCACTAACAGCTTGCACCAGCGCAAACCGTCTTTTGTCGCTAAAATAGTACTGTCAGGATTTACTAAAGACGCGCAGTGACTAATTAGCGCCGAAAAGGCGTGGACACAGTTATTTTTGCACCTGACCTTATTGAATATGCATTTTTAGGAGTTTCCCTTTCATACGCAAATGTTATGAGAGGAGAGCATGTCTTAAACTATTTTGTACGGTGGCCAAGAGAGCTCAAAGCGCTGCAAATAGAAAAAAACACCTGCAAATTAAGAAAACAACTTCATCAATTTAACAACACACATGCTGCAAATGCTCACAACACAACCAAACAAAGAAATGCGCTGCAAATAAAATTCTTTATTTGGTTGTATTGTGAGCATTTGCAGTGCGTTTATTTACTTGTTTGCATTGTGAGCATTTGCAGCACCTGCTGTCAAACTGTCAAGTGTATTTTACTGTGAGGTGCCCACACTTGAAAAGGACCAGACTTGGGATTTCACTCAGAGCAATATTTATTTTGATCACTTCATGTGGCAATGTAGTAGGATCAGATGTAACAGGTGAAAAACCTTTAAGTAAATAAAACACAAACATTTTAAATACACAGAAACACAGCAACACAGAAAAGGTCAAATGCATTTTTACAGGCAACACAGCTTGGTCTTTTACTCTGCATGTTACAAGCAACACTATACCAATTCTAAGCATTTGGTCTTATCAGTTATCAGTATCTCTTTAAACCATGCAGTAATAATTACTTTCAAACGTTATCTGTAACATTTACACATTCCCCACATTAAATACCAAACAAACAAAGTATCCAAACGAGAGTCTATTAAACAAGAGTCCACGTGAGCTTACCGATAGCCCGTCATAATCAAAAAGTCCCAGTTCCTCACAGTGAATGAGTTTGTGCCTCTGCCGACCTCTGTCCGTCGCACACCAGTCAAATGACTAATGCACATATTTGAAACACTGAACTGGGCGCGAACTTCTAATTTCCCCAACTCAGTTCACCTGGTTGAGCCCGCACCAAAGTGCGCGCACAGTCACGTGCGGGCTAACAATGCAGAGCGCGCGCAGGGGAGGCGGCATGCAGGAGAAAGAAATGACGAGTACACGGAAGACAGCCACACCTCCACCGGGTTAGCGCGACACCTCCCACTCGATCTTTTACGTGGCGATGCCCGGAAAGGTCGCACTCTTAATTGGGCTGGTCTCCGACCTGATCTTCCACCGGTACGAGGACCACAAGGCGCCGGACATCCCGATGCAAAATGGTACTCGATCCGGGATCTCTGGTACCCGGTTTTGGATTTCTCACCGAAATGCTGGAGCTTAGAGAGACCCTCACATAAACATCTCGAACAATACTTCTGGAATCAGAATTCACGCCGACGACTCTTCCAAGTTTGAACTGCCCTCTCAGTGCGTTTTGGTCACAGAGCCAAACTATGTCTCCAACGGCAACGTTCCTTTCAGCAGTATGCCACTTACTGCGAATGAACAGGTTCGGACCAGCGAGTTGGCTCCAGGACTTCCAGAAGTTGTTGACTATAGTTTGTACTTCTTGGAGTCTTTTGAATGGAAAAATGGTGTAGTCGACAATTTTAAAGTCTCCACTCTGTGTGGCTCGACCAAGCAACAGATTATTCGGCGTGATGTACTGGATACGCTCTTCTCGGCTCTGAACTCTAGCGTCGATGGGTCTCTCATTAGCAAGATTGGCAGCTAGCTGGAGCGCAGTCAGGAACTCACTAAAGGTAAGGCCTTCTACATTTCCAAGACTTTGGAGAGCTCTCTTAGTGACTCTAACAGCAGCTTCAGCGGCCCCATTTCGGTGAGGTGAATCAGCTGGGAGAATTTTCCACGTCCAGGTGGTCTCATTTCTGGCAGCATACTCTTCAAGCGATTCTTTATTCTGTTGATTCAGGTAAGTGTACATTTCTTTTAGGACAGATTTTGCTCCAACAAAGTTCGTACCAGGATCAGACCAGATTTTCCGGGGATGGCCTCGGACAGCGGTGAACCTCTGGTAGGTAAGCAGAAAGCTCCCTGTTGATAATGTGTTTGCCAACTCAACATGGACGGCTCGGCTGGCCATACAGCAAAATACGACGCCCCATACTTTCATAGTTACTCTCTTTTTGACATCATCCTTTACAAGGTAAGGTCCAAACAGGTCAACAGACGTGAACTCAAATGGTGCAGCAGGACCTAACCTCTCTTCAGGTAAGCTTCCCATTATCTGCCTGCAGGTTCTTGCTTTTACTTTCCTGCAGACGATACACTTATCAACGACTTTTCGGGCAATAATTCTTCCTCTTATGACCCACGCCTTCTTTCTTATACGCAGTAGAGTTCCCGCCACTCCATCATGTCCCTCGCTGTGTGCTTCTCTGGCTAGCAGGGTGGATAACCAAGCTTGGAATGGTAGAAGAGGAACAGCTTTGTGGTCTTTTCCGAAGGTCTGGACTCTGCCACCACAAACCAGAAGTCCACTTGTCTGGTCCCTGTAGACGACTAGTCTGTCTATTGTGGCACTTGGGAAATCAACACCCTCTTGTGCTGCTAAGCAAAGATCTCGGAACACGTCTCGTCTCTCATTGACTGTAAGGACAC
The DNA here is from genome assembly GCF_936440315.1 of Barbus barbus. Classification (NCBI taxonomy): domain Eukaryota; kingdom Metazoa; phylum Chordata; class Actinopteri; order Cypriniformes; family Cyprinidae; genus Barbus; species Barbus barbus. Next base: position 29,799,456 of record NC_136752.1, on the reverse strand, counting down.
CTGAGGATGGTACTGCCTCCCACTTTTCTTGGTCTCTACTCTTGGCACTCAGGAACTTTTTAGCTGCTCTCCAGATCCACGCCACGGTCCCGACCAGCCTTCTCAGGTTGCTGAAGCGCCTATTATCGATGAGCTGTCGAATTGCGCCTCCTGCTAGTGGTCTTCTGGACTCTACCCGGGCTAGATCGTATGCTGGATCGTGTGCAGTCTTCAGGCGACTTCTGGTAAGTACTGCTACAAAGGTCTTTTTCTGGATCTTTGTAACTTTGTCTCGGGCTTGGGCTGCGACATCTCTAGCGGATTTCTTCGGCCACTCATCGTCAGGAAGTTGGAGGAACTTCGGACCCGACTGCCACTCGGAGTCCTCAGTTAGGGTATCTGGATTGGCCCCTCTAGTAATGATGTCTGCAATGTTTGCTAGCCCTGGAATCCACCACCAGTCCTGGACGTCGGTGCTGCTCTGAATCTCGCCAACACGGTTTGCGAAGAAGGTCTGGTAGCCATAACTCTCACGCTGTATTGCGCCTAGGACGGTCTGACTATCGACAAGATGATACCATTTCTCGACCTGGAGTCGGCAGTGTCTCTGGAAGTAGGTCTTGAGGCGGGCTGCAAATACGGCTCCACACATCTCAGCTTTCACAGGATCGCCTCTGTGGTCGAGAGGGGTCAGCTTGGCTTTAGATTCGACCAGTCTCACAACGACATCATGGCTACAGCTCCAGCGAAGATACATCACTGCTCCGTATGAGTGTTCGCTGCCATCAGAGAAAGTGATGGCACTGGGCTTTGCACAGAAATCTGGCGGAGTCAGGGATCTGGCGAAGCGAAGTTGGCTCAGGTCAGCATATTCTTCTAATAGCTTTATAGCATCTTCTCGGAGACCTTCAGACAAGGCAGCGTCCCACGTATCTTCTAAGCAGTACCTTACTTTGGCTTCTTGAAAAGCTCTCCTGACCAGAATGGCACCCTTTTGCTTAACAGGAGTCACAAGGCCGAGTGGGTCGTACAGGCCAGAAACTTGGCTTAGAAGCTCTCTTCTAGTGAGTGGATCAGGAGTTTGACTTCTAACTTCTTCTCTCAACAGATTTTGACCAAGACGCATCTTCCTCTTTTTCTTCGAAAAGTTCACTGCAACCATAACATGAAGCTTGTCATCATCGATGGTGTAACCAAGGCCAAGGGCTTTGTTGTCGTCTCCCATCAGCTGGTTTGGCAGGATCATAGTCTCTGGTCCTGTTCTGGGCATCTCACTCTTGGGATCTTTCCTCCCACTTTGAAAAGAGTAGACCCAGGGCTTCATGTAAAATCCTCCAGCTTTCAGGATGTGCTTGATGTTAGCTGTGAGGCATTTCAGATGGTCAAGGTCGTTGTACGAAGTCAGAATGTCATCGACGTAGGCATCTTCTTCCAGCACACGTCTCTCTTCTTTGAAGTGACTGAATGAAGGCAAGTTTGCAGTCTCTCGCATGGCGACTTGGGCTATGCAACCGGCAGGTTTATCTCCGATGTTGACTCTTGTAATGGCATAATCCTCTATTTCAGCATCTTCACTGTTACGCCACAAGAATCTGTGCAGGTGGACCTCTCGATCTTCCAGCCAGACGGAGTTATACATCTTGCGGATGTCACCAAGGGCAGCATAGACACCAGTTCGGAACCTCAGCAGGACAGCTCTGATAGGGTTCAGGACATCAGGACCTTTGATGAGAATGTCGTTCAAACTAAGACCCCTGTACTTTTGGCTGCTGTTCCACACTAGTCTGATTGGGGTAGAGACTGAGTGTGGATTCGGTGCGATGAGATGGCTTATGTACCACACTGGCCCGGTCCAACTTTGCAGGACGTCTTCGGACAGCTTTATTGCAGCTCTGTTGTTCACCATCTCATGGATTTGCGCAGTATAGGCCGTCTTCCACTCAGGTTCTTTAGACAGCTGCTTCTCAATTCTGAGGAATGTTGCTTCTACTGCTTTCTTGTTGTTTGGTAGAGTTGCTGGATCTTCTGCCCACGGATACTTAGCGTGCCAGTGTGGTTCAGTGCTGTGATCATCTCCAGTTGTGTATGTCAAGCCATTTTTCACAAGCTCCATCTCCCTTTCTTCTGCAAGCGTCATTTCTTTACCCCCTGGCTGGCAGTTCCCACAACGACACCCTCCACATCTCGGCTGGCAGGCGGCTCCAATACTTTCCCACCTCCACCACTTCAGAAAGTCTCTGCTGCTGGTGGCGGTGTTAGACTGGGCTTCGTGGTGGTCAGGATACTGGCAGGGAGCTGGGTCTGCTGCAAACTCTCGATACTTAACTGCTGCAGTTCTCATAGATCTCGCAAAGTGAGTCTTAGACGTGTGGGCCTTAAAGATGACTTCCTCGAAGAGATCTGGATGCGTGCCCCCTATTGTCTTGCCGAGTGGACCATCCCAGAGCACCAAGTCACCAATAGAGCGGACTTTTTGGGGCACCAGCTGGCCTTCTTTATGGCTGATCAAAAGCTGGATCTCTCTGGGTCTAATAAGGTCTTTGAGTGGAACATCAGGGAAGATCTCCTGCAGCTTATTAGGTGGAATATGTCTGTGCACTTCTGCAATTCTGTCAAGTCCGTAGCAGATCAGTTGGTGAGACTTGAGGGTCCCTCTTAACGTGCTGATACGGATCTTGAGGAGGTAACGCTTGGTTGCAACAGACACCTTCATCCCCCCGACGCCATGGACGACTAGTTCGACATCTTCACTGCGGAGATTCAGTTTGTTTGCAGCTTTATGAGTTATATAATTCGTGTCAGATGCCAGGTCAATAAGTGTCCCGATTCTTTGCCCGTCATTGGCGGTGACGTCAAGGAGCATCAGGATCACGGGGTACTCGTGCAGACCAAGCTCCTCCAGAAGGCCTCTCTTTGCTGCAGTAGAGTTGTATGCTCGGGATGCGATGTTGCAGAAGGCATCGCGACCCTGCTGCGCAAGTTCAGGTGGAAGTTTAGAGAGGAACTCTTCCTGGGCCTCGGTGCATCTTCTCCCCTCAGCTCTCACTAGACCAAACTTGGGTCTTTGGGACAGATGTCTGGACAAGGGACAGAGAAGGTAATGGTGTTGGTCTCTGCACTCTGGATTCCCACACAGGTAAGTAGATTTTCTGCAGGGTTCGTCGTGGACTTCGAGGCACCTCTTACAAGCTCCGAGCTGTTGCACTGCGTCCTTCTTCTCCTGAAGCTTTGTGGTGGTTCTAAACCTTCTGCAGATATAGAGCTTTCTTTTGTGCTTTGGGTCTCCACAGATAATGCAGCCTGCTGATGCACTGCTGGAGTTGGTTGTCTTTGTTCGGGCATACTTTGTTTGAAACCTGGTCTTCTCCTTGGTAAAGTCGATGTCTCTTAACTGCTCTAACTGCTCATAAATGGACTCTTGGGATTGGAGATATGCAAATAACTTGTCAAAACGGTTCTGGTGGTTCACAGCGTTGTTCTGGTCAGCAGCGTGTGTAAGCCAATCTTTCTTTAGGGACTCTGGCAATTTGCTTTCGATAGATTTTATTACTAGTGGGTTTTTTATGGCATCTGCATTGTCCAATTCATTTAAATCATAGAGGGCTTTTCCAACTGCTTGGATGAGCTCTACGATTCTTCTCGGCTGGTTACCACGAACAGGTGGGATAGCATATAGCTCTTCGACAACCTCTATGGCGATAGTGGCTTGGTTCCCATAGCGGTTCTCCAGGACTCTGAAGATCTCGTCTGCTGAGGTGTAAGTAGACAGGCGCAGATCTTTGGCCACTCTTTCATCGAGGCTATCAAGCAGTTGGAATTTCTTCACCTCCATGGACCCAGTTGGTTCGCCTTGCTTCTGCAGAGCCTCCCATTCTTTTCTCCATCTGTAATACTCACGCTGGCTGCCAGTAAACTTTGGTAAAGCTGTGGCTTTAAGCTTTATTGCAGCAACAGAGGCTGCGCTGTGGGCTGTGACAGGTACTCTGTTAGTGTCCTCTTTAATTCTTGCTGCTTTAATCAGGGTGGCCTTTCCTGACACCAGCTTAGGAAGGCGGGTTTCTAGCTTCCTTAGCCGACAATTTAAGTTTTGCTTCTCGACTAGTGGAGCCCAACGGTTCCAGGTCTGGTGCGCTTCTTTGGCTTTATGCACCAACTTCTCTAAATGGTGGAGCATAAAGTCATATGCCTCCAGGGGTGTGTCAGGCTGAATGGAAGAGACATTCTCGCACTCTGCCTCTGCAGTTTCTAGAGCGAGAATCAATTCCCTCTCACCAAATGAGGCCCATAGTGTCTCTTGGATTAGGTGCTTTACCTCTTTTAACTTCTGCTCACACTCTTTCTCCGTCTTCTCGAGGTCGGCTCTCTGCTGGTCGCTTAACTCAGGTGCGCCCTCTGCATCAGTCTCCTCGCACTGCGCAATGTAAACAGCCTCAATCTCCTCATTTACATCCATCACTTTGGAGCCCTCTGTTGTGAGTCTTTTGAAATTACTTTGTAGCTCCTCCACAGACATCTCCATGTGGGTCCTCATTATATTGTTGGTAAGTCGAGAAAAAAGTCTCTTCACTGTTGTTCGCTCCATTTTCAACTCTTCAAGTGACTTAGACTCGGCCATGTTGCTCTTCTAGCTGTTGGACGAACAGATGGACGGACGGATGGACGGCAGATAGTTGGCTTTCCTCCAGGCCCCCAGGTGGAATTTTCCCCTCTTATGGCAGGCTTTTTGTGGAGTCTTCACTGACGTTGCAGCGGTTTTTCACTGTCAAGTGTATTTTACTGTGAGGTGCCCACACTTGAAAAGGACCAGACTTGGGATTTCACTCAGAGCAATATTTATTTTGATCACTTCATGTGGCAATGTAGTAGGATCAGATGTAACAGGTGAAAAACCTTTAAGTAAATAAAACACAAACATTTTAAATACACAGAAACACAGCAACACAGAAAAGGTCAAATGCATTTTTACAGGCAACACAGCTTGGTCTTTTACTCTGCATGTTACAAGCAACACTATACCAATTCTAAGCATTTGGTCTTATCAGTTATCAGTATCTCTTTAAACCATGCAGTAATAATTACTTTCAAACGTTATCTGTAACATTTACACATTCCCCACATTAAATACCAAACAAACAAAGTATCCAAACGAGAGTCTATTAAACAAGAGTCCACGTGAGCTTACCGATAGCCCGTCATAATCAAAAAGTCCCAGTTCCTCACAGTGAATGAGTTTGTGCCTCTGCCGACCTCTGTCCGTCGCACACCAGTCAAATGACTAATGCACATATTTGAAACACTGAACTGGGCGCGAACTTCTAATTTCCCCAACTCAGTTCACCTGGTTGAGCCCGCACCAAAGTGCGCGCACAGTCACGTGCGGGCTAACAATGCAGAGCGCGCGCAGGGGAGGCGGCATGCAGGAGAAAGAAATGACGAGTACACGGAAGACAGCCACACCTCCACCGGGTTAGCGCGACACAAACTGATGAAAATGTTTTCTTGATTTGCTGGTGCTTTTTCTATTTGCATGTGTTTTCTGAAGGTGCAGCGCATTGAGCTCTCTTGGCCACCGTAATTTTGAGCTTGAAATGGCTGCAATTGTTGTTGCAGAGAACAGAGAGCGCGTGGTAGAAGGGAGAGGATTTTTTCCCACACGTATTAATTTATTTTGAGTGCCAGAAGAACACATTATGCCAAGCCATGTTTTTTTAATTTGCTTCAGGAAATAAAAGACAACTTGGAACCCTCAGCTAGGAGTCACGCAATAGCAGGTCTATCAAAAGTTCTAGAAAACCTTTATATTTTGGCCTCGGTTCTTTTCAACGTACTGTGGCTTCTTTATTTCTTTATTTGCGGCTACGCTAATTTGCGCTGCGCTTGGTATATTGCGTTGGTTGATGTGTAAATGAGATGTTGCGTCTAGTGTTTTTTAATTTGCTCATTGTTAGTAAATCACCCGCATAAATCCCTCCCCCATCTGTGCTGTTTTGGAATTGCACTCTCTCTCTAATTTGCACTGTTTAGTAAAACTGGCCCTTAGTATACTAAACTGGTATTCTTAAAGTCTGCTAAATTGGAACAACTAATTTTGTACTTAATGCACTTTAATTGTGAGGAAGTAGTGCTGAAGTACAATTAAAGATATGCTTAGTATATTTGGTTGTGGAAGTATTGCAAGTACACTTCAGGTACACTTTAATTCACTTTTGATATTATTCAAAGATCATACAGTTCTCATCAAAAGTGACATTAAAACACATTTTAGACTTAATATTAAGAAATGTGCATTGTGCAAAAGTAGTAGGCCAAATAAAGTTTAATTATAATTTTTAACAGGATGGCGGTAAAAAATATCCAAAAACAAAAGAAATTTGCTTAAGATGCAAATTGAATGAGATAATACTTTTTACTACTTTTTAAAGTATAAATAATGAATTAAATTCAATTTTAAATAAATCGTTAGGGTTAAGTTTCATTAAAACCACATAAGAATGACACAAAAAACAAAAATCACATGTTTGGGGATGAAAATATTTAATCAGTCCTTCACTTTCACAGGAAAACGTTTTTTCCCCCACTTTTTTTAATAATCTGTGTAACAATGTATCTTTAGCAAAAGCCTGGAAGTAAAGATAGCTAAAACAATAAATAATAAATAAATAAATAAATAAATTGTAGAAGTAAAGACCTGTTTTGAGAGAATAAACACTGAATTGTTTATTTTTAAGTTAAAAGCAATTTAAATGAAAATGAATTTATTTGAGATGCAAAATTGTATAAAATAATATTGTTTTGAGAGCATAAATATAGAATTAAGTTTATTTTTAAGTTAATTGTCAGGATTTAGAGTTCGTTAAAACTGCATTTCTGTATCTAATTGGGTAAATGACAATGAAAATCATGAATCATGTTTAGGGATGAAAATATTCCATCAGTTTTTACTTGTTATATTTTCATTTTTATAACCTTTGTGTCTAAATGTATCGTTAACAAAGAAAAAAAATATATATAAAAATGTCTAAGGCTTGGTTTCACAGACAGGGCTTAGACTAAATCGGGATTAGGCCATAGTTCAATTAGGACATTTAAGTAATTTTTAGAAATGTCCCTTTGAATAAAACATTGCTGGTGTGCATCTTGAGACAAAACAAAGGCACTGATATATTTTTAGATCAGTCAGTGCACGTTTCTTTCAGTTGAAACACCTTAGACTTACATTTTAGTCTCAGACTAGGGTTAAGCCTTGTCTGTGAAACTAAAGAAATTTAAGATTAAAGAAATTTACTTGAGACACAAAATGTGATATTTTTTTCATATTTTTTATAACTTTTTAAAATTACATCTATGTAGATCTTATCAATGTTTATTTCTGTTTTAATTTAGTTATTATACTTAAAACTTAGTACTTAAAGTTAAGCTAAAATATAACAATACAGATACAAGAAAATATTGAATTAAGTTTATCTTTAAGTGAATTGTATGGTTTGAGGTTCGTTTTCCATGTTTAACCATCTAGATGACCCCCCCCCCCCCCCTTAAAAATATAAATTGTGGACTTGATTTGAAAAAGATAAATGGTCTAAAAAAATAGTCACACTTGTGTTTGCAGTAAAAAATTACCACCATGGGAAATTAATGGTAAATAGGCAAAAATACAAATATACAGAGATGTTTTTGTGTGTACAATCTACAAATCAGCCACAATGCATAAAAAAGTGTAGCAAAGAAGGGGTGACGAAACTTAAGCAATTATGCCTGAAAACACTGTTCAGTAACTAAGGAATGCACAGCACTGAATATATACGGCTACACAGGCATCTAATGGATACTCCATAAATTAATTTATTTAATTGTTTTCCACAAGGTGGAACAAATCTGCCTCAATTCAGTGGATTTTAAATATGTTTGCTCTATTTTAAACTTCTTCTTTTTTTTTTTTACATTTTATACAGAAAAGAGTCTATAATATAGATATGAATAGTAACATGAGTTACACTCAAAATGTGAAACATTAAAGAAAAATCATTATTGAAATGAAATATAGTATATTCATTTCACAAAAATAAAATTATTACAAAACTGTGGCCTCCGTTCTGTTTTGACTCCCAAATGAACAATACGGGTTAAACTGCATAAAAATTGCCTTGTTTTCTAGGATTAATAGCTAAACATTCTTGAATCAAGATGCATTTACTTGACAAAAAAAATTAAGATATTAAGTCTTGTTTTCTAAAAAAATGTTTGTTAGTTTTTGCTTAAAACAAACCAAAATATCTGCCAGTGAGTTACGAAAAATAATCTTAATTCAAAGGCTAAACAAGATTATTTTTCTTGCCCCATGGGCAGATATTTGTGTTGTTTTAAGGGAAAACAAGAAATAATATCTTAAAGTAATTTTACTTGTACACTAAATTCATCTTGATTCAAGAATTTTTAGATATTTATACTAGAAAACAAGACAAAAATACTAAGATAATATTTTTTTTGCAGTTTGTAAACAACCTTAGTAAACAGTATTACTGGAAACAAAAAGATGTGGATCAAGAAAACAACACAAAGAGTGTGTGAAGCTGTTTGAGTGCAGGTAAAGCGTGTGTTTGTTCGAGGGAGGACTGTCAGGATGATTCAGTATGTGCTGGATGTGGACGTTATTCTCGCTGGACTCACAGCAGGTCAATGCATCAAAGCCTCTTGGCCGGTCCGGCTGCACACATGTGATTTATTACTATATATCTCGCTTTAAATTACACTCAAGACCATCTATAGATACCTGTCAGCGTGAACAGAGTGCTAATGCTTCTGCTGCGTCCGAGCAGAGAGAACTTCCACTAAAACACGAAACAAGAGCCACGAGAGACGCCTCTGATCCTTCAACAACATTAACCATCTACCGACACCAGCGATATACTGTACATCATCTGTTATAGCATGCATCGAAACAGTAAAATCTACACTGAGAGCCATTCAGAGTCCATCTGCCTGTCTTTACATTATTTTTCTTTGTTGCAGGAATTTGGAATTTCACAAGAAATCACTACATAACGCATAACTCATTGTAGAAAATTAAATAATGTTTGCAAAATAAGGCAACTTAGTTCCTTTACAAATATACTGTACTGTAGTGAGAATATTTCAACTTATGCAGTATGATTTTTCTAAGTTGATAATGCAGGTTATTGCAGTATGTTTTACAAAAAAATATATATATATATTTCTGTTTTTAATTTCATGTTTCATTCAATGTGTTACTTTTCACTATAATCAGACTCCAAATGAACACTTGCCAAGTGTAAATTGGTTTTTAGCAGTAAATAAACTGAGCAATAACATTAAGTGATATGAGTAATTCTCATTAGTAGTAAAGAAAGCGCCACATGATTCCTAACAAACAAGTCCGTGAGAAATAACCGCGAGGAGAAGCTGAGTCTAAACTTTCAGACAGAAAAACAGACAGTGACCCTCATTAACACACACACACACACACACACACACTCAAATAAAACACAACGGATCAGAGAACACAGACTCATAGCTTCAGCACTCACCTAAACCGCCGTTACTGAATAGATAACATACGATAACTTTTTAAAATGTACAATTTAAAATAGCTGTTTTCTGTGTGAATATTGTGAAATTTAATTTATTCCTGTGATCAAAGAATAATCTTCAGCAGCCATTACTCTGAAATCATGATTCACTAGCATTCACTTTTATTCATCAAGGATGCATTAAATTGATCAAAAGTGACAGTAAAGTCATTTCTAATGTTACAGTAGATTTATATTTCAAATAAACTTTCTATTCATCTGTGAATCCTGAAAAATTAAATGTATCACAGTTTCCACAAAAATATTGGTCAGCACAACTATGTTCAACATTGATAATAATCAGAAATGTTTGTTGAGCAGTAAATCAGTATATTATTATGATTTCTGGAGATCATGTGACACTGAAGACTGGAGTAATGATGCTGAAAATACAGCTGCAGATCATAGAAATACATTACACTTTAACAGATAACATAGAAAACACACAATTTCACAATTTTTATTCTATTTTGATCAAATAAATGAAAACATTTAGTATAACTTGGCCTGTCTGATTCTGAAAAACATATTGTAAATAAAAATAATGCAAAATACAATAGTATGGACATTAAATAACATTTACACTACAAAATGTTCTCAATTTAGCCTGAGTTACAAAATGTTGGACCTAATAACCATTAATATCCTTTAACAGTTTACCATGGTTTACCTTCAGAGTTAACTAAAACTAAAATCAAAACTAGAATAAATAAATAAATATAACTGCTATAATATATTAAATATAATATAATTGTATTTCCACAAGTTGCCTGCAGTCATACGTCCACATTTTATTTTTATTTAAATTTAAGTAATAAAATAAATATGACTAAGATCTATATAGACAAAAACAAGAAAAAAAAAAAAACACACAAATCTACTAAAACTTTAACAATTTTAAATGAAAACTGGCAATGCAAAAATTCAAAGAAATTAAAAATATTAATAAATACTATAATCAGTGATACTGAATAACACTGTTTAGCATTCTGTCCCTGTGAGAACAGCCGAGGAACAGAGACGATGTACCTTCAGGAAATTTTGCTGCTCTTAATAACAGCTTTAAATGTGAGTTTCATCAGCGCTGACACAAGCCAAACAGCCGCTAACGATTCCCAGTGATCCTCCATTATCTGAGGATTCGGCAACAATTATTCACGCGAATCAGTGTGACGCTTTGTGATGTCGAACGCTGGGAATGTTGAAGGTTAAATGCAGGCCTAACACTTCACGCTGCTCTAATTTGAGCTCTTTGCATGCTTCTGCGGAGCTCTTACTAACGCGGGACGCAAATAAAACACGATGGTAAATTGGCATACATGTCTGCGACTGCGATATGTCGCGCTACTTAACTTACAGCATGTTAATGTGAGAGCGCAGGCTACAAAAACACTGTTTGACGTCACATATGATCAATACACTGCTGGAAATGTCCTTAAACCAGCTTACTATCCACGCTTAGATCAGATCATAACTGGTTTATTGATCGTTCAAGTAGGTCTACCAGATCTTATGAACTTCAGCGTAACTACTGTTACAACTCAATCAATCAAGCAATCAATCAATAATAAATAAATATTTACTATAATCGTGGCGATTTCTGTGATCATGGTTCCTAATCGGTGGTCCTGTGTAGTAGATTCAAAGATGGCCATTGTTATGGTCTTGTGACCAAAGATGGCCTACGATAATTTTCTGATAGTGTCAGAAATACAAGGCCGATCTCACGACAATTTGTACATATTTTATGAGGTGGCTAATTCGTACGAGCTCACTCGTACAAATTCATATTATTTTTGCTAAATCATACGCATTTTTGGAGTTGCACAATTCCTATGAATTTGTACAAATGACCTACAAATGACCCACCCCTAAACTTACCTGTCACTGGGGTTTAGACGAATCGTACAAAATCGTATGAGTGAGGTCATACGAATTAGCCACCTCGTAAAATATGTATGAATTGGTCGTAAGATAGCGTTGGAAATACAGCATGATCATCACAGAGTGTGTTTGCTGCTACATTCTGGATTGCTTCTGCCTGTTCGATTGCTTCAGTCTGTTCCTGTCTGTTGTCCTGCTGAGAGGTTTGCGATTGTAGCTCTGCTTTTTTATTGAATCTTTACCTTACTTTCACTCTCTGTTGTTTAAAGTGATAATATATAACTTAAAATCTTAAAGAGAAGATTTTAGAACTAGAGACACGCATCCAAACTTTAGTTGAGGATAGTAAGAATGTGAGGGCTGTAGATACAAGCCTTGGATGCGACTAGCTCAGGGAGTCCTGTACATTGTTCGGTTCCGGCATTACAGCCCATGCTGCAGGGCAACTGGGTGACTGTAAGGTGGCCTAGTCGTAGGTCAAAACACTGCTCTTCCGTTCCAATCAAAACATCACACAGGTTCTCCCCACTCAGTGACACACACACTGAGAAACCTGATGAAAGTGCTCTAGTAAATGGCGATTCTACTGTATGGAACGTGAAAATAGAGACACCAGCCACCATAGTCCAATGTTTACCGGGAGCCAAATTTAAAAGTGCTGGCTAATGCTAAACGTAAATTCAGCAAGTTGTTATCCATGCCGGCGGTAATGATGTTTGACTTCGCCAGTCGGAGATCACTAAAAATCTTGTCTTCTCGTTTGCCTCTCAACGAAGGCGGTCCCATTTTTTTCTCTCCCTCTCCTCCCCTTACCTTCCCTTCCCTGCTTTGCTCTCTCGTCTCGTCTATTGTCTAATACTTGAGAGACTCTCTCTGCACTGCTCTCCAAACTGGAAAATCATGGATTTTATCAACTGGTCTCTCAACGCAATTGACACAATTTTCTCGACGAGAAGTTTAGGTTCGGGGGAACCTGATTGTTCCAGCGGAACATTCGCAGCTGGATATACGATGGACGCATGGGAAAGGTGGCGGGTCGTGTGTCTGGCGGCTCTTTCCGTGGAGGACATTGAAGATATCTACCTATTCGGAACCATGATAACAGGTCTTCTGCTGATTGGATTAGGCTTTGCCCTGGGTTATCGAAAAATTCAGGAAACGGGTACAGCTGTCAAAAGCCTCACAAGGCTGCCCGTCATGATTGAAGCAGTGGGCAGAGCGGTCAGCACTGAGACTGAGACTATTAACCGCAAATATGGATACCATCACGGAGAAGCTTTCGGATTTGAAAAGAAAAATTGATGGATTTGGAGAACAGAATGGACAAAGAGAGTTGCCGTGAAAATTGGAATACGGCTACTCGCCCCAAGACCAAACAATCTTATCTTCTTTCGGCTCTCTCATACCAGCACTGCCTCGGACAAGGTCGTTGTTGGAAAACAACCGCGGGATGAGCACTGCAGTGAGACACTCTTGCATTCCTCCCCCCCTTCCACAGACACCTGCGGATTGTTGACCCTGTCTGGGTCCTGATCAAGGCTGTCTCCATAGCAACGTGCTGTGTCGCTATCACATTCTGCGGACTGAGACAACTTTATTTGAATGCCAGCGTGGCGGCTCTCCAGGCCTAAAAAAACATATACACACACATACGCACATACACAAATATGCATTCACCTCCCCTCCGCGGATCCCTCGCCTTCGCTGCTTTGTACCGCCAGTCTGACAAGCGGGTCCGACCGGCGCCGAGAATGGCTGCAGGACCGGATGGCTGCTTGCCGGAACTGGATTACCTTCCCTGTTGCAGTCGTGTGATTGACTATGTGCTTTTTGTTGCTGGGGTGTTTTTCCTGTTCTCACACTGTACTCCCAAACGAGCATAGTCTGTGAATAATGTTTTTTCTCCCCGCTTTCCTCATGTCATGCTGTATCTCTTCCTCACTCTAAAACAAATTCCTCGTATGTGTAAACATATGGACTCTCTCTTTTCTAGCACTTTAGATACAGTTGCTCCTTTACGGTTAAGGAAGAGCAAAGAAAGAAGTCCGACTTCATGGTATAATGAGCACACTCGCACCCTAAAGAGAGCAGCCTGGAAAATGGAGTGCAGCTGGAGGCAAACAAAACTAGAGGTATTTCATATAGCTTGGTGAGAAAGAACCCTATCCTACAGAAAAGCATTAAAAACGGCTAGATCTGATTACTTTTAATCTCTTCTAGAAGAAAACAAACATAACCCCCGGTATTTATTCAATAGTCAATAAATTAACGTAAAATAAAGCATCAACAGGTGTTGGCATTTCCCAAGAGCACTGCGGTAATGATTTTATGAACTACTTTACTTCCAAGATTGATACTATCAGAGATAAAATTGTAACCATGCAGCTGTCAGCTACAGTATCACATCAGATGCACTATAGATCCCCCGAGGAACAATTCCACTTATTCTCTACTATAGGAGAGGAAGAATTGTATAAACTGGTTAAATCATCTAAACCAGGGCTGTCCAAACTCGGTCCTGGAGGGCCGGTGTCCTGCAGAGTTTAGCTCCAACTTGCCTCAACACCTGCTTGGAAGCTTCTAGTATGCCTAGTAAGAGCTTGATTAGCTGCTTTAGGTGTGTTTAATTAGGGTTGGAGCTAAACTCTGCAGGACACCGGCCCTCCAGGACCGAGTTTAGACAGCCCTGATCTAAACCAACAACATGTATGTTAGACCTAATTCCATCTAAACTACTAAAAGAGCTGCTTCCAGAAGTCATAGATCCTCTTTTGGCTATTATTTATTCATCACTGTCATTAGGATATGACCCCCAAAACCTTCAAATTGGCTGTTATTTAGCCTCTCATTAAAAAATCTCAACTAGATCTAGTTACTTAATTCACTTAATTTCTAGTGATTATCGTTACTTTGATTTCACAGATACTATTTAACTAAACTGAGCTAGACAATGACATCTCTGAATTCAATAATGAAATGCCTTTAACTGAAAATCGAGTGTTTAGTCTTTGTAATGAGGGGTCTGAGGCATGAGGATCCATTTGCAGCTTTATTAATAAGACAGGGTCAAACAGGCAGGGATCAGTCAACAGCGACAGGGGTGTCAGAGATAGATCAGAATCCATAAACGATAACCAGGCTTGAGTCGAGGCAGGCGGCAGACAGGGGAAGTGGGTATGAGGTGAGTGCAGCTTATATGGGGAACCAGAGATGGGAAACACCTGTGCCACAATCAGTCTCAGGTACAGGGCATTGTGGGAAATGCAGTTCCAGTTAATACTCCGGTGACGGTGCCCTCCGGTGGTGTTCAGGGAGGGCCACAGAGACCGAGTTTGTGACAGTCTTATTATTATACATTACTGACACTCTATCCTCTAATGTGATACTGTTAAGTGCTTTGACATAATCTGTATTGTTAAAAGCGCTATATAAATAAAGGTGACTAGACTTGACTTGACTTGACCACGATCCACGTTTACTGACCAACCAATAAAAATGTGGCATGAAATCAACGCGATATGGCGCTAAAACTTTTTTTTAACACTTTTTTTCTGGCACACATAAAAACTACAACTGCTAAAGTGTGATTTATCATGTTCTTTTTGTTTACCGCTAGCTCATGCTGATGATGTTTTATTCTTATTAAGACATGTGCGTCGTATCGTACGAGTCAATAAGTGTCATCATTGTACAGTCTACAGACACGTCATAGCCAAGTTTATTAGATCCATGTCGCACAGTGTGACATGCAATGATCTTATAGGATTACTAAAATCGTGCAGTGTGTTTCGGGCTTAAAATAACTAAAACTGAAGTAAAAAATGAACTATACAGACATATAAAAAATATATATATATTATCTAAAAATGACAAACACAGACAAAATCACCAAAATGTTAATACTAGTAGTTTACTTTTTCTTTTATATAAATTTTTTTAATAATATGTAATATGTTTGTTTTTTAAAAGCTGTATAGACGCAAAAATAAATAAATACATAAAAATGTAAAAATACATAAAAACACTAAAACATTAAGAAAAAATAGTTTAAAAACAGAAAATATAATAAAAACTAATTCAAAATATTAAGAAAAACTACAACAATAAATAAACAACAAAAGCTATTTTCCTTTTTCTATTTTTATATAAAACAATTTTATAATTAATATTTATGTTTTTGGAAAAAAAATATCTTATGCTTAACAAGGCTACATTTATTTAATAAACAATATAGTAACAGTAATGATTTTATTATTACTATTTAAAACAGTTATTTTATTAAAAAAATAAAATACCTCAAAATGTCTCAAACTGTGCTCAGATTTACGCAAGATATTAGAGCAGTCAGAGATGTGAAATAATATTAAAATGAATCAAAGTAATTCAACAGAATTGTTCACAGAGCAAATTATCTGATCAGTTTTGCAGATCTATAATCTTACTGTACGTCAACAATTGCCACGAGGGAATTTTAGGAAGAAAATGAACATTTAGATGTTGATTTAAATCAATAAATCTCATGAGTTTTGAATCAAAGTGAACACGTCTTATCATTTATGTGTGTGATGGCTGGTGTTCATCTGCGGAGTCTGACAGTGAGCAGGTTTTGCTCAGAGCTCATTCTTCACATCAGCAGGGGGTCTGGCAACCAATACGACATACCGCAGTAAAACCCAGAGCTCACACGCTTCCCGCTGCGACCGCTTCCCCTTGAGATAGAGACACACACACACACACACACACACACACACTCACTCACTCACATACCTTTATACATCAAGGATGTATAAAATTTCTCAAAAGTGACAGTAAAGACATTTATAATGTTTCAAAAGATTTCTATCTCAAATAAATGCTGTTCATTTGAACTTTTTATTCATCAGTGAATCCTGAAAAACGTATCACAGTTTCCGTAAAAATATTGAGCAGCACAACTGTGTTCAACATTGATAATAATCAGAAATGTTTGTTGAGCAGTAAATCAGTATATTATTATGATTTCTGAAGATCATGTGACACTGAAGACTGGAGTACTGATGCTGAAAATACAGCTGCAGATCACAGAAATACATTACAGTTTAACACATATTCACAGAAAATATTTCACAATTTTTACTGTATTTTTAATCAAATAAATGCAGCCTTGATTAGCAGAAGAGACTTCTTTCAGAAACATTACAAATATTACTGACTCCAATCTTTTGAACAGTAATTATTCTATGGATATTAATTGTAATTCACAACTATACAGTATAGTGCTATATGGTTATTTAACATTAAATGTTTAGGAAGGTGACTTCATCTAAAATACTTTTTGCATATCTTGCATATTTGACATGCATAACTATTCATCAATTGTTCATTTTTTGCCACGTTGCAGGAAAATGTAAATCTTATCACTCTTTCCCTTAAACAAAATAAAATTATTCAACCTAAAATCTTACTAAAATAAAATAACTCCTAATTAATAACAAATACCCCATGCATCCACCTCTCCTCAGCCAAACAACATCAGAGATCTTCATGACTGATCCAGAGTGATTTCAGAATGTTTTCATGCATCATAACAGCTTTAAAATACAGAAACAGCCAGTCATTTTTTACACGCGCGGCATTTGAGACGCAAACGCAGCGGTCTGATGAAGTGCATCTCTGAGGCTCCTTTGTTCACAGATGTCACCAGTGCACGGCATGTTTTTCAATGAGCTCTTTTTCACACAAGGACTCACCGTTTGCCATTTGATTTAATCACATAAACTCATCGGCCCACAGACAAATGAACTCGCTCGCAAGCGGCCGGAGGAAAACACACTAATGGCATCACTAGGGGAAGGCTAACTGGTCACATTCGTTTGGGATTGCAGATGTTAGAGTAGGAACCGCTAAAGCCAAACCAAAAAAAAAAAAAACCGGCAGCTGTGGTTGCCAGAATTTTACTGTAAAAAATATGGTAGCAAAGTTTTAGGTTTATGTTAATATACCAACCTATTAAAGTACTGAAATCTGTTTTGTAGCAGGTGATGATGAGAAAGTCACATGATGAACCAAAGCCCATCACAAGCAGCTTTTAAATACTAACATATATAAAAGGTGTAAAGTGTCATTCACACAGACACTAATCACCATCATGGTAACACGCATGAAACTGAAATAATGCAATAGACATTCATTTAACCACACTAGGTGTAACATACAACCCTAATGTAGTTAACATAGTTATTTCAACAAGAAAACATCAAATTTGAAATGTAACTCAGGGAATTCTGGGAATGTCAATTTATGGTTATTCACTGTAATTTATGCGTTCTTTTTCACTTCCAAAAACGGTATACTACCGTAAAATTATATGCAATGTCCAATATAGTTTTTCACTGTATATAGTAAGGGAACTTACCATTAACCCTTTAACAGTTTTTTTCTGTAGCATTTTACAGTCTTTTACCATTCAATTCACGGTCATTTTTTACAGTGTAGATTTGCCAGAAGCACTAGTAAGACTCAAACGTGTTAATTAGTGGATCTGAACTGCAGGGTCATAGTAATAGTGAGTCTGACACTGGTTCATCTGGATCAGCATTACAAATGATGAACTGGATTCAGCTCACTGCAGAACATTGGTGTAAGATTTACTCACTCCAAAATTACTAGGAAATTTAACAAATAATTACAAAGAAATGGCAAGTAACACATTGAATTAAAAGTGCAATTTTGAAGTAGAAAGACTCACCATTAAACAAGAAGTAGAAAAAGCCCCCACTGTGTATAAAGTCACCAGTGTTATTTTAGTATAATTTAGATACTTTTATAAGATTTGTTAATATTTTGAATTAGATTTTATTTTTAGATTTTCTGGTTTAATTTTAATTTTAAAGTTGTAGTAATTTTGTGTTTTTGTAATTTTTATTAGTTTTTTTTTTTTTCGTTTTTAACCCTTATAATGCATTCTGAAGAATCCTTATTTCATAAAACAGTCTTCACTTCATAATGTTCAAATAAAAACATTGATATCTGATCAGCAACTTCTCATTAATGGTTGAATGTAAAAAAAAAAAAATGTTTTAATATTGAGAAATTTTATTTGAATATATCGTTGCGTGAAATGTATAAGAACAAATAATCTAAGAATTACCAGTGACCTAGAAATGAAAATGGCCCAAACAAGAAACGTCACATTTTTTTGTCTTAAACAATAATAGTAAAACAATTCTGAAAAAAATAAATGATGCGAATTTTGAGGGTCTTAAAGCATTTGAAAAGTTTCAACAAATTTTTATACATCTCTTCTGGGTCAAAACAGACCTAAATACACTGAGAGTTAGATTTATGTAGTATAATTTTTTATTTCAATTTTATGTACATCTTTTGTGATTAGTATGTCAAGTTAAACTAAATGAAAATGTGAAATGTTACCTCGTAAACTATCTGAAATAAAACAAGTTTTACATTTAATTTTATTTCAGTTAACATTTATTTTATTTCAAGTAACATTTTTTTTATGGTTTTAGTTTACTATAATAACCCTCATTGGGACACTACTAATCATTATCAAATAATTTGTATTGGCTTTTCTAAATCTGCGTTGTTTTGAAGCGGCTGTGGAGAAAACTGTGCGTTCATGTGTTTGTGATTGATATTGTGCTGGATTCATTTTAACATGATCCTGCAGGGCAGAAACACTGGACACGCAACATATTCACAATGACGCCACTGCCAGTATATAAATAAACACCATCATTAATATTGTGGGGATTCTGGTAGCACCTTACTTTGTTTTGTGTGCTGACATACTGAAAACAAATCATAAGAAAAAAAATTAAAATAACATATATATATATATATCACTAAATATAAATACATCTTCAGAATCACCATCAAACTTAACTAGCTTAACCAGTAACATGGTCCAAGAGCTTCAACACCAAACAGCTTGATTCTGGTTCATTACCAGACACCAAAATGAATAACCACCTGATGGAAAATTAATTGCCAAAATTTACTGGCCATGAAACAGTTCTGCATTGCATTGCATAAAAAAATAATAAATTAGAAATAATAATATATATATATATTTTTTTTAAATAACCGTGAAATTGCAAAACACATAAAGACCAAACCATTTTTATATCTTAATATGACTAATAATCCACTAATGACTAATATACATGACACAAGGAATTCCAAAGTTACAGGCTCAATTCCCAACCACCAAATTAATAAATGCAAATTATTTGAACCATCGATTTAGTCCCAATAAAGTTACTGACCAAGTAATGTTTCATTTACTGGATAAAGTCCATTATAACACTAATTTGGCATTTTGCAAGTATTTACATCCATGCATTTGTCATACGCTCTCATCCAGAGCGTCTTAGTGCACCGTGCACGTGGTGTGTGTTTTATCAGTACATGCATTCAATCAAACCATTAGTCTGGTGTTACGATTGAACTACAGGAACACAAACCAGGCCAAAACCAGCCTGATCCAGCAAACGCACTGATGCTGGTGTTAATGTTGAGCGTGAGCAACAAATCCAGCTCTCCAGCATCCGAGCGAGGTAAACAGAGCCAGCATGGCGTCCATTCCACCGCATGCTAAACACACGTCGATAAAACCGCATCCGTGAAAATCAATCCTGGATGACAACTCATTTAGATTATCAGGAGGAGGGAACAGCTAAAACTTCAATTAGCGAGCAAACGGCGGTGCACGGATACACTTAAACTCAACAGCAGCTAAAACGCTCATTCGCAGTCCTAACGAGATCTGCATCGTCAATACTGTGAGGAGAGCATCAGATATCAATTTAATGCTTCATTTAAACATTTAAAGGGATAGTTTACACAACATTTTGAAAAACCAAAACCGTTGCTGGTCCCCTTTGACTTCCATAATATTTTTTTTCCCCATACTATAGAAGTCAATTGGATACCAGCAACTGTTCAGTTATCAACATTCTTCAAAATATCTTTACATTCAACAGAAGAAAGAAACTCACTCTGGTTTAGAATGACATGAGGGTGAGTCAATGATGACAGAATTCATTTTTGGGTGAACTGTCCCTTTAAGAACAATAACTCTAATAATAACGATAGCTATAGTTTTAAAAATGGTCCTAAATACAAAATAATTGCAGAGTCCACACCACATCTATAACAATAATGACACAGAGGAACGATGTCATTAAAATAATTTTCAGAATGATTTGTTTCCACCTGATGAACAATAAAAACTTTGACAGCCAATCAGAATCAATGCTTTACCGAGCCCTGAAATTAAAGCAACAGATGACAAAAGTTTTTCTATTATGCAAAGTTTAACGCAAAGTTTTTCAATTATGAAACTAATTAAATTTAATCTAAAGCAGAAGACAATAGAGCCATTATTCAGATCAATTCAGTTCAATGTTGATTCAACTGAGTTCAATAACAGCGTCACCAATTATGAATGCATTTCAGTTTCAGCCGTAAAGCATCTGATAATGTGAGTGAAGTCAAATCCATAATATTACTCAATATTAATTATCTTTTAAACCATGACAGCTGGAAATAAAATTAATAAAATTACAGCTCTGATGCTGAATTCTGATGATCAATCAACTGAATGATCGATTGACTGATTGTTTATAAATTAGCGGCATGCCAGCTACCACAACTATATTTGTGAAAACAAAAAATATAAATAAATTATATAAAACAAATCTAAATCTTTGGTAACGCTTAAAGCCTTTATGTATAATGCATTATAAAAATATTCATAATTTACATTCTAATGCATTATATCTTAAATAAATGTAAGCAAAGTTAAAATGTTTGTCGTGTTTTAATGCATTATACTTTATAAAGTTGTAACAATAAATAATGTATTATAACTGAGTTTACAATTATTCATTAGATCATGCATCATAAGGTGAATTACAAGGCATAAATAATGCATTAAAATACTTTTATAATGCATAATACTTAAAGGCTTTAAATAAAGTGTTACCAAGGTTTTTAAAGTTTGTTTTAACAATTATTATTATTATTTTTAAATTAAAACTAAAGCTGGTCTTCAATCAATAAAATCACATTGTATTTATAAAGCACTTTTCTAAACAAATCAATGCAGTTCAAGCAGCTTTACATGCAGAACAAGCACATGACAAAAAAGGTTTAAAAATAACAAATGAAATTTATAGCAATAAATGTTTGTTTAAATAAATAAATAATCAATCTGAATTGTTGTCAAAGCTACATTACTATATTGGGACAAAATATATTTCATTATTATTATTTTTTAGTTTTATTTTATTATGTCTTTATTTGATAGTATATGTTTTGGCTTTGACGGCTGTTTATTTTAACACCATTTATGTGAACAAATATGCAAATATACTGTATAATAAAAAAAAAATTGCTGTTAAAGTGCAGTTATACTCGATTTTTGCAATAAATGCATAAAATGCAGCTTGTTTTGTGCTTAAAATCATGCTTACTCCTTTTGACCCCTTCTAGAAGAATCACAATGCACTTATTTCTATTTGCAGATCATACAGACGTGAAAACCAGGCCGTTTTCACATGTAACCTTTACACGATGCCACGCCGCTGAGCAAAATGGGACGCTGCTTGCTTTTAATGCAGTTCTGTCTTCAGCGACGCAATGAAGACATTTTTTCATTATGAAATCGCTGTGATTTATAATATAGGCACAGGAAGTGCACTCAGTATCAGACGAGCGAAAGGCACCTTGGGGAATTTTACGATCCACGACGAGACGTCCTGGATCATTTCAGTTGTATGCAAGTGTCAGTGCATATTAATAATGGCCTCGGTCCAATGCAGACGGCAGAACGCCTTCACAGGAACATCATTTCATCTTCTTCCACTGACAATCCTCTGACAGGAGCAAACTGAGCTTCACGCTCCAGAGAAAGACGTTTGTAGAGATATTTGAGTGACAAAAGCAGGCAGGGACTGATTTATGTCATTTACACATGAGAGAAACACTGAAAATGTGTCTGATTTTCCAGTTAAATTATCTGTACTTGAGAAGCAGCGCCATGTAAGTCATTAAGGCTTGTTTTCACACATTGTCTGTTTACTACAATGCATTTTGGCAGATTTTTTTATAGGATAAACAAGTGGAAAAAATCTGCCAGTGCAGGAAGACAAAACACCCTCGCATTCAGGATACAATCAATACAATGTTGCTCACCAAGTGTGTGTTTTAAACTGATTTCTTTCTGTTCTGTTATAATACGGTAAAGTCACAGCATTCATAACATCATAAAAAGCATTTAAGAGCTAATTGTATTCACACTTAGTGATAAGTTGAACAGCCAAGGCCAAAAATAGAGATTTACTTGTAATTACATTATATAATATTTTTAAATGCTTATAATCAGATTAACGTTACTGTTTTATGGATTGCATGATTATATATTATTTACAAAATGGCAGTAAATTATTCAGAATTTATTGATTCACCCCAGTTCCTATGTTTTTTTTCTTTCTAAATTAACATTTATAAAAATGAGACTAATAAATATGCAATTATGTCTCCATCATATCAAGTACATTTACTAATTATTAATTCTGGACAAATGTTTCTCTGATGTTTGTTAATTGTCTCACTGGCAAATTTTAATTCATTTTAATTTGACATTGTTAGGATTTCATTAATTAATTATTAGGTTTTCATCAACACCCTACTGTTTTCTTTCTTTTTTCTCTCTTTCATTAAACCCTGCTGTAATATAATGTTTCATATAATCCCAAGTCTATGTGATAAATGAGTTTGGTTAAAAGTAATCAAAAAGTAGTCAGACTACATTATCTAATATTTGTAATCCAGATTGCTTTACTAACTACAATTTTGTGATTTGAAAGCAGGCCGGACTGATTTATGTTATTTACAGTCAAGGCTGGCATAACATCTATAAATCTGCCTGAGAAACAGCGTTGTGTAAGTCATTAGACTTGTTTTCACACATTGTGTCTTTATTACTGTGTATTTTGGCAGGTTTTTGTGAGCAGGATAACAAAACACACTCAAGATGCATTCAAGAGTGCAATCAATACAATGTTGCTTGCCAAGTTTGTGTTTTTAAGGATTTGGCAATATTTTCCCCATGTTTTTAGTCTGTTGTGTTATAGTACAGTTTTATTATTTTGTATTATAATTACTCCTAATCCTATTCATGCACGAGTGGCTGGTCTTATTGAAATCCTTATATAAACACACAGAAACTGCTCAACTATGTTTTCTATCACTGAAATTGTTTTAACCACTTGGATGGATGGCTAGATTTTTCAAGAAAAAACTATTTCAGAAAGGCCCTTTCATTTATTTTATATACAGTATATATATATATATATATATATATATTCATACACAAACTTTACCAGTGAAGAAAGAGCCAAGAGCAACACACACACAAACACACACTCTTGCCGGCAGATACACAGAGATAGCTGCTGCCAAAGAAGCTCCCAGAAGTCTGTGTTGCTCAAACTCAGTGTAATTAAGAGTTTTTTGCCTTTTAATTTTTAATTTAAATAAATGAGTGAAGTTCTGTTCTAAGTTTTTTTTCAGTTACCATAATCCATCTTCATCAACAGTTTTGAAGCAAATATAAATTCATACATTCATAAACACACACACACTTTTGCAAGATCAGCAACCTGAGTCCATGGCCAAAGCCCAACTCACATGTATCCATACTACATCGTATATACACAGTATGCCAGATAGGGATCAAAATCTGATTTATTGCCAAGTATGCTTACACACACAAATCAATTTGTCTTAATGACAAAATAACAGCAAGACATATCAGATAGATAATATGTATCAAATAAAGGAAGGTGAATATCATATTAAGTTGTCATTATGCCAAACACGCCCAAATCACATACTAGTTTTGCTGCATGAGCATTCTGTGCATGAGTTTGTATTAAGACGCAAATGCATTCTACGAACCTGAACGTTTAAGTTAAAACATGCAAATGTAAACATTACAAAGATGTCTGTGGCATCAATACATTTTGTCTTTGAACAACTCAATAATGCCATATTGTCTTCCTACCGTACATACTAAAATCTTCCCATCAGCAGCCAAGTACATACTAACAGTATGCATTAGAAATATGCAAATTGGCAAACAGCTTGTTAAATCCAACTTAAAATAAACCGAAGCTTTAAGAGGAGCACCTGTACCTAACAGATACTGTGTTTGACGACGGAAAATAAATGTGCTTCAGTGACGGATGGCTCTCGGGGAACAAACGGGTCCTTAGAGAGCAACAAAAAAAACTATAAAAGATACAACTATAAAAGAGTTTTATGGCATGAAGGCCGGTCGTAGATCTGTAGCTCTAGAGAGATGATGACACGAGTTGATCACAATCAAAACACGCTTCCACGCTTTCTATCAGAGGTGTTTCTCAATGAGACGAGCGCAAGCACACGCTTCCATCAGCCTGCAGCGCTGCATGATAATGTTTGTGTAGGAGGAACGAGTGAAGGACCTGACCTCCATTACAGCCTCCGCAACATCCACAACAACTCCATACGGAGATCCAGCAACATAAACAACGCGCAAACGACACAGCAAACAAACAACATGCAAAACGTCACACAAATAAGGCACGAACAAATAACATGCAAATAATGCACAACCAACACGCATAACAACATGCAAAACTTAATGCAAACAACACACAAACATACTGCACTCAGTACCATAACGACATGCAAGCAATGCACAAACAACACTCAGACAACCGACATGCATGGAAACAACACGCAAACGTCACACAAACGATGCTCAAAACTACCAACTAAATGACATGCAAATGATTCACAAAACAACACGCAACCACCGTATGCATTTCTCATGGCCACCGAGGAGTGAAGGGTTACGAGGGAGGAAAGGAGTGAGAATATGTATAAAATATATCCCAGCGAACAGGGAATATTCTCTAATGTTTTAAAAAGTTATATAAATGTTAGGACAAAACGTTCTTAAAGTAATGTTTATGAAACATTCATAAAAATCTTTATTAGCTCTCATAACTTTGAGAGAAAATGTTCTTAGAACAACATTCTTGCAACATTTTGTAAACTATAAATAACATTCTAATTACAAAAAGAAAACTGGACATTTTAACGTTTTTTAAATATTAATAATAAATGTTCAAATAGCGTTGTTGAGGTTCAGAAGTTTGAGATCGGTAAGAAGTCTCTTTTGCTCAACAAGGCTGCACTAATTTGATCAATTACAGTAAAAAAAAAAAAACAATAGTAATATTGTGAAACATTATTACACTTTAAAATAACCAAATAATCAATATTTTGTTGTAGCTTCCACCATGAAATATACACCATGGAATAAAAATGTAAAATATAATTGCTTTTTATCTCTCAGTTCACGCTTTCTTTCCTTTTTTTATATCTATATATATTATATAATTTATATCTTTATATCAATTGCAAGTTATAATCTTGTAATGCTTATATTTTGCTATTTCTTCTTGCCGAGTTTATGTCTCGAAAATTTACTGTTTTTTCCAGTCGTGACTTTTTTACATCATTGTTCATTTTGTTATATACAGTGGGTACAGAAAGTATTCAGACCCCCTTCAATTTTTCACTCTTTGTTATATTGCAGCCATTTGCTAAAATCATTTGTTCATTTTTTTCCTCATTAATGTACACACAGCACCCCATATTGACAGAAAAACACAGAATTGTTGACATTTTTGCAGATTTATTAAAAAAGAAAAACTGAAATATCACATGGTCCTAAGTATTCAGACCCTTTGCTCAGTATTTAGTAGAAGCACCCTTTTGATCTAATACAGCCATGAGTCTTTTTGGGAAAGATGCAACAAGTTTTTCACTCCTACTTTAATTTAATTTCTGTACCCACTGCATATATATATATATATATATATATATATATATATATATATATATAAAATTGATGTAAACTCAATTCCGAGAAACATTTTTTTTTAAACATTATAAATGTTTTTACTGTCTCTTTTGATTAATTTAATGTGTCCTTGGTGAATAATAAAAATATTAATTTAATCGATTTAAATAATTTCTTTAAAAATAAAAAACTAATAAAGACAGATTTAACATAATTCATTATCTAAAAACAAGTAAATGGTAACACTTTACAATAAGGTTCATCAGTTAACATGAACTAAGATTAAACAATACAGAATTTATTAATCTTAGTTAATGTTAATTTCAGCATTTACTAATGCATTATTAAAATCACAAGTTGTGTTTGTTAACATTAGTTAATGCACTGTGAATTAACATGAAGTAACAATGATCGACTGTATTTTTATTAACTAACATTAACAAAGATGAATAAATACTGTAATAAATGCTTTGTTCATAGTTTTGTTAGTTAACTAATGTTAACAAATGACACCTTATTGTAAAGTGATACCAGTAAATGCATCCCTTTCTTGTTTAAATATTGTAAAAGAGCAACAAACAGCAGCAATAATAAAAACATTGCAGTAACAGGCATGATTTTTTTATGCTGTGGTGCATGCTGGGAACTGCAGTCCTGCTGTGTGAAATCAGCAGATAATGTAGGTTAGAGTAGTAAATTCACTCCATAACTGCACAGAGATCCTCTCTAACTCATGATGTGTGTTAGTCAGGCGCTTCTTCACGGTAAAGGTGGCGTTCGTGCGAGAGATTCTCTCCTGAGGCGCTCACAGTTATTTCAGACTCACGGCAATCACTCCACGTTCTGATCAAAGCAGAAAAACACACTCCTGCACCCACGCACGCATGCAGCAACCTTCCTGATCCACGCCAGCCATTCATTATTAATAACAGTCGTATTTGAGCAGGACTGGTTGAGTAAATGTAGGATTAAAGACTACAGATCATAATGCATCGCGCTCACAGTGTGCATGCAAAATTAGCAGATTAAGTGCCACTAATGTGGTCTAAAGCAGAAACATTTCTGTTGCAGTGCATGCTTATGGATATTGGACAGTATCTGTATGATGACAAATAACTACATATACAGTACAATGAATTCTCTTTCAAATATCATATGTGCAATATCATATTGCTTATTATCATTACAAAAACAATATGACATAGCCGAGATATTAAAGTCACATTAAAACTTATAATTTAATAATATAGTCATTTTGTAAAGTGTCCCTGAAAGACGCTATTTAAATGAAAGGTATTATTATTATTATTGTTATAGACATTAAATATTAAAGTTTTCCTATTAAACAGCACAAACTACAAACCTGAATTCTGGTTATTAAGAAGTTTTTATTATTATTATTATTATTATTATTAAATGATAATTTAATTAAATTAATTAAATATTTTATGTTTCCATGTCTGTGGAAAGTTTTAGGGGGGAAAGTGTAAAAAAAGAAATTAGAATAAATATATAATAGAAAAATGCATTTATTAAAACAGATAAAGTGATAAAAATTTATTTAAATTAATACTTTTCTAAAATAAACAAATCATCTAAAAGGACAGTGCTATAGTGAGTAGAAAACACATTAATAAAAACTAAATAATAAATAAATATTTTCCATATATATATATATTTATATATATATTAGTGCTGGGCAACAATTAATCACGATTAATCGCATCCAAAATAAAGGTTTTTGTGTACAAAATATGTGTGTGTACTGTGTATATTTATTATGTATAATACAAACGCATGTATATATATAATATATATATTTTAACAGTATAAATTGGTTTGTTATACATTTAAATAAATAGCCACTTTTTAAAATTGTTGAAAAAAATGTT
The DNA here is from genome assembly GCF_936440315.1 of Barbus barbus. Classification (NCBI taxonomy): domain Eukaryota; kingdom Metazoa; phylum Chordata; class Actinopteri; order Cypriniformes; family Cyprinidae; genus Barbus; species Barbus barbus. The sequence continues at coordinate 29,771,194 of NC_136752.1, read as the reverse complement.
GAAAAACAAAAACTGTAAAAATAAATAAATAATAAAAGATCAAATTAAATAAAATAGTTAAATATTTTATGTTTGCATGTGCATGCATAAAATATGTAATATTTGCAGGCTCTTTTATATCTTATTTGTGCATATGCACATGCAAACATTTAAATGTTATTTCTATTATTTTTTATTATAATTATAAAAAAACAATAAGTTTAAAGCTTCTCTCCTACAAATGATTTGGGATATGAATGAATTCCGTTGTAACTGAGATATTAAAGAGGTTTTCTAAACTGCAGACCTGCATTCTGGACAATAACGCAATGCGTTTTCATATCCTGAGGTGTCTTCTGCTCAATTAACCCGCTGAGCGCTTTCAAGCGTAATGAAGGGCCGATCTCAGATGCGACTTGTGTAAATGCGCTGGTATTTGATGCATGTGACCATAAGAGAAACATAAAGTGGCCGATGGCGGAATGGAGGGGGTTTTTCAGCAACACACAGCCAATTAACTCACCAACACCACTTAACAAAACACAAGTACATTTGCATGAGAAAAGATGACAGAAAAACACAGAACATGCAGAAAAATAATGTCACAGAAAAGTTGAAGCAGAAACAGATTCATGCACAACACTGCGACTTCAATTATTGACCAGCAAAACCAGAACGACAGAAGCCGCTTTAACCAGTGACCAGGGAACAGAGAAAAACACTCATCATAAATAAATCATCAGAAGAGTGAGTACAAAAATATTAAAGCCTAAATATTTTACAAACAATATTTTAAACATTTATTTAAAAAAATAAAAAATATTTAGCATTTTAAATTTAGTGATAGAGTGTAAAAATAAATAACAAATAAGGTAAACTAACTAAATAACTAACTAACTAAATAAATAAATGTGTTAACATAACTATCGCTGTATTTTATATAAATTATTTCGTTACCACTTGTAGTACAATTGAACCCACTAGTGTATGAAAGATGGGTTCAAGTGTTAAAAGCACATTTGGTTCATATTCACGCAGTCTCAAAATAGCACATTTGAGTTCACTTAGATGTTCTTAAGATTATCTTAAGAAGTACTAAATATAATTTTTAGTAGGCTATATTAGGTACAAATGTAGAGCGTGAAAATAGAGCGCTTATAAGTACATTATGGAAGTGCACTTTTTTGACCTGGGAGTAAGAAACAAACTAGTAACAACCACGCACAACACTTAACAACAACAACCTAGCAACCACTCAGAAACCCCTAAAGACACTCTAACACAATGCACAGCTCCCTAGCAACCATTCTTCCCATCCTAGGAGAGACGTCAGAGCCGAGTCGGTCTGGTTCTGAGGAGCGGCTGAGGTCTGACAGCTGCGACTTCAGACCAAACAGCGGAGCTCAGCGGTTCTTCCCCACGAGCCTGACAGCGTCTGATCTCACGGCTGACAGCTCCACACAAACTCCACAGTCGCACCGGCTCCATTCAAACCACCATCCGGCTTAACACAAGCTTCTGTGTCAGATAACACAGAAACAAACGCAACTCATCCCTCACCTCTGAAAACCACAGCAATGCACTCGTACTGGAAGAAAACTGGGCCAGATAGATAGATAATTGACTGACTGATTGACTCATAGATAAATAAAAATGACAAATATTCAAAATAATGTTTTTTCTTCAATAAAATGTTGCTTATTTATGGCCTAAATGTGTCTAAATCCATTGGAACTACTCATTTAGGTGGAAAAACTAGTCATTAAATCAAATAACTGTATACAAAAAATAAAAGTTGTAAATAAACTATTGGAGAATGTTGTACAGGAAAATCTATATATTGTTACTATAGTTACCAAGCAGAATTTCTCATTTTTATTTACTTTAACTTGATGTGCTCCAATAACAAAATCTAAAGAGGAATATTCTTTAAAACATAAGATTAAGAAAAATGTAACAAAAATTGGTGTACGATTTATTTTGAAGCAATTTTCACTTAGAAATTGCTCATGAATTTCACAAATAATTATCAAGAAATGGAAAGTAACATTGAATTTAACATGATATTTTGAAGTAGAAAAACTGAAATAGTATTTTCTTCTAAAATCTTATTTTCATTTGCAACTTTGAAAAATAATTTTTTACACTGCAAGAAATTAATAATCTAACATTCATGATTCATTCTCTGAATTTACGGCCTGATTTCAGCAAACGTCTAGTGAGACACTTTCACTCAGAAACATCATGGGCTTCAAATCTCAAGCTGACTTTCAGCAGCAAAGCAGCTTGAAGTTCGAGCTGCTGTAAAGAAAGAGCAAACAAAGTTCCTAGATTCTGTTTTTGGAATCCATAACATCTCTCGTTTTTTTCCCAGCAGACGGAGTATCCATGCCGAGTCTGGATGAGTTTTGACAGCCGATGCATTCATCAATCATCTCTGTGTGTCTCTGGAGAGAATCACACTGGATTCACTGCAGACAGACAGACAGACGCTTTCATCCCAGAGCAACAAGACTAAAACCAAACCACACGGATATTTTACACGTCGTCTCAACATGTGCATCAGCAGCTTGTCATGAATTTTCAAACTCCAACAACATACACAACACAAGATGCTTCATCTGAACCTGTTTAATCACACATTTTTCCCAGTCGTGAAAATATCCAAATGATGTGTCATTAGCAACCCTTTTAAATTTTTTGGGAAATGTGTGTGAAAAATTATGGTCGGTCAAAATTGTGACTGGTGGGATAATGTGTGTAGTGAATTAACATATTTCTGCAGTCAAAAATATTATTATATATCTTAGCCCAGCTATTTTAAACTGTTTGATTACATTCTAGGGTTACTATTATGCATAAAAAACCCTCATACAACATAGATACGAATACTGAGATAAAAGACAAAAAAAAATTCAGAATTGATACTTTTTTGTAACATACATCATCACATTTTTTATATTAGTGCTACCAGTATTACAACATTAATATTGTAACTTATTTGTGACATTTGAAGTTTTAATTTAGTGCAATGTTTTGTCATTGCAAACATTTTAGTGCAATCTTCACTAACAATTGGATTTATATTGTATACCTAAGTTCACTGTGATCTCACTATTGTGACCATCGAGATGTTCACTCATTTTATGACCACACTCAACAAAACTGAATATATGTGAATGCATATATTAATACTAGATACCTCAAAGATAATGTGGACCAAAAATCTTAGTCATATCTTTGTTAACATACTTTACCAGCCTTTTGTTTTGGAGCTTTGATGCAGTCATCTTCTCACGGTGCAAACAGGAATTAAACTGATCTGGTCATGTGACAATTTGCACTAATCATGTGACACTGCACATATTTAATTGAGACCCTTTATTTTTTCCATATTTGCAGGAAGTGCACTAAAACACCAGTCAGTAAGGTTTTTAGAGCTTTATAAATGAAAACTTGTTTCACGGTCGCTACAGACAGTTTGATGATCAGAGACTGAAAACAGAACCGGAGAGAGTGAATGAAAGACTAAACGGATGAAGGAATAAATGACCAATGATCTTAGTGAGCGAGAAGTGTGATCAGTTTTTTTATATAATGAATTCGATTATATGACATTTATCCATGAATTATTTATATAAATAAATATTAATTAACAAAAATTGCAAATAAGGTGTCAAAAAAGTTTTCCATTTTATATAAAAAATAAAATAAATGATATCAATATTATAATCATATTTTGTATACTTATAATGCACTTCTATTACAATAATATTTTGGTACATGTTCTGCATTTTTCTGCTGATGTGATCATATACTGTATATGTGTTTGCCCTACATACAACAGATGAACGCAATAAATACGGCATAAAGCCACGGCTTGTTTCTGCGTGATTTTCAAAGTCATAATCATGAGATGAAAATCCGAAATTATGACATACTAAAGTGAAATTATGACATAAGTCGAAATTGACTTACTATGTCATAATTATGATACAAGGTTGACATTAAGGTTGACAAAAATGTGAAATTATGACATATAAAGTCAAAATTATAAAAAGTCATAATTATGACATACTAAGCTAAAATTCTAAAATGACAAAAAGCTGCAATTGACATACTAAGATGAAATAATATAAAGTTGTGATTATGACATTTAAATTAAAATGTCTAATTTATGACTTTATAGACTGAAATTATTACATGACTATATAATACTTTTTATCTAATAATTATAACGTTTTGTGTCATAATTTTGACTTGGTATGACATAATTTAGATTTTAAGACTTAGTTATGATTATGACTTTTAAACTCATTATCAACTTTTGACTTTTTATCTCATAATTAAAACGTTTTATTTCTAAATACTAATATTTTTTATCTCATATTTATTACTTTTTATCTCATAATTTTGACTGCCATAATTTCAAATTTCTATCTCATAATTTACCTTTTTGTGATAATTTCAATTTGGTATATAAAAATTTGGACATTTTATCTCATAATTACAATTTTATCTGTTAATACCAACTTTTCTCATAATATTACTTAGTGTGTCATAATTATGGCTTTCAAAGTCACAATTTTGACTTTTCATAATCATGAAGTATTTACATCTTACCAAAACATGTTTCTTATGTATTGGCAATGGGGTTCCAGTTACTTGCCATCTCACAATATTTAATTGAATGAAAACAGTTTTTACATCAAATGTTTTTCAGTGCACAGAAACACAAGCCTAAACCCGCAGGTTCCACTGTAAAGGAGAAATAAATAAAGAGGTTCAACATATGCAGTAAAACCAGAATCCATGAGATTTCTGATCATCTTTCAGCCCAGTGCTCATCGCTCATCACATCTCATTACACAGGCTTCTTATAACATAGATATCATCTGACGGCTTCGATTGCTCAAATCACACTCGTTCACATACACAAATTCAATCGATTTGGCTCCTGTGACAAATCTGCTCCTGCGTTTGCCCTACATACTGACAGATGGATGCAACACATACGGCATAAAGCCATGGCAGCATGACTTTAAAAGTCAGAATTATGAGATAATTTTCACACTACATTGAAATTATGACATAAAAAGTCATAGTTACGGCAAAAGCCTAAGATAAAAAATCAAAACGATGACTTTATAAATAAAAATGTCATAATTATGACTAAAAATCTAAATTACAGTATGAGATAAAGTTGAAATTATGACATACTAAATTGAATCGTATTGACCCGAATATGAGACGACCCTCATTAAAAGATGACCCACCTTTTTCCAGATGTACACTGCCCCCCAAATATTTCTTGGCACACTCGTTTTATGCGTATTTGGCACCACCTATTGTTGTGGGTGTATTATTGAAATGTGAAAGTCTAGACCCTGAATATAAGACGACCGCGTTTTTTTCAGATGTAGTTCCAAGAAAAAAGCATTGTCTTATATTTGGGTCAATACAGTAATTATTATAAAAAGTTTAAATTATGAGATAAAACAATTGAAATTATAAGATAAGTCATAATTATGACATAAAAAGTCATATGAAAAAATTCAAAATTATGAGATAAATGGTCAAATTTATGAGAAGCCAATTATGAGTAAAAGTTGAAATTCTGACATAAAAAGGCAAATATTACTTGATATTAAAATTTTGATAATTTTGATTTATCTCAATTTTGACATTTTATCTCATAATTATAGCTTGTATACTTTTAAAGTCATAATTCCAATTTAGAATGTCAGTTTGACCTTTAAAGTAATAAGTTTGACTTTTGATCTCATAATTACGTTTTCTATGTCATAATTTTGATAACTTTGTATGACTTAGTATGTCAATTACAACTTTTCATCTCATAATTATGACTTTTGAAGTCAAAGATATCATCTGTTGGCTTCAAATGCTCACATTACACACGCTCATGTGTACAAATGCAATCGATTCGGCTCCCGTGACAAATGATGCATCAGTCTTCGGTTGCACAAACACCCCCTCCTGCGTTTGCCCTACATACTGACAGATGAACGTAATAAAAACACGGCTTGTTGCTGTATGACTCATGAGTGGAAAAGTGACGCGTTTGAGTGTTCGATGTGTTTGGACACGTTTACTCTGACCCATTACACCTCAGATAAACAGACGCCTGTGAGATGAAACGCTGATTTTTTTGCTTTCGTTCTCTCAGGTCGCTATCACTTCACATCAGTTTGAGCGACTGACTCTCTGCTGCGAGGATGCGAGAAGTGTGCGGCGGATGCTGTCGCCATGACAACAGACATCACTTCACGCGGAAGCGGCACTTGGACTGGATGTGTGGGCTAAAGCGACACGCGGAAAGATTAGCATGAGACTGTCAATGAGTCTGACACCAAACCAGCGGGACCTGCAGCAACCACAGACAGCTGATGGCAAATGTTTAGAATTAACAGTCGACTGATACGTGTATATTTTAATTGGCTGATGCTGGTTACCAATGAAATGTTGATATTAATGTTGCAATTTGATTATAGCAAATACAATTTTCACAAAATTGCTATTTTATGAACAATCAATTGTTTTGCCAAATATTGACTTAAAAATCATGTAAAAAATGTATTGTCCTTAGGGGGTGGGGCAAGAATCAGCCAATTTAGTGACCAAAAATCACAAAAACAAATAAATCAACCTGATGAATATATATTAGTCCAATGCATTTATTTGATCAAAAATACAGTAAAAATTTGAAATATTATTACAAATAAAAAAATCTGTTTTCTCTATGAATATATGTTAAACTGTAATTTATTTCTGTGATGCAGCGCTGAATTTTCAGCATCATTACTCCAGTCTTCAGTGTCACATGATCCTTCAGAAACCATGATACACTAATATTTAAAAGTTTGGGTTAAGTAATATATATCAAGAACTCAAACTGATCAAAAGAGACAGCAAAGACAATGTTACAAAATACTGTTTAAAAAAATAATGCTGTTCTTTTGAACTTTCTTTTCATAAGTGAATCCTGAAAAATAAAATATATCATGGTTTCCACAAAAAAAAAAAATATATATATATATATATTGTGCAGCACAACTGTTTTCAACATTGATAATAATCAGAAATGTTTCTCGAGCAGCAAATCAGTATATTATTATGATTTCTGAAGATCATGTGACACTGAAGACTGGAGTAATGATGCTGAAAATACAGCTGCAGATCACAGAAATAAATTACATTGTAGCATATATTCACATAGAGAACACTTATTATAAATTGTAATAATATTTCACAATTTTTACTGTATTTTTATCAAATAAATGCAGCCCTGGTGAGCAGAAGAGACTTTAAAAAAAACTGACTAGTTATGGTTACAGTGTCTGCAAACAGTAACTACAGTGTCAGTATCTGAAATGATAGCCATGTTCCAGAAGTATTTGAAGTCACGCATGTACAGATCTGTGCTCTTCACGCTGTCATGATCTCTTTGGGAAGTCAGTGTGTTTTCCCAGCGCTCTCGTGTCAGTTCTCTACAGCACTTCTAATGATCTACAGTAACATACAGCAGGTACTTCAGCACTCAGTTAGCAAAACACAAAAGTCCAGTGAAGCTGAAGAGAGAGAAGCGTGCATGAAAGATTCACTCTACAGGCGTCAGCTCAGCGCTTCTCAACTCACTGGACACAAACTAGAAACAGCTCAGCTCAGCTCTGTTCTGACAGCAAAGAAGAACAGCAACAATAAAAGGCAGCTCACTATATAACTGCACAGCGATGACAGCAAACGTGAACAGACTTCGGCTTTAAAACACTGAGGTCAATGACACATGTCTAATCAACTCTATAGTATTTCAGCACAAATTCATCTTACTTGGTAGAACTAGACAAATGAGACCTGGGTAGGTTATGTGACACCTATATATACATAAAACTGGAAAATACATTATCATACAGCTATATATAATATATAAAAGTATATATAATATATAAAACTTTATCTGCATTTAGAGAAAAAAAAAAAAGCTGTAGGATTGACTTTTGTACTCGAAACAAAACAAAGATGACCTGAAATAAACTGATATTTTATCAAATATAAAATGTAATTTAAAAAAATCAAAAAAAATTTTTTTTATTTAAAACATATTTTAACATTTCACTAAAATAAGTAAAATTAATAGATTAACCCTAACTAAAAATTACCAAAAAATTAAAATAAATATATATATAATAGTATCTCACTAACGCTAATTAAACACAAATATTTGCATCAATTTGATTTTCTTTAAATAATCATATTTTCAAACTACATTTATTTAAAGTGTCATGAAACGCATCAAACAACCATAATTTAAATATGAATTTACTTCATCATTTTCACTCAGAAATTGCTTGTAGACTTCACAAAGAAACAGAATTTTAGAAAAAAATGAAATATTTTCTTGTAAAACAAATTTTATTTGGTTCTTTGCAACTTTGAAAAAATCCATTTAACAGTGAAGTTTACTCATACAAAGCAATTTATGCTACAGCAAATCTCAACAACATTATTGTTTATATCATTGCAAAATATAGACAATATTATCATCCATCTCTGCTAAATGCGCCTACATGAAGATATTAAGATATTATAAACATTAACCTTACAATGTTCTGAAACTAAAACTGACTTGACTTGCTGAACACAGTGTGTTTGGTGCAGTGAATTATTGGCTGCTGAGAGCATAAAACTTGATTAAAATTCAACAGACATTTGAGCCTAGAAGCCAGAATCGTCAATTTCCCCATTCAGTGTCATATTAATAATCTGTATGTTGTCAGGTGGTTCATGATCATATTATTTCAGTGTTTGATTTTAAGGACATTACTGTGTTGGTTTGCCAACTGATGTCCAACACAAAGTGGTTCTTGTAATAAACCAAGTTGAGAAGCACCTTCTTACACTCGTAAAAATATTTAGGCCTAAATTTAAGATTTATGTATTTGAATTTTGATCACACCGTTTCAAACTAATAAACTTAATGGGATGCATATTTGTCAGTCATACATAAAAGAAGCAGGTCAGGTTTCAGCACTCAAGAAATCATTGCATAGATAACTATTTGTATCTATTAGATTTGATTAAAATAATCATTTCCAAAATGCATTTATGCAAATTGCTTAGAATCAGTACAAATATGTTCATTATGAAAACAACTACATTTATTCAGTTCAAAAGTATGAACCAGTGTTATTTCAGTATTATATCTTTTTGTTAATATTTTGAATTAGTTTTTTTCTTTCTGCTTTCACTTTAATTTTAGTCAAAGGTTTAGTCATTTTTTGTCATTTTTTTATATGTCTATATTTTTATATTTATTTTTATTTATTTTATTACATCAAGTTAAACTAAAAAAAGACAGAAATGCTGCCTTGGAAATTGCACTGAAATAAAATAAGTTTACGTTTTCTTTATATATATATATATATATATATATATATATATATATATATATATATTATTTCAGTTATCATTTATTTTATTTCATTTTATTCCAAGTAACTGTTTTAATGGTTTTAGTTGTTGTTTATTATAATAACCCTAGTATCAAAATACCCTGGTTAAAATATGGCTAGGCAATATTTAATTTGTTAAAATGTACAGTATAAGATTTGAACAATTTGAATTTATTAATGATTATTAATAATAATTTTAAATGCACGATAATCTGGTTATTATGCATTTAAAACACATCCAGTTTATTAGAGCTATTACAGAAATCTGACCTGTTTCATTGATGTATGACTGACACATATGCATCACATTACGTTTATTAGTTAAAACTGTGTAATGCAAATGCATGGAAAAATTATATATGCATTTTATGCATTATATATGCATTTTACCAATTCAAAATGTAATTTCCCAAATCTCATCCTATGAACAGGCTAGCAGAAGTGTGTGAGGTTGCGTCAAACAGCAGCAGGGCTTCGCTCTGGCTCTCATTACAGTAGGAAACGCAGGCTCCTGATCCAAGGGAATTGATAAAGAGCTCTGGAGGAGGCGCAGAGAAGCAACAAAGAGCGCTTTAGTTGCACTGGTGGAATGCATTTGCATAGTTTAGACGGCCAGCATCTGAAGCTCGCCATGAACAGAGAGCCGAGGAGATGCTGAGACTTCACTAGCGGCCGGCGCAGGGAATAAAGCGCAGCAGCCTTGTTTTCATTCATCCTGACACTTTAAAGAACAGAGGCATCGCATGAAACAACATTATGCAACGACACACGGTTCTCTATCATCATCGTGGATGAAAAACCTTCAACCCATCTCCTCTTCAATTTCAAAAACGCCCTTAATTAAACCAAAGATCTCTTCTGAAAGATAGTACATTTTAGCATACTTTTAAAATGAGTGCTTGATAATGTACTCTAAACGAATTTACTAAAATGCAACTGAATGCAATGTTTTCAGACACTTAATTGCATGTATATTAAAAGCAGTTATTTGAAATTAGGAGTGCTTTTTTATCCACAAGTGCATTTTAATGTGCAATTTTAATATTTAATATGCATTTAATATTTAATATTGTCTTATGGTTTAATGTGCACCTACTTTAATGTAATTCCACCGAAACTTGTGTCATGCATTTAAGTATATTTGTAATTACACGTTTTTAATAATGAAGTTGCAATTTAGTGCATTTTTACTTTACATGTGCTTTAAGTAAGTGTACATCTTTAAAGCATGACAAAAGTTTATTAGAACAATTAATTAAAGTGTACTTTAAAGTAAAACTGTTCATTTGACAAAAAGCTTTTTTTAATAATCACGACTGTCAAGCTACAAAAAAAGCCATTAAAATGCGAACTACATTTCCCATCATCCTCTGCGGCAGCATGACAATCATCAACAGCACAAACTCAGCATCAGTTCCACACTTTATCTTTATCAAGGGCTCATCACGACACAATTACAACTTCAGCACTCGTCAAGAAGATGTTCCCAGGAGAACAACACGAGTTCAGACTCTGCATAAGACTTTACAATAAAGGTCTCGTTAGTTCATGTGAGTTAATGCATTAAATAACAATGAGCATTACAGTTTACACAGTATTCATTTATGCTTCTTAATATTGTTCTTTATTAGCTCATGTTATCCTATATATGGCAAAAATTAATGAATGAATGAATAAAATGTTGAAAATGTTGTAAACAGTGAGGCCCAATGAAAAGTATTTTCAATTAAAAAACAAATTTAAACATTTATTTCAATACTATACAAAAATGGCCAAAACATTCGTAGAAAATATATTTATGTAAATATATTTTAGCAAACATAATTTTGGCCATTTTTTGTACATTTTGATATATACACACATAAAATACATGTATAAATATTGAGCCCGGTCTCATGAAAATACATATAAACAGTACGTCAAATAAAAACAAAAACTTGTGGTATTGATACGCAACAATTTACTTTGGCGTGCATATGATACGCATCTACCCCAAACCCTAATCCTACCCATCGCGTAGCATATACACCCCAAAGTACATTTTTGCGAATCAATACCACAAGTTTTTTGTTTTTATTTGGCGTACTATTTATATGCACTTTCATGAGATCGGGTTGAAATATGAAATAATATTAACAGATGCAACACTTAAGTTTAATAATGTATTAAGAATTGGTGAAATTATCATTAAATGAGATTAATAAATACATTCTTTAGAAGCATTTTCCATTATTGTTAACTAACTTATGTTGCTAACAAATGTAATCTTATTGTAAAGTGTTACCGATGAACTAAATGAAACCACAACTCTCGTCCAACCAACAATAAACCCAGACTAATATCACGTATTACAGCGTGCCACATAAAGCCAACCTTCATCTTCATAATGATGTTTAGACTGGGATTCATAACACAAATGACTAATCATCAGGTTACACACATTACACCGTCTGTCCAAACACTCTGCACTAATGCATGATGGGATACGACTGACAGAGCCTCGTTCCAATCACCCGGCTGTGCACTGTGAAGTGGACTTAAACGGGTTCCAAATCATAGGGAGCGAGTGCTGCTAATGGCATATAGGGAACAAGTGTGTATCGACGGATCACTTCAGGGAAAATGAGCATCAGCAGCATCTCACAAGAGAAAACTGTCTTCTTATGTCACTTATTTCACCTCAGATACACATGTGCACAGCTGACCACTAACCAGAACTAGTCCTGAGGTGAGTTAAGATGTGACACCATTATCATCACCACAGCTGATGTATTTACACAAGTATATGATGTTATTATTGCTGAAACTCCAAATCTGCATGACTCAAATGTCATCTGTGTTTGATGACCTTGTTGGAACATAGGCCTAAAGTTATGATACATGCATTTGAATTGCGTATATAACTTACAGAGTTTTAACATCAACAAACTGATCAACGTAACGTGATGCATATTTGTCAGTCATACATAAATGAAACAGCTCAGATTTTTGTAATAGTACTTATACACTGAATGTGTGTTAAATGCACAATAACCATATTTATATATTTATCATGGATAATTATGAATTGTTTCGATCTCATAAAGTTTGACTGAACTGAATACTGCTATTTATTAATCTTTTAACAAAGTCCATACTTTTTTAACTAAATAAACGTACTTGTTTTCACAATGAACAGATTTATGTTGATTCTACGTATGAATACATGCATTTTGAAAACATAATTATTTAAATAAAGCAATATGGCAAATTATAATACAATATAATATAATATAATATAATATAATATAATATAATATAATATAATATAATATAATTCAAAACATGCAAAAAAATAAATGACCGAAAGTATATATTTGCTAAAATATATTTACATTAATATATTTTCTTCCACGACATGTTTTGGCCATTTTACATTTTGAAATATATTTTGGCATTAGAAGATTAAAACTAAATATATTTTCATTTTCATTTAAAAAAAAATATATATATATATAAATTTCCTTGACCGTAGCTCTTTTCAACATATATTTAGCATTTATTTAAAATATATTTTGGCTGGAGAAATGCTGTATAGGAAACCAATGATAATGATTTTCCATTTATGACTGACAAATATGCATCACATTTAGTTTATTAGTTTAATCTAAAATGGATGGAAATTTCATATGCAATTCAAATACACATCTTAAATTTAGGCCTTTTTTGGAGTGAATTGTTGTTTCTTTACTGTAGTAAGCATTATTATGGATTATGGACTCATATTTTGGCCAGAAGCAACGGTTCAAAAATTAAAAGCATTGTAATGCTGGATGTGTTTGAGCTTTTGTCTTCTCCAGATGTTAACTGATGGACTGCAGTGGTGTGGATTACTGTGATGTTTTTATCAGACTCTCATTCTGACGGCACCCATTCACTGCAGAGCATCCATTGCTGAGACACTGATGCAGAGACACATTTCTACAAACCTGATGAAGAAACAAACCCATCTACATCTCAGATGACCTGAGGATGAGCACATTTACCACACATTCTTATTTTTGATGAACTACTCCTTTAAGTGTCCCCTGCTGAGTGTGTAGGGAGCAGTGAACACTTCAAGCGAATCTATAATTAACACTAATTAGGAAGCATATACTGCTGCGCATCTCAGAGCATGTTGGCATTCACCAGCATCTCACACCGTCATTTCCATTCCTCCACGGGCGCTGAAGTCATTGATTTTAAAGTGCATTCTCATGGATCAGCGAAACCCGGCTCTACCCAAACTCTATTATCCTATTAGCCCCTCAGAGACACATGTGCACTATCCTGCGTGCCCGTCTCGATGTGAACCGACTCCAGAAACAAAAGCCATCTAGTTGATATTACACCCACCATCTCAACGCGTGACCCGGCAGTCAGATCGGCCCTGAGCAACAGCGGCCCACAGTAAACAATGCTTAGATGTTTTCCCTCATGACATTTGCACATTATGACTCATGGTCATGCAAAGCTCTGGTTAACCCACACTACACTACTAGAATGCCACTAGTTGCTTAGCACACACGATGAGAATGCAGGATAAGGAGAGGCTAGAGCTCGACATATGCAGATTTCAGACACTTGCTGTGACATTTGCAACCACGATGACACATTAAACAGCATCCATATAGCTTTTCGACAACGTTTCTCCAATGCAAATTAAAATGCATGAATTTCTCTTCGTGCAGCTACCATTAAATGTGAGAAAACCCCAATGGATGAACTGTTTAGAATGCAAAGCATAATTTTTGCTTCTAGATTGGGAATAATTAAGCATTTCTACAGCGTTTCTTTAATGCAATGCAATGATTTCCATTAGATGTAAGGAAAACCAGTTGTATGAACTGTTTAGTATGCAGCTGGGACATTTGCAATAGATATACTTGCTATTTGCATTATTTTACCTTGTGGATTGGGACTATTAAGGCATTTCTACAATGTTTCTTCAATGCAATGAAATAACTCTGTTGCATTCCCACATGTTTCTTTAATGCAATGCAATGAATTCAGTTGAATGTGAGGAACCCAATGGAGGAACTGTTTAGCATGGCATGGGCACATTTGCATTATTTGTCCTTGTACAATGGGAATATTGAAGCACTTCTACAGTGTTTCTTAAAGTAAACACTGCAACGCAATGAATTCCATTAAATTAGGAAAACAAATGGAGGAACTGTATAGCATGCAATATGCACATTTGCAATACAGATATACTTGCTATTTGCATTATTTTACCTTGTGGATTGGGAAAATTAAGGTATTTATTTATTTTTTGCAATGAAATAACTTCTGTTGCATTTCCACAGTGTTTGTTAAATGCAATGCAGTTGAATGTGAGGAACCCAATGGATGTACTGTTTAGCATGCAATGGGCACATTTGCATTATTTTTCCTTGTGCATTGGGAATATTGAAGCATTTCTACAGTGTTTCTTTAATGCAATACAATGACTTCCATTAAATGAAGAAAACAAATGGATGAACCATTAAGCATGCAACATGCACATTACATATCATGGCTATTTGCATAAATGTTTATTGTGGATTGGGAATATGGAACTATGTCATGCAATGAAAATGCACATGATGACTAAATATTACACCTGAAAAAAAAAAAAAAACTTTTGCAATTAAAACGATTGTGTTTTCTAAATCTAAAAGGTTCAACTGTTATTTCCAATGAATCGGCGGTGGATCTGGTGTCTATAATGCATCGTTTTTCCTTCTAAAAACCTGTGGATCGGTTGTTGGGAAGATGTCATGCTGGATGGTTTGTGAAATGGCACCTGTTCACATGAACACACTGAATGTTGACTGGCATATAAATGCATCTGTATGAGCTGCTGGCACTTACCATAAACTCCCTGGCATGAGATGCCCTCCAAAACGAGCGTCAGGACCCCCAAAACACTAATAATCCCATCCATCTTTACGTGCCTTTCAACATATCCAGATTAAAGCGCCAGAGTCTCTCCAGAATGTGGAAGAAAAGCCGCAGATCTCTCGAACCGCTGGGAAGCGAAGTTAAAGCATCGGATCCGCGTCCTCGCAGGGGTTCGTGATGATGAAGCGGTTCGCTGAGGATGAGTGTTTATTCGCCGGCTCGGAGGAGGTTCGGTGACGGTCTGTCAGCGGCAGGCATCGCTTCATCCGATCCTGAGCGTCTCAGTGATGCTGCTGATGCTCGTGCGCAAGCAGCATCAGGACCAGCGGCGTCGGGGACGAGCAATGCGCGTGCACCTGGCTGTCCGTCATCGCACCGAGCAACATCTGAACTCTTCGGTGAGGTTCCGTCGGAACCGAACTCAACCGAACCGAGTCCGGTGCGTTCGTGCCGTCGCGTTGCGCAATAACGCGAGCTGTGAAGAGAGAGAGAGACGTCACAGTGAGCGAGACACACTCATCTGCATGATGGACACACACACACACACACGGACACACACACACACACACACGCACACAACTAATGTTAATGACTACATTCCCCAGAGTTTTTGTATTTTTAGAAAGACAACTATTTGATTTTTAATTATTTGTTTTTTACTATGTTAATTTGATTGTATCATTTAAAAAAAACAAAAAACGATAGGCCTATATTTTATTCATGAGTCATACCTTTATGGACGTCACCAGGGTGAGACCCACAAAAAATATAGCTATTTTATTGTCATATTAAATGTGTGTTTTTTTAATGATGTTTATATATAACGATAATGATAAAAAATAAACTGTCCTATAAGATATAGGCCTTTTTTAAAATCGTAGTTTTGAGGATTGAGAGTCAGATTTTGCTCACTTCTTGAGGGAAATTTTGTCCCAAAAGCATCCACTTATTAATTTTTGCAATATTAATTTTCTTTAACATTTTAACAACAAGAAAATATATATAAGCACGTAACATTATATATAGATATTGTAACGGGGCGAACGAGATGTGAGGATCCATTTGCAAGCTTTATTAAACAAAGAGGTGCAGGGCAAAAAACACAAGCAGGGTCAAAACATCAGCACACAGGTATGGCACAGACAAGATACAAGAATAATCCAGAGGGCAAGCGTGGGTCTTTGATCGGTGAACAATATCCAGAGGGCTTGACAACCGGGGTAATCCAGAAGCATGCGCGATAGTCCAGATAAGGTACAAACAGAGTCAGAACGGCGAGACAAGGGTAAATCCAAGAAACACTGACTAGAAAACAAGAAACATGTTCCGTATCGGAGCTAAACTAGGAGAGAAATAAATGCAGAACAATACTAGAACTAAACAGAAACACAAACGACTCAGTAGAGCAGCTAACACTAGGAGAGTGCTATACGCAGAACAATACTCGGCAGAGAGGAAGAGGAAGTCCATGGTTTATGTAGGGTGTGTGATAATTCTCAGGTGTGAGCGTGTGATGGAGACAGCTGGGTGTACTTAGTGCAATGAATGATGGGAAATGCAGTCCAGGGTAATATATGACAGTCTGTGTGGTGTGAGAGTCGATTTGATGGAAGAGTGACGTCTGGTGGCGAGCGAATGGAAGTCCATGGACCTGTTTCATGACAGATATGATCTGTGACAGTTTTTCAACCTTATTTTGTAACTCGAAAGTAAAATTTTCTGTGAATGTGTGTGACTTCCGATTCATTAGCTGCTGTTGGTAAATAAGATAAATATCACTATGAATACATGATATAAAATATATGCATTATCATATATGCATTGATCAGGTTTCTGAAGCAGCGCCCCCTGTTGACCCAAAACAAAGGCTAAACAGTTGTGCTTGAAAAACAAATATTCATCTGCTTACACACATTTTCAAAACTTTGCCTCTTTTTTTTCTCAAAACTTTACACACAAATCCAAGAATTTAACAACAAAATGCTAAACGCCTCGCATCTCTTGCAAAATGAAGCACTGCATTCAAAATATCACAAACACATCTCAAAAGCAAACATTTGCAAACACCTTTGCCATAATATTAATTCCTGCTAGATTTGTGTGGGTTTCATAGAGAATTGTGTGCTGTGTTTTGCAAAAAGTGTTTTATGAAATTGAAAACGGAGTCAAAGGCTGTGAATGAGTGTCTGGTTCTGCAGATTTAGTGTGTGCTTCTGCTGTTTGAGTGACAGCTTTCAGAAACTGTGAGACAAGGAAAGAGTTTGTGTGTAAGCAGCTGAAAAAAACTGTGACAGCAACAAAAACAGTTTAACTGTGTTGCTTGTCTTCCAAACACGTGGCTGGTGTTGTTTGGTCCACTATGTTTGCTATTTGATTGGGCGGTTGTCCCGTATCACAGACTTCTCTTTGGAAATAATTCATTATGGCTGAGAAAGTGACAGACAGTGTTTGCTGGATTGTAAGTTGAACTCCATCTGTCTGCTGCTTGTGACACAGACAGCAGACGTGAACCTCCATCTGTCTGTCACGGCGCTCCGCCAGACCACGAGCTGTTCGAGGCTTCAGCTCATGGCTGGATCTCGCAAATCATCTAGACGCTACTGTAGGAAACCTTCAGCAGATTTGTGCATTTAAAATGGATTCGTCCTTTGCTTCTTTCTCTTCTGGGAAAACAACCAAAAATATAAATGCTCATGCAATCAAATGCTCCCAAGAATTTCCCCAAACAGAAGGAATAAACTATACATAATACAGGTGTATCTCACAAAACATGACCAGATCACATTTCAATTTAAAATCAAAAGGAAAAAAAAGAGAAAGAAAGAGAGAGAGAGAGAAACTAATTATATTTTAGATGGAGAAGATTAAGCTTATTTTTAGGACCACATAGTGCCATTCTCATTACTGTACAGCAAAGCAAGCAAGCAAATAAATTAATTAATCAACCAACCAATCAATCAATCAATGTACTTTTGACTGTGATATAAAAAGTAAAAATATAAATATAAAAAGTATAGATAGATAGATTTTCTTTTAAAAAATAAATAAATAAATAATGCATGTAATTGTTTTTTATCATTGACATACTATTATAGTTTTTTATTAATTTGTATGTACTTTTTCATTTATGAAATTCTGAATAATACATTTATATTTTAGAGATGCATAATACAATTATGCGGCCAGTAAAGAACTTTTCTGCTACTAAACTTTATGCGCCATTTGACAGTGTTCCAAAATATTGGACAGTTTTTCTACTTCAACATTTTATGTTTAATTCAGTGATATTTGCCATTTCTTCGTAATTGTGACATTTCTGAGTGAAAATGATTCCCCATTGTACAAAAAAAGAATAACAGAATGAATCAATGCCATTACTGTCTTTCCAAGTCTTTTCTTACAGACCTTTACTCTCTTTTTTCTCACTCAAGTGCAAAACTCGCTCATAAATATATACACCCATGTATACATGTGCATCATAATTTGCTGAAATTGTACTCATTGCATTTAGTTAAAATGACTCAAAATGCAGTTAAAATGTTCATTATGTAATATGCAGAAATAAAATTGCTATGCACAGTATATGAACTTTTTAGGATCCTACATCTGTCTGATGATGCTTTAAAGGGTTCAGGTTTTAATTAGCGGGTCAGACTCCTAAAGCCCATCATTTGCATGCTGTCACACTATTAATTACTGATTGTGAGTTGAGCCAGACAGATAAAACACAGCTTTCTGTTGATAAGGCTTTATGTATTCTTGTCATAAGGCTGCTGATGGAGTAACATTAATAAGAGCTTCTGCGGATGAGCTTCTATTATCATCATCAGAGCTCAAATGAAGCATTAGAGCCCAACGATGCCTTTGAACTTCTGTGTTCAACAACAGAGTCTTTGTTCATGTCTCAGATCAGACTGACACACATTCAGAGCACTTTCACACAGTCCCAGCCCTCCGCAATTACTGCCTCTCCAGAACACATCTAAGCTTTTCTATGGACTCCTCATGATTTCAGGTCACAACAATGAAAACACCGAAGCTGGAAGATTCACACGGGTAAATGTTTATTCTCGCCCTACATCTGCTCTAGGGCTTTATTTGGGGTTTAAAGCAACAGCTCACCCAAAATGAACTGAATTTACTCATCATCATGTCGTCTCAAGTCTGTATGACTGTCTTTCTTCTGTGGAAGACAAAGGAGATGTTAAAATGAAAAACCTCCAAACATAGAGCCCCCCCCCCCCCCCCCCCCCAAAAAAAAACATAAATAAATAAATAAATTAAACAAGGGTCAAAACAGTGTCAACATAAACAGTAGTTCATTACTGTAAAAAAGAAGAAGTTGAAAACTATTATACGAGTACATTTTACAAAAAATATTATTTCTACATTAAAATTTCACATTTAATTAAATGTTTCTTTGTAATTGTAAAATTTACTAGCAGTTTCTGATTGAAATGTCACATTTAGCTAATAAAGCTAATAAAAACTAATTATAAAAATGTACACAGTAAAAAAAAAAAATTTAAATAAAACAATTTACAAGAAAAAACTATTTTAGCTTTTCGACATCAAAATTTCTCATTTAATTCATTGTTTCTGGTTTCTTTGTAATTTTTTTGTGAAATTTACAAGCAATATCTTATTAAAATGTATCTTAATAAAAAAAATGTAGAAATGTACACTGTCAGTTTTGGAAGTTGTAATGAAAACTATTATTTGAGTGCATTGTCATGAAAATACTATTTCACCTTTTCT
The DNA here is from genome assembly GCF_936440315.1 of Barbus barbus. Taxonomy (NCBI): domain Eukaryota; kingdom Metazoa; phylum Chordata; class Actinopteri; order Cypriniformes; family Cyprinidae; genus Barbus; species Barbus barbus. The sequence continues at coordinate 29,751,080 of NC_136752.1, read as the reverse complement.
ATGTTAAAATTTCACATTTAACTTTTCTTTGTAATTGTGAAATTTACTAGCAGTTTCTGATTGAAAAAGTCACATTTAATTAATAAAGCCAACTCTATATATATGTGTGTGTGTGTGTGTGTGTGTGTGTGTGTGTGTGTGTGTGTACACAGTAAAAATAAATAAATAAATAAATAAAATATTTGTCAAAGTTGTAAATAAAACAATGATTAAATACATTTTACAAGAAAATACAAATTTTTCTACATTAAAATTTCATTTAATTAAGTGTTTATTGCAGTTTTTGTTTTGTTTTTTTGCCGTTTCTTTGTAATTGTTTGTGAAATTTTCTAGCAATATCTTAATAAAAATGTAAAATAAAAAAAATAAAAAATGTTGACAGTCATTTTTTTGAGGTTACAATGAAAAACAACAATTTTTTGGAGTGCATTTTACAAGAAAGTGCTATTTCAGTTTTTCTACATCAAAATTTCACATTTAATTCAGTGTTTCTTGCGGTTTCTTTGTCATTTTGAAATTTACTAGCAACTTCTGAGTGAAAACTTTGCATTTTATTAGTAAAGTTAATTTTAAATCATTATAAAAATGTGCACTGTAGTAAATAAAAACAACAATTATTTGAATATATTATAAAGAAATACTATTTCAGCTTTTTTACATCATAATTTGACATTTAATTACACGTTTTCTTGCTGTTTCTTTTGTCACTTTTTGTGTGAAATTTACTAACAATTTCTCAGTTAAATTCTTTTCACCATTTTGTTTTCCATTCTGTCTCATGCATCACTGAATCTGAGTGTGAATTTTTATAGTTTTTTTTAGTTTTAGTCAACATCGGGTTGTCCACGATTAATTTATTCTAAAGAAATAAAACGTTTGTCTTCATAATCTTTCATCAATCGCTCTTATTTTTCATCCAGCTCTCATAGAGACACTTCATCATCCAATGAATTCCTCATAGATAAAAAAAATAATAAAGTATCATTCTTTTAGTTTGAACATCAATTCATAGACTTTAAGGTCTTGGACACAAAAAGAAATGAACAAAACTCTGTCTGTTTAACTAAAGGTCAGTTCTACTTTAAACACAGAAATTGTTCCAGTTAAATAGTTAAAAAGCAAGAAAGAATATCTGATGCTCAAGGACGAATTCGAGAGGCTTCAGCAGTGTAACTCTTTTAAATTTGCAACAATTAGAAATCATTTGCAATGAAACCTGTCAGTATCTGTCACTCAAAAAATGAGCATTGGCTGAACATGTCCCATTTAATTTCACTTTTTGATTGAACTATTCCTTCAAAGCTACAAAACTGTTGACCTCGGTGACCTAAATGAGAGCGCGAAGGTTCGAGATGGAGCATTTAAAGCCAAAGTGTGTGTATGTTTCTCACCGAACATATACTCATCTTCTCTCCTCAAAGCGCGTAAGCTCTGCTTTAACCCATCGGAGATTCACGCCTCAGGCTTCACTAGGAATATTCTAATGTTACACAGGTGAAAATAGGTACGGCGCTATATCATGGTGAAGGGATATGGCTTTTGGCTGATAATTTGACAGAGAGAGAAAAGTGAGCGTTTAGGGAGCGATGTCCTGCCAAACTTCCATGAAGAAAGCGTAAATGAGCTCGCTGAACCAGGGAATGAGGTGATAGATTTTAATCAAGCTAAAGGCACCCAAGAGACCCGCAGTAAAGCTGAAAAACAGAGCCGCAGCGCTGTTGTGTGACACGGAGAGACGATATACTCACTTACAGACGTGAAAACAGAACAAAAAACGCTCATTATTCCATTACGGCATTAAATGCAACATTCTGTATACATTCTAAACATGCATTTTTACTTTACTAGTGATCATACTTCACATTTTCATCTGCTGGATTCCCAAACGTTGCTAATTAATTCTGTGCACTGTAAAATGAAAATGCATGTGATATAGCTATGATATAAGGCTGAGATTTGATTCAATAACTATCTAGACTAAAGCGCTGAATGTTTAAAAGCAAGGCACTGTGTGTTTATTTACACACCAGCAGCTCCTGATTTGATGCTTTCAGCAGCAGAGAGTTTCTCGGTTTACAGTAAAAACTACTGCGAGTTTAACGAGAACATTTACGAAAGCAACCTGCATTAGTTCTACTTTAAATGTGTGAAAGCTAACATTTTTAAGGATAAATATTAGTAACTTGCTGGGTTAAACTATTATAATTATTTTATTTTTATAGTACAATTAGTATGTAAATAGTACTTTATAACACTATGATAATATATTATATATATATATATATGTGTGTGTATTTTTGTAATTAGAGTACAATAATAATAATGTATTATTAATGTATTTTACAATGATGCATTTTTCAATAACTTCTTATTAATAGTAGTATTAAATGAAATATTGATTATCATAATTGTAAATCTACTACTACTACTAATTATTATTATTATTATTATGTTGCTGTAATTATAACTTCAACAAATTACACAGTACATCACATTTTTAAAAAATGAACTTTAAATGCAAACTTTTCACTCAGAAATTGCTAATAAATTGCATAAACAATTACAAACAGCAAGAAACTCATACAATTGTTAAATTTTGTATTTTTGTATTTTCTTGTAAAATGCAATAAAAATTATTTTATTTACAATTTAAAAAATAAATTACAGTGTACATTATATATATATAGAGAGAGAGAGAGAGAGAGAGAGAGAGAGAGAGATATGCTCACTAATTAACTAATTAAATGAACATTTACAAAAAACTGCAAGAAACACTGAATTGAATCAATTTTGGATGTCGAAAACTAAAGTAGTATTTTCTTGTCAAATGTACTCAATGTTTTATTTATAACTTCAACAAATCTTTGTTTTTTACTGTGTACATTTTTATAATTTTTGTCTTAGCTTTATTAGTTAAATGGCATTTTCAGAAACTGCTAGTAAATTTCACAATAACAAAGAAACACTGAATTAAATGTGAAATTTTAATGTAGAAAAGCTGAAATAGTATTTCTTGTAAAATGTAATCATTTTACTGTAATTATGAAAATAAACATAATTGTAAATAATAACAATAATAATTAAAGGAGGGACCTGAGTAAAATGCTAGACAAGAAAAAACACCTAGCGACCACACAGATCGCCCTAACAACCACACAGGAACGCCCTGGCAACCAGCAGAGTAAGTGTGTCATGATTCAGTGATATATTCAGACGGTGCATCTCATCCGGCGTCTGACACACTCCACTGCACATCTACAGCGGCCCGTGGGCTCCATCCTCATGAAGCAGCATCAGCCCCCACGAGCCTCTGGCTTTTTACATCACAACCCAAGAATCCTGCAGAAATAATACGCTTACATACGCTTTAACTTCTGCACCGCTCCGATGATGCTCAGGAGTTCTGCTGCACTAACAGCTTTATCTCAGATGTTTCTCCTTAAAGATATATACACATAAATGAGTCAATAATGATAGTAATAATAATAAATATAATACTACTACTACTAATAATAATAATAATAATAATGTTGTTGTTATTTTAAATAACAATAATTAAAAATAATAATAGTAAATGATAATAATAATATATTTAACATTATAATAATTGTAAATAATAAGAAATATAATTATAATAATTAGAGTAATTGTAAATAATCATCATCATCATCATAAATAATCATAATTTTATTATATAATTTATTTAATTTTATTTATACACTGATGAGATCTCAGAAACTCCAGAGGAGGAGAAATATCTTATATTTTATTTTAATTTATTTGTATGTTACGTTGTAATCTGAATTGTATTGTATAGGATATAATAACCAATAATGCAGCAGCTTCCTAGTGTTTGTTCAGCTCAAACTCATAACCATATGAATATGTGAATTGACACAGTTAATCAACATCTCTTTCAGAAAAATGTTTAAACCACCCAAATTCATTTGCATTGTAATCATGTTTTCTTCTGCCACAGACGGCGTGTGTGATTATGTGCAAATAAACGATAGAGAAAATAAGATCTTCTGAATGACGCAGGAGTCTGTGAGCAATAAAACCACGCAATGAAGTATGTTTAAGCAACTGAAATATGAATCGAGTCAAAGTCACCGCTTGCGTTTGTTAAATATGTTATTCTTACCATGCTTTGATTAAACATATTTATTTTCCATGAATAGTAAGCATTGTGGATTGAGTGGTAAATGATTGTTTTTGTCTGCAGCGCTTGCTGAGATTAGATTTACATTAGATCGCATTTTACATACTTTCACTCAGGCACTAAAATCCTTTGAGGCCAGTTTCATTACGGCATTTAAACAAAAACATCAACTTTTTTTTTTTTTTTTTTTTTGATGCACCACATTAGTGATAAACTGGATTCAGGTCATAAAAGATTAGGATGAGTTTGTTTCTTCATCAGGTTTGTAGAAATGTGTCTCTGCATCAGTGTCTCAGCAATGGATGCTCTGCAGTGAATGGGTGCCGTCAGAATGAGAGTCCAAACAGCTGATAAAAACATCACAATAATCCACACCACTCCAGTCCATCAGTTAACATCTGGAGAACACAAAAGCTCAAACACATCCAGCATTAAGATGTTTTTAACTAAAATGCGAGTCTATAATCCATAATAACACATATTAAACAATAAAAACACTTCCTCCAGTGAAAAAGTGCATCTGCTGTTGTCTCTCACATCAAAATCCAGCCACACATTTGTTTAGAGCTGCTTTGGATTGTTTTGATCTGTGCCGATTTCTCTCCTGATTCAGACCAGAACACTTATTTTTACTGGAGGAAGCGTTATTATGGATTATGGATTGTGATGTTTTTATCAGCTGTTTGGACTCTCATTCTGACGGCACCCATTCACTGCAGAGCATCCATTGCTGAGACACTGATGCAGAGACACATTTCTACAAACCTGATGAAGAAACACACTCATCTTCATCTCGGATGACCTGAGGGTGAGTAAATTCTTATTCCTTTAAGTCTATGGCAGCCCATAGAAAAAGCTATGAAATTTGGCACATTTTTAGTATGAATTTGTGGTTATGATTTCAAACTTTCTGAAGCAGTTCAGCTTCTCATGATACTTTTTAAACTAAAATTTGGTCTAAGAACAAGTTTTATGTTCTTCGCACTCATATTCTAAAAAACATATTTCTACATATTTCTACTGGATCAAGTCAAAACAGATTTGACCTAATAATTTCAGTAATCTTTTGTATTTTATAATCTTCTCCACTGACACTGAATGTTCTCCATGTTTCTATTCGCTCATGCAGGTCTCTAGATGACATCTAATTGAAAAACTGCAAAATTGCATTTACCCTCTTCTCTTTTTTTTTCCACACGGAAGACCTCCGTCACGTCGCATTAGTCGCTGCATGATGAAGGAATCTGGAACAGGACGAGTGTAATGTCTTTCTGACATAAGACTGACATTTCATCATACAAGTAAAAGACAGAAAAGAGATTCAGACACATTTACAAGAGTTAAAGTCGTTTTGAAGCCTTTTCTTCAGATGCTATTTGAAGTGACAGCTGCATCTCATTCAGCACATTGCTGTTAAAAGCATTTGGGATGGACGCTCCGCTCTTGTCTCGGGAATAAACTTCCATGGACGGAGTTTTATCTATTATGACTGCAACAATGCGAGAAGCTTCTTACCCTGAGATTGTGTGTTTTATGTTCTCCTCCAGGTCTAAATCATCTTGAAAAGCTCTCGTGAAAAGAAAGAGTTTATTACCCGTGTTTATGGAGCTTAGAAAATTGCCCTCCTGTTGTTTTGCACGACCCAGAATCAGGTTGAATAAGTCTTACCCAACCTCTTTTTATCTCCGCTTAAGAGCTTTCGCTTATTTTTGGTGTTTTACAAAAATTTGAATGGAAATGCATGAGGAAACGCACTCTGGAAATCATTTTATGCAGATGAGAGACACTGAAACGCCTTTTACCATGATTCTCATTTGTCTCCGATAGAGTCTTTGTTGTTTGGCGAAATGCATTTGGAAACTCTCCGTTTTTGAATCGCATTTTATGCATTAATGTAACATGAAACCTCACAACCTTGATCCGAGTCTGTAAATCCACGACACTTCGTGCATCAGGCCTGATTTCTCTTCTTAATCATGCATCCTGAATGTCGAGCTCATCAGGAACAGGCTTTGATGTTGCATCTTCCAGTAAGACACGCGTGGATCATGGTTAATAATCTCATTAGGATGCACCTTTGAAAAGCGATGATATGCATACAGAAACTTCATGCTAGTGCTTTATTAGTAAGCCAATTAAAGTGGTTGCTTGCTTTGCTGTATAACATGTGATTAGCAATGTCAGATATTTCATGAACACTAATGCCTGATATGTGCTTCACACAAGTGCTTATAGCCAATGCATTGCATCCCTTTGAACATATTTATCATGTGCTCTTGCCTATTTGAACTAAATTGCTCCACAAAAGCTCAAAAGATTTTCTCTTCTGCTCATCAAGACTGCACATATTTGATCAAAAATACAGTAAAAATATTATTGCCATTTAAAACCGTTCTTACGGAATATTTGTGGAAACTGTCATATATATTTTATGTTCAGGATTCAAAAATGAATCAGTGTTTATTTGAAATAGCAATCTTTTGTAACAGTTGAAATATATTTACTGACACTTTTGATCAATTTGATGCATCATTGCTGAACAAAATAATTAATTTATTTTTTGAATTCTTTCTTTTTTTTTTTTTTATCACCGTTTCCACAAAAAATATTGCGCAGCACAACTATTTTCAACATTGATAATAATCAGAAATCAGTATATTAGAATGATTTCTGAAGATCATGTGACACTGAAGATTGGAGTAATGATGCTGAAAATACAGCTTTGATCAAGGCAAGGCAAGTTTATTTTTATAGCACATTTCATACACAGTGATAATTGGATTGCTTCCGGCTTCGCTACTGTTCGGATGCTCTTGCTCACTGCTCTGCGCTTTGCTCACTGTTTATGTACTTTTCTCAAATTTTTCTAAGACTTTAACTTCAGCAGATCCGCACAGTGCTCAAACAACACAGTTTTGGCACAAACACCAAACTAAAGAATTTCTGGGACTGGAATACTCTTTGCCTCCCACTGCCAGCAGCTTACATTCCAGAGACGGGAAAACACAGCTGCCGACATTCTAACAGATGGGAAAGAAAATGCCCCTTTTGGAATCTACTTGCTGCATGAACTGCCACAGACTTCTACAAAGGATTACGGTTCTTGAAACAAAGTTACTTGCTGGACTTCCAAAACAGGCGGATCGTCACACCAGATGGTCATCATGGACCCTCTCAGCATACAGCCAGTGAGTCCTGTGAATCTCAACAGTTTATACCAAGTGTAGAGGAACAAGTTGAAACTGATTAACAGACTAATCGATGGCACAAACTGGGAGCGAGACCCAAAGGCACTCGAGAAACCAGAATGTCACGAGTATTTCGTATTTCTGCTGTAGCATCCTCTACCCCAGATACAGGTATGACAAGGCTTGCAAACATTGGTATTCTACCACCCCTATACATCTTGAGAACAGATTTGAAGCATTAATGAATGTGGGAGAGGAATCCCCAAATGTGACCGAGCACAGATCATATCAGCCAGCAGCTAACATCGCTACTAACAGGCGCTCAAGGTCGAGCAGACAGAGAGCGCAGCCGAGCCCAGGACTCTGATAGTGGGTGACTCTATTATCAGAAACATCAGTAGCATGACTACAACTGCATGCTGCTTTCCTCAAACAACCATCTCTGATGTGAACAAGGAACTTCGGAACATGCTGATGAAGCACAAGACTGCAAATCGAGTCATCATCCATGTGGAGAAGAATGATATTCGGAAAGAGCAGTCAGAACTCCTTAAGAAGGATTTCAGTGAACTCTTTGAAACGCTTCAAAGACCTGAAGTTCAGTCGTTCATCAGTGGACCACTCCCAGCAAGGGGAACTAACATGTTTTCACGGCTGTTTGGGCTAAATACATGGCTACAAAGGACCTGCAGTATAAAAGGAGTCAACTTCATCGACAACTTCAATCTTTTCTGGGGCCACAGACAACTGTTTAAACTGGATGGCCTCCACCCAAACAAACTTGGTGTAAGAGTGCTAAAGGACAATATCTATTTCTCCCTCCGTCATCCATCAGCGGTGTGTGCCAATCATAGAAATAAATTACATTTCTAACATAGAATCACATAGTAAACACTTCTAATGAACTATAATAATATTTCACAATTTTTACTGTATTTTTGCACAAATAAACGCAGCCTTGGTGAGCAGGAGAGACTTCTTTCAGAAACAATAAAAATCTTAACTATTCTAAACATTTGATTATTATTGCACTTGCATTGTGTCTAATGCAGCAATTAGTGTAAATATAGCTACCAGATTAAACCGCAGCAATATAGGAAGTTTGCAACTGCAACTTTCTACCTTATTCTAGGTGAGCATAATCTTATAAGCGTCATAAAACTCTTGTTTGTGATGTGGAGTCAGCGTTCATGTGGCAACTCCTCTTTGATTTCATAAGCTCGCCGACAGTAAACATGCCCAGGAACTCATTACAGCGTGAGATTAATGACGCACCGCGGCTGCACTAATGCTGTCTGAGATGCAATCGTTGCTACTTTAAAGAGAGGAAGACCTGATAAACTGAGGCAGTACGTGCAGGCCAAAGGTCTGCTCTTATTGTTTATCTACAGTAAGCAGTGTGTTTCAGACGGCCCATTGCTATTGCAGCTGGAGGACTTCAACAATTATTCAAGTTTTAAGACTTTACAGGGTAGAGAAAAGGGCCGGATCTCAGGGATGCATGATGGGGATCAGATAAAGTGCTCTGTAAGTGTACAGGAGCATCTGGAGGTAAAAGGCCTGGTCTTTGGGGAATGGTTGGTAAAGCCGGTGGTCTCTAGCTGTATGTCCTTTTGGCCTCTGTAGAAAATCAAACCAAGCAAGCAGCAAATGCCACTGAGACACTAAACGTCTAAAAGTGTCTTGACTCTGACAGCTATTAAATCACTGCAAGCCGATAAGACCTTTAAACCAGAAGTTCATGCACAAATAAAACATGTTTTTTTTATTCAACCTCGTGTCGGTTCAGATGCTGAGATTTCTTACTGTGGGACATAAAAGGAAAAACTAGGTGAATCGGATAAAAATTGTATCACAATAAAGTTATTTTCCAGTTGATTATCCACAGTACATAAAGACAATTGTTTTGCATTGCACATTTTCTGAAATTTCCTGTTTAAATATGTAAATAATGCATTACTAACTTAAATATGCATTAATTTGCATACATTTCCAGACATCTGAACATTGGTTCAAAACTCTTGTTTGGTTTTGTAGACATTAGAGCTAAAGGTTTCTAATGAGGGGGTTTTGGATTTCATCTTTTCATCACATCAAAAAAAAAAAAAAAGTCATCTTCAGTTTATAGGAATAAAGTGTTGTATAAATCAGTGTGAATGATATATCAACAAAACCCTCTGCAAAAATCTTCAGAATATAGAATGAAATAAAACTAAGTTTTGGTGTAGTTGCTACTTTTAAGGATATATAGGAATTTAAAACTAATAGGCACAAATAGATACATTGCGATGAAATAAACAATTAAATGTGTATTTCGGATGATTTCCTTCTGCTAGTCTGAAAGAAGAGACATGTTATGGCATCAAAATAGCCATCAGTAGTCCATATGTCCCATGTACTATAATCCAAGACTGAAGTCATATTATGCTGTGTGTGAGAATAGTCTTTGTTGTCATTGCAGAAGTTCCCCTTTGCTGCAGGTTTCAAATAAAATACACTTTTTAATGGATTGTGTCAAGTTGCATGCCAAATTACATCAAACATCCCCGACATCAAACCTGCTGGTGACATGTTTTTTATATGATGTTAGAGCTGCATTCAAAACAAGCCTATTTTTGCTATGGAATAAAAATATGAAATTTTCTTAAAATTGCAAGATAATATCTCGCAATTCAACCTTTTTTGTCAGAATTCTGAGTTTACATCTAACTATTATTATTATTATTATTATTATTATATTTTGCCAAAGAAAAAAGGTAAACAGCTTTTCATCTCACAAGACATTTATTCAGAATTATGAGTTTATATCTTGAAACTGGCTTTTTCTCAACTTTCTGAGTTTACAATTGTTGTTTACAATCTTGCAATTGTTTATTTTTTGTTTGTGCCACAGAATGAATAAATAGGTATAGCAATTATATCTCACAATTCACGCTTTTATTGTAAAAATTACGAGTTTATATCTCAAAATGTATATCTTGTATTTAATAATGTATATAAAGGAGAGTGTCAACAGTTTAACTGTTGCTTTGGGAAGATGTGAAAGGGGAAAGTAACTTTTAAAATTCATTAACTGTGTTATATTGAGTTACTTTTTCCTCACTCACAAGAAAAAGAAAAACAAAGATACAAACATTATGTTTATCTAAACTCATTTTTGCTCATTAGTATGGTTGAACTGGATCATTGAAGGTCAGCAGCATTACTCCTAATTTCTCTCAACATGGGAACAGGAGAGCCATCAGTCAATAAATGGGAAAACTGCCGTTACATATTTGAAAAAGTAACTCGGATATTTTCCTGTAAAGTAATGCATTACTTTGTTTGTTACTTGAAATCACTAATGAAGCCGGTAGCTGAGCTGAAAAAAGACAGTGAATGAAATGCATCACGACATTCACAAAACAACATGAAACTGATCATGCATACACTGAAAAAAAATATTCATTGAATTTACTACATTTTTTTAAGGTGCACTCTTAAAAAATAAAGGTGCTTCAAAAGGTTCGTCACAGCGATGCCGTAGATGAACCATTTTTGGTTCCACAGAGAACCATTCAGCCAAAGAACCATCTCTTTCTTACCTTTTTATAATCTGAAGAACCTTCTTTCACCACAAAGAAGCTTCTGTGAAACATAAAGGTTCTTCAGATGTTAAAGGTTCTCTATGGAACCATTTAGACAAAAAGGTTCTTCTATGGCATGCCATAGAATAGATAGATATGCATAGATGCATCGTGAAGCACTTTTATTATTAAGAGTGTAAGTGGTTGCAATCAATTTATTTTAGCTACCTTTAAATACATTTAAAAAATGCTTAAAAAATGATTCTAACACTTTATTTTAGGGTCTCTTAACTAGTTGCTTATTAGCATGCATATTCCTAGAATATTAGCCATTTATTAGTAGTCATTAAGCTCATATTAATGCCTTATTCTACATCCCTAATCCTACCCAATACCTAAACTTAAAAACTACCGCACTTACTATTAATAAGCAGCAAATTAGGAATTTATTGAGGGAAATGTCGTGGTTAATAGTGAATAAGTGTTCCCTATTCTAAAGTGTTACCTAAAAAAATTTGTCCAGTGTACAGTAGATTGAAGCCTTTGCATTCGCATCTGTTTGTACAGTTTCAGTCTGAAACAGTATTTTTATTTTAGCCTGAACTCTATAGCACCACTGTCTCCACCGGTTCGGCATCCAGTAGGACGCGACGGCGTGTGATCAATCCTCAGAGGAGCGGCGTATCATCTCATCCATCCTCAGCAAAAGCAGAGCTTCTTCTTGATCCCATGGAGCCGGACGCTTGTGACAAGAGAGTCCCATGAGAGATCAGCCGAGCGGCGGATAATTACGGCCCACACTGCTGCTCTCAGCACTACTGGAAGGACAGCAGATCCGCCGGTGTCTGGTAATAAATAGATAATCAGATGAGCTTCACAGTTCTTGAGCTTTACATTCATCAGTTCCCCAGCAGCTTCTGGAACAATCGGCTCGACTCCATGATTTATGGACTCAACCTGAGTGTTATTTCATTGCTTTTTTGGAAAGAAAGAAATATTTGCGATGCTGCAATTTCATATTTGTCCTGAAAAGCTGAGGCGAAAGTTTGGAAGCGATAGCATTTGTTTAATCCCACAAGTTTTGCATGCAAGACTCGTATAGACTCGTTTGAGTCTGTTATTTCTGCCAAAAGAGGAAAATGGCTTGATGTATCATATCTGACTCAAATTCTAAAGTCTCAAAATAATAAAACTCTGCTATTTCACACACAATCTACTCCATGCATTTTGTCATCCGAGTTTTTTTATCCAGTAAAAGCTCTTTTAGTGTAATTGTAGAAGAGCCCAGCTTCAGTGTCTTTCTGCTGTCAAATCTTGACTGATTTTGATCAAGTAAAGGTCAGAATAACTGCAGTCATATTTCCAGATGACCAGTTTGTTTCCAGAAGCTTTACTTTCTCTGTTCCTCAGCAGAGGAATGATCTTCACAAGCCTCCAAAACATCTCACATCTTCTGAGGAGCGTTTAATTCTTCATCTCTAAATCAGCATTGCATTGCATTATATGTTTGCATCATTTACATCTCATCTTATAAAGACATATTATTGGATATATAGAGCGACCGCTGATATTTAGATCATTTTATATCAGTATCTGCTGAACTATTATAAACATCTATTGATTTACATCACAAGCAGCAGAATCTTATAACAGAAATATCAGCATCTGCAGCAAATTATACAGGACTGTTATTTTAATATGTCAGGCCTTACAGAGTTAAGAAGGTAAATATCAACATTTAAATGATCACAACATGACTGAGAACTTCTTAAACTTTAACTGAGACCAAATTAACAGGTTCTGAAGGCCTGAGTCTGAAAATTAATGAAAATCCTGTCCTCCAAAACCGACTAATACAACACAACCACATCCTTGGGTGTCCAAATATTTTTACAAGAGACGAACAACATGAAATTGGGTTTTTGAATTTGTTGTAAAGCTGAATCACATGTCCAGGTCATACAGATTTTTATCTTGAAAAGGAAATATAAAAAATAATATACTGTATAAAAATGACTCATTACAGAAATAAGTACTTCCTTGTCCTTGAAAGCCCTTTAGAAATAATGACACAGTGAAAAACAGGCTTTTTTCCTTATAAATTGGAGGTGAAATGCAACCTTGACATGTCTTTTTGATATCCACTCTGAAAGAGTTTTATTTTGTTTCTCTCTCACTTGTGTTTCTGCTCCTCTCATGATTTGTTGTTGTCTTCTTTATGTCGTTTTAGTGCCTCTGAATCACATCTGCGTCTGAGATCAGCTGCTCCGTCTGCACAGAAATACACAAATATCCTCACACATCAAGTTCATTAAACCCTCAGCTCAAACAGTAGAGCATGGCGCTTGCAACACCAAGGTCATGGGTTCAAATCCCAGGAAATAAATGAACTGATCAAATATATATCTTGAATGCAATGCAAGTCAGTTTGGATAAGACCTTCTGCTAAATTCATGAATGTAAATGTATTCAATCCAGCTAACAGGGAAAGATTTCAAAACATTCTAGCAAGGTTCTTTCAAAGTCACGAACAAACCTTCTTCCTGTAACATTAACGGAATGTTTGTTCAACGTTAACTGGTCTTTAAAAGTATATTTTAAATGTTAGTCCAAAAGCGTTATTTATACATCATCTAATGTTCTTCTGAAGCATTTTAGTTAGATGTTTGTCTAATGTGTTTTAAATGTTACTTTCAGATTGTTCAGAGAACATTCAAAAGTAACAAATATTAACGTTTGCAAAATGATACAATGTTTCCTCTGTAACATTTAAACGTTACATTTAAATTTTGAGCATCCAAAGAACATTCAGGAATAATTCTGTCATAACTTGAGAACATTCACAAAGCATTTTTAATTTTTTTTTTTTTTTTTTTTGTTAGTTGGGAATTCCATGAGCTTTCAAATGAAACAAACCTCTGTCTGCATTGCTGGACTTTTATTTGATTGGATCGTGAGATTATGTTTATGGCATCAGCAGAAAAGACTAGAAATACAAAAAAAAAATGCATTTGATTTTGTTGAAGGATTCTGAAACATCTTTAAAATAATGTGCGCTGATGCAGGATATGGTAGTGAATTTGGTGTGTTTTGCAGCGCCTGCAATCGACATCTCTCTCAGGGAACGAGCGGCTGATAGCGCATTACATGCATCATGTACTTTCCAGATGCTGCTTTATAGAGTAATGCGTCTGTAACTGTGACAATGTCTTCATTCACAGACAATCTGTGACATCCAGATGTGTTTCTAATCATATCTGTTCAATTCACTGAAAAACATCAGATTCTGTAAGGATTATAGACATGCAGATTATACAGATTATCAATAATCATCATTTTGTCCCACTTTAACCAGCCCATTAAGCAAAAAAAAAAAAAAAAAAAAAAAAATATATATATATATATATATATATATATATATATATATATATATGCTTTTTTTTAACTAGGCAAATATATATTTAATATTATGCTAAATATATGCTGTAAACATTGAAGCTCAATGAAATATATTTTTGAAATTGGAAATATATTTAGTTTCAACCTTCATATACCAACATATATTTCAAAATGTATTTTAGGGGCAAGAAAATATTTCCAATATTACAGTATAGCCTACATTTTTGATAAATGCAACTGTGAATGAAATAACCTAGAGATCAAAGAATTATATTGATTTAATATTTTTTATTAAAACATTAAATTAAATAAAAAATAATTTAATAATGTATATTTTGTAATATATTTTAAAATATGTAATAATATATTTAAATATATATATATATATTTGTATTAATATTCTGAAATATATGTACGTATATGTATTTTATTTCTAATTATTTTTCTATTTTTTCTTTTATTTATTTTTTACTTATTTATTTTCTTTTCTGTATAGGAGTGATCAAAACTGAAAAGTAGGGTTGTACAAAATTTCTATAAACAGTATGTAAACAGAGTAATGATGCTGCAAATTTTGCTTTGAACACGGGAATAAATAACATTTTACTATATATTCACATGGAAAACAGCTATTTCAAATTCTAATAATATTTCAAAATTTTCACAGCATTTTTGACTAAATAAATGCAGCCTTGGTGAGCAGAAGAGACTTCTTTCTAAAACAATACAACATCTTGCCGTCCCAAACTTTTTAACACCTGTGTAACTGTTCGACACCACATTCCTTCAAATCAGATATCTGTAACAAATACAATCCCATAATTCCACATTTCATATAGAAACATAAAACATCTTGAATCCTTTGATCGTCTTTCTGTTCATGATTTTATGAGTTTTACACTTCCAGACGCTGTAATAAACTGTCCTAATATCAGTCTCAGACTGTCACCGTCCCAACACCCAGCAGCAGAAATTAAACAGCACGTCAATCAATGCTTACTTTCTAGGGATTTATAGCAGATATGGTCCTGTCAGTCAAAACTCAAAAAATAGACAAATAATCCGAAGAGAAAGATCCGAATGAGTTGGATTCAGTGTTCATGGATCAACAACTTCAGAAAACATATTAGTTCTGCTCCTAAACCTAGTGAGCCGTCTCGCTGTCTACATAGACGGCATGCTGTAGTCTCATAAGGGACTGATTTGAAACACTCGCTGGAAATTTTAACAAGTTCAGAAACCAGTTGCCTGATTTTTGCAAAGCAAACTAACAGGTAAAATTAAATTAGCAATCTGGCAACAATAAAGAAAGCATTTACATATGAAGTACTAAATATCAAGTTAGTTTAATGTGTCAATTTCAGTTAATATTCTCTAGAATGGTTACTAATGTTGCTTATACACTCTCTCTAAAAATAAAACATTTTTAATGCAATGTATTTTTAATTGCAGGGTTACATGATTTGTAGATTTTAAGGCTGATTTTCTATTGTATATGTATTCTATTTCTATTCCATATTAAATTACTTTAATTTTAATGTAAAAATACACCTAAATATGAAACTAATAAGATTTACTTTAACCTGTTAGGTTAAAGTAAAAAACTGAAATGACTGAAAATGTTCCATGAACAATGTTTTGAGAACGTTTTTAAACACCAGATAACTCTGATTGAACGTTACTGGAAGAGAACATTAACTAAATGTTCTGACAAGGTTCCGTCAGCTGGACATTACAGAAGGCATGCAGTCATGTGGGTTTGTGTTGTTGTTCTAAACTAAAATCAGGACATGAAAAGGAAATTTTCATGTCGTGGTCGGAAATACTCCAACCACGAGTTTTCATTCAATGAAAGGACAATTACTGGAAAATTGAGAATGTTCTATTATAAAGAGAGCCATTAAGATTGAAAGTAATTAATGTGGCTCATAATCTCCTACAATCACGTCCAGCAGAGGATAAAAGCTCATCTGTATCAGTGCTGTCAAATGTCTGCTGCATGCAGAGCCATGGCAACAAGCGCAGCACTGCATTACTGCAGCGTACAGTGACAGAGACTGGAAAAAACATCTATTTATGGGTGCTTTACAATGGTACTTCTACTTTTACATCACAGAATGAATGGCATGCAAGTATAAACAATTCAGACAGGCTTTCAGAGGCTGTTCCTTCATATTTCAGGAGACTTCACTGAGGAGATAAAATCAAATAAAAATAGAATGCATGCATGTATGTGTGCAGAAATAAATGGGGTAAATAAAATTACATTAAAATTAAAAATTTAATTAAATAAAAATAGAAATGAACATGCAAAATACAATGCATGCATGCATGTGTGCAGAAATGTTCTTACTCATTAAAATTCTGTGTATTTTTTGAAAGGTTCTTGCCGTATATTTAGCATAATTTTAGCAGGTCAGCAAGGGTCGCAGAAGCAGCAGCAGTAAGTCATGCATTATCTAGATGTACAGAGACTCAGAACACTAGAGCAGAACTCAGGCTCGTGGAGCTGCTCAGGAATAATAAAACAAGACAGAGTCTGAACACTGGACAGCGGGACACTGTTAAAGATGCGATGCTGTCTGTCGATGACAGCAGGTGTTTTAGATGTAAAACTGATGCAGAGTATCACTCTGTGGATCAGTCTTGCTAAACCTGTCAAGAAATATCCAGGTTACATCACAGCAAAAAAATTATAAATAAATTATATATATATATATATATATATATATATATTACATATTATCAAACAGAAAATAAAGACATTACACATAGTGACTTTTGACAATTAAGCAGATTTCCCAGATTATCAATAATGTAATTCAACAATTGGCATACAATTGAAATAATATTAAATAAAAATAACTCTAAATAAAACTGAAGACATTTTAAAGTCTGACTTTGTTTACTTATTTATTTATAGTGCAAACTGTGACTTTTTTTTACAATGCAGCACATTTTTCGCAATTATTATTATTATTGACATAATGCAAAAATAAATTAGAATAAAATTGCCATCAAGCTGAAGACATTTTAAAATCTGAGCATTTTTTTGCACATTGTATATTATATATATATATATATACACTCACCTAAAGGATTATTAGGAACACCTGTTCAATTTCTCATTAATGCAATTATCTAATCAACCAATCACATGGCAGTTGCTTCAATGCATTTAGGGGTGTGGTCCTGGTCAAGACAATCTCCTGAACTCCAAACTGAATGTCAGAATGGGAAAGAAAGGTGATTTAAGCAATTTTGAGCGTGGCATGGTTGTTGGTGCCAGACGGGCCGGTCTGAGTATTTCACAATCTGCTCAGTTACTGGGATTTTCACTCACAACCATTTCTAGGGTTTACAAAGAATGGTGTGAAAAGGGAAAAACATCCAGTATGCGGCAGTCCTGTGGGCGAAAATGCCTTGTTGATGCTAGAGGTCAGAGGAGAATGGGCCGACTGATTCAAGCTGATAGAAGAGCAACTTTGACTGAAATAACCACTCGTTACAACCGAGGTATGCAGCAAAGCATTTGTGAAGCCACAACACGCACAACCTTGAGGCGGATGGGCTACAACAGCAGAAGACCCCACCGGGTACGACTCATCTCCACTACAAATAGGAAAAAGAGGCTACAATTTGCACGAGCTCACCAAAATTGGACGGTTGAAGACTGGAAAAATGTTGCCTGGTCTGATGAGTCTCGATTTCTGTTGAGACATTCAGATGGTAGAGTCAGAATTTGGCGTAAACAGAATGAGAACATGGATCCATCATGCCTTGTTACCACTGTGCAGGCTGGTGGTGGTGGTGTAATGGTGTGGGGGATGTTTTCTTGGCACACTTTAGGCCCCTTAGTGCCAATTGGGCATCGTTTAAATGCCACGGCCTACCTGAGCATTGTTTCTGACCATGTCCATCCCTTTATGACCACCATGTACCCATCCTCTGATGACTACTTCCAGCAGGATAATGCACCTTGTCACAAAGCTTGAATCATTTCAAATTGGTTTCTTGAACATGACAATGAGTTCACTGTACTAAAATGGCCCCCACAGTCACCAGATCTCAACCCAATAGAGCATCTTTGGGATGTGGTGGAACGGGAGCTTCGTGCCCTGGATGTGCATCCCACAAATCTCCATCAACTGCAAGATGCTATCCTATCAATATGGGCCAACATTTCTAAAGAATGCTTTCAGCACCTTGTTGAATCAATGCCACGTAGAATTAAGGCAGTTCTGAAGGCGAAAGGGGGTCAAACACAGTATTAATATGGTGTTCCTAATAATCCTTTAGGTGAGTGTATATATATATATATATATATATATATATATATATATATATATATCAGGTTCAAGTTCAAGTTGAGCTTTATTGTCATTCCGCTACATGTGGGGACATACAGTGGAACGAAATGTCGTGCCTCGCAGGACCACGGTGCTACATAAATACAGACATACAACAATGAAGTAAAAAACACTATAAGCCTATACACAACTAACCTACTGACAGATTTTAACTATAAGTATACTATATATAAGAATTTACCCTATACAAACTAAAAAAATAAAAGATAAAAACTGCAAACTATACGAATGCTTCACATAAATACTGTACATGTGCAAAGAGAAACATTTTGAGTCAGCAGCTGGTTGGGGAACATTACAGGATGATTTGTAGTGCATGACCATGTAAACATACATATATTCTATCTTTTGTGGGATTGTGTTCACGCAGCAGTGTGTGTAAAGTGTCTAGTGCACATAGAGGAGAGTGTGTTACTACAGGTGGTTTGTACAGGCCCACTCCCTGTGTAGCACACTTCGAATTGCACAAAAAAAGTTCCATACAGTTTTCTCCTTTGGTGTGGTAAGGTTGGGGGCGGTCCATGTTTCAGGAGGTAGGGGTTTGCATGGGGTTTCAGAGGGGGGAGGGATGGTTTGAGTTCAGGGCTCTCACAGCCTGGGGGAAAAAGCTGTTGAGCAGTCTGGCGGAGTGGGCTCTGATGCTCCGGTACCGTCTTCCTGATGGTAGGAGCTGGAAGAGACTGTGGGAGGGATGGGTGGAGTCCTTCACGATGCTGTTGGTTTTGCTGGAGCATTGTGTAAGGAAAATGTCCAGGATGGAGGGGAGAGGGGCAACTATGATCTTTGCAGCTGTGTTCACTGTCCGCTGGAGGGTCTTGCGGTCAGCAGCACTGCAGTTCCCGTACCAGACAGTGATGCAGCTGGTCAGCACACTCTCAATGGTGCCTCTGTAGAATGTGGTGAGGATGGGTGGAGGGAGACTTGCTCTTTTCAGCCAGCGGAGAAAGTGTAGGCGCTGTTGTGCCTTTTTGGAGAGTGACATGGTGTTGGTGGTCCAGGTGAGATCCTCTGTGATGTGCACCCCCAGGAATTTAGTGCTGCTGACTCTCTCCACAGTCGAGCTGTCGATGGTCAGTGGGGGGTGGTCAACGGAGTTTCTCCTGAAGTCCATCACAACCTCCTTTGTCTTCTCCACATTGAGGGACAGATTGTTAGTGCCACACCATTCAGCCAGCTGTGCCACTTCCTCTCTGTAGTGCGTTTCATCGTTGTTGCTGATGAGACCTACCACTGTTGTGTCATCAGCAAACTTGATGATGTGGTTGGAGCTGAACTTGGCAGTGCAGTCGTGGGTCAGCAGTGTGAAGAGCAGCGGGCTGAGCACACAGCCTTGTGGGGCACCTGTGCTCAGTGTGGTAGTGCTCGAGGTGTTGTTGCCGACACGGACTGACTGAGGTCTTTCGGTTAGAAAGTCCAGGATCCAATTACAAAGGGAATTGTTAAGGCCCAGCAGGTTTAGTTTATTTATGAGCTGTTGTGGGATTATTGTGTTGAATGCCGAGCTAAAGTCAATGAACAGTCGTGTAGGGGCAGTCGTGGCCTAATGGTTAGAGAGTCGGACTTGTAATCCAAAAGTTGCGGGTTTGAGTCTCAGGCCGGCAGGGATTGTAGGTAGGGGGGGGTGAATGTCCAGCGCTCTCTGGAGATAGACAGAGCGCCCGGTCGTTGGGAGGTGTGTGCAGTTTTTGTGCAGGTGTGTCATTCTGCATTTAAAACCATGAATAAAAGTGGTTGAGTGCATCGGGGAGGGATGTGTCATCATCACAGGCTTGTAGTCAGTGATGGTCTGAATGGCTTGCCACAGGCTCCGTGTGTCTCTGCTGTCTGTGAAGTGATTGTTGATTTTTTGAGCATATGACCATTTTGCTTTTTTGATGCCACAGGACAGATTGGCTCTTGCTGTTTTGAGGGCTGCTTTATCTCCTGATCTGAATGCTTCATCTCTGGTCTTTAGCAGCCCACGAACCTCTGCTGTCATCCATGGCTTCTGGTTTGCACGTGTGGTGATGGTCTTGGTGACTGTCACATCATCAGTGCACTTTTTGATGTAAGCAGTCACAGTTTCAGTGTACTAATGCAGGTCTGTGTGGTTGTTGTAGGTGGCTGCCTCTTTAAACATGTTCCAGTCTGTGCACTGAAAGAAGTCCTGTAGTGCTTAGGTGGCATTGTCTGGCCATACTGTGATCTGCTTTTGAACCGGTTTGGCGAGTTTGAGAAGTGGTCTATATGCTGGGATTAGCATAACAGAGATGTGGTCTGAGTACCCCAGGTGGGGGCGGGGAACAGCCTTGTAAGCGTTCTTTACTGTTGTGTAAACAAAGTCCAGTGTGTTGTTTCCCCTTGTTGCAAAGTTCACATGTTGGTAGAACTTTGGCAAAACTGTCTTTAAGTTTGTGTGGTTGAAGTCACCGGCTATGATGAAAAAGCCGTCAGGGTTATTTGTTTGTTGTTCGCTGATGGCGCTGTACAGTTCATGAAGCGCGTCTTTAGCGTTTGCACATGGGGGAATGTAAACCGCGACAATAACAATGGCCGTGAACTCCCGCGGTAAACAGAACGGTTGACACTTCACAAACATAAACTCCACCAGCAATGAACAGTGTTTTGATAATACCGCAGCATTGTTACACCAGTCTTTGTTGATATACACACACAAGACACCGGGTCTTGCCAGATAGTGATGAATCTCTATCCGCTCGGTAGCTGGTTAGCCCGCGCTGCTGAATGGCGGAGTCCGGGATGTTGTCGTTTAGCCATGTTTCGGTGAAAACAAACACACAGCAATCCCTTGCCTCATGCTGTGTAGACCGACTGAGTTGAAATAAGTCCAGTTTGTTTTCCAGAGAGCGAACGTTTGAGAGCATGAGTGTTGGAAGAGCCGGTCTTGTGGGGTTAGCTCTTAGCCTAGCTCGTATACCTCCGCGCTTACCGCGCTTCCGTCCTCTCTCACACGGCTTGCGACGCTGCCTTGTGCGGGTAGCGTCAGTAGGCGAGGCCGTGGTCTCGAGGTCCAGCTCCAGTAGTAAACAAAGGCCTCATATCTTCTCAGTAGCCGCCGGCAAGTGTTGTTGTTTGTACGCGTTGCCGATATCCAAAAGGCTTTGGCGATCATAGATGTGTTTTGGATTGATTTCCTTGCGAGTTAGCGGTAATTTTACACTATTTGGAGATGAACAGACGACATTAAAAGACATAAAGCACCGTCTTTGGGACCCGGAGCAGCCGCTGAGTCTGACCGTGCCGCTATCTTGGATCGAATATATATATATATATATATATATATATATATATATATATATATATATATATTAGTGCTGTAAAACGTTTAATGTCATCCGAAAATAAAAGATTTTGTTTACATAAAATATGTGTGTGTTCTGTGTATATTTATTATGTATATATAAATACACATACATACAGTATATATTTTGAAAATATTTACATATATTTACATTAATATAATGTATAAATATATTTAATATAACATAACATAACATATTTTTTCTGAAATGTATACATGTATGTGTGTGTATTTTTGTATACATAATTATACACAGCACACACACATATATTATGTAAACAAAACCTTTTATTATTTTGGATGCGATTAATCGCATGACAGCACTTATATATATACCGTATATATTTACTGTGTGTGTGTGTGTGTGTGTGTGTGTGTGTGTGTATAAATGAAACTGAAAATCATCTTAAAATATGACTTTTTACATTGTGACTTTTTTGACAATTAAGCAATTTTGTTCCCTAATTATCATTAAATTAATACAAAAATACATTGAAATTATACCAATTATATAATATTAAAACTGAAATTACTGGAAATGCACATGCAAAAATAAAGTATAATCATGCTAGCATTTACTTTTATACATTTTAATTGATTTAATTACAATATTATCATTTAAAATTGTAATTAATGAGGACACCTTTTGTTATTACTATACATCATTTAAAAATAATAACAAAATTAATGACCTTTTTAATAAAACAAGCTTATTTTTCTGTTGATTTTATGGTTAAAAACATGTACGTTTCTCCAGACTCTTCCTCCTACTGTACTCAGCCCATCAGAAATATGAAAACCATGAAATTGAACAAGTTGGAAAAATAAGAGTTTGATTGAATGAATGGTTTATTTAGCACAATCACGGCCCAACAAGCGTCTGAATGCGAAGTGTTCCCATCAGCTCCATTCAAATCAACAGAGATGCGTCATCAGCGCAGGAAACAATGCGTCTGAAATGATCTGCTCTCCAGCGAGAGACTGATGAGGAACTTAATGACAAGCTTTATCACGGATCCATCAGGTACGAACGACACTAAAGCAAAAGCGGCTCAATTAAAGAATCATTACGGCAAAGCGCTTCCTCCAGCTGCTGCTGTGTGACGCTCCAGAAACACTTCCCTCCTTTGTTTTACCGCTGCTTTCAATTCACGTTCGCCCTTCAGAGAAAGTTTCTTTCTGAGGGTGAACGGCCGATGATTTTGCTGCGGGGTAGAGCTGAACCACGCCAGAATGAAGTCCACAGAGGAGCAAACATGATGAGATCTGCTATCAAACCTCTGCAACAAACACATCTCAACCTCATAAATCAACGCTTTTGGACCCGAGGCCCAAGGGAAAGGTCTCACACTTTTTAAAATGTTGCATGAATGTTAGGACAAAACGTTCTTAAAGTAACGTTTCATAGAAAGTCCTCATGATGTTATATGTACTTCATGAATTTCCTAAAAAGTTTTGTAACCTTTAAATAACGTTCCAATCACATTATTTTGAATAGCTCTTATATATTATATATATATATAGGCCTATGTATAATTTGAAAAATCTCCATTCTTATTTTGTCCTACAAAAAGTTAATAAATAAAAAAAGTACATTACACTGTGCATTTCAGCTGCCTTTCTTGGTATATTCAGTTCATACAGAAACATGAAAAAGAACAAAAAGCAAAAAGAGTTTGGACTGAATGCATTCAATTTTGGTTTTCTTTAGGTAAAAATAAAACACAAAGCCAAAGATGTCTAAGCAGGCATTATTATAAACCATTACTCTTCTGACATGAAGCCTGTACCTCTTTATTTCTCACATGCGTCCTTCACAAGGATTATCTTCTCCACGAAGGACACATTTAATGTGCTCAGAGGACAGGGTTTTAATGCTGATGCATGCATTTGCAAACAGGCTTCACGCTCGACTGTATTTGTGATGCTTTTAGGCTGACTATATTTTGGAGCAGATCTGCAGTGTTTTTCCTCGGTTCGCTGTAATCATCAGCTGATCATTTATTCATTAGATCATTTCTGCTTTTCAGTCTTATGAGCGGAGAGCATCAATAATGCAGGTGTCAGCGAGTGTTTGTGTGTGTGAACGTCGCATGTGCGTTTGCACGACGTGGATTTCTGTAAGATTGCATGCGGTCCATCACGAGGGCCTGCTTTGAAGCTGCTTATGTTTATTAAAATGTGTGAATTATCTTCTGGCGGGAAACTGCAGTATAATTTCAGCCCTTCCTGACAAATCAGACTCCAACCTGCAGAAAACACAGCACATTCCCACAGAATTAATTAATTTACAATCTCCTGACCTCTGCGTGCTCGTTTATTAAATATAGTTTGGCTATTTTGATGATGCTTTCTGCTTTCAAAAAGATTACAATCTAAAGAAACATCAGCAACAGTTTACTTAAAGCCTTTATGTATAATGCATTATAAAGATATTTCTAAATGTACATTATGATGCATTATGCAATATACTTTCACAATGCATTATAAATGAGATTACAATTATTCATAAGATCATACAATACATTATAGGAGGCATTACAAGGTATATTTAATGCATTACAAATATTATATAATGCAATATATAAAGGCTTTATATAAAGATTTTAAGAGATTAGGGTCTGTAAACATTTTTAATGTTTTTGAAAGTCTCTTTTTCTCACCAAGGCTGCATTTATTTGTTTAAAAATACAGTAACAATTGTGAAATATTATTACAATTTAATAGAAGTGTTTTCTATGTGAATCTATATTAAACTCTAATTGA
The DNA here is from genome assembly GCF_936440315.1 of Barbus barbus. Lineage (NCBI taxonomy): Eukaryota > Metazoa > Chordata > Actinopteri > Cypriniformes > Cyprinidae > Barbus > Barbus barbus. The sequence continues at coordinate 29,726,328 of NC_136752.1, read as the reverse complement.
TTGCTGTGATTTTCAGCATCATTACTCCAGTCTTCAGTGTCACATGATCTTCAGAAATCATAATAATATACTGATTTGCTGCTCAACAAACATTTCTGATTATTATCAATGTTGAAAACAGTTGTGCTGCACAATATTTTTGTGGAAACCGTGATGCATTTTGTTTTTCAGGATTCAAGATGAATAGAAAGTTCAAAAGAACAGCATTTATTTGAAATATAATTTTGTAACATTATAAATGTTTTTACTGGCACTTTCGATGCTAGTGTATGTATATTTAATTAAGATTTTTCCCTCAAATTCATTATGTAGACTGTGATAAAGTCTGAGATCCTCTCCGGCCGGGTCGATATCCGGAGCTCATGTGTTATGAAGCTGTCATCAGACGTGTGGTCACACTTTAAGACGGCTAATTTTGGAGGCGGTCTGGGTTTCCAGCAGCCTCTGGTGATCTCAGATCCTGTAGTCGTGGAAACTGCTAGTGGTGCAATTAGCTGTCAGTCAAATAAACGTTAAAACAGCCACCGGCCGATCAGTCGAGCAGAAAGATCTTACTGCACCGGTTTTAGTCGACCCCCTTTTGAACTGCTTTATTTACACATTATTTCATATGTTTCTTCTTAAACACAAAAATGAGATGAATAATGAGGGACATAAATATTATAAATAAATAAATATTGCTGGAGGGATCAATTAAAACAAAAAGTAAAACAAATAAAAAAAATCATTAAAAAGTTGAAATGTTCAAAAGTTTAGCATTTTAATTAATTATTATTTTTTTTTAAGTCAAAATAAATCAAGGACCCATTAAATTGATCAAAAGTGCCAGATTTCTATTTCTGTTTCAAATAAATGCTGTTCTTTTGAACTTTCTATTCATCTGTGAATCCTGAAAAATAAAATGTATCACAGTTTCCACAAAAATATTGAGCAACACAACTGTGTTCAACATTGATAATAATCAGAAATGTTTCTTAAGCAGTAAATCAGTATATTATTATGATTTCTGAAGATCATGTGACACTGAAGACTGGAGTAATGATGCTGAAAATACAGCTGCAGATCACAGAAATGCATACAGTTTAACAGATATTCAGATATGTTTTAAATTGGAATAATATTTCACAATTTTTACTGTATTTTCGAGCAAATAAATGCAGCTTTGGTGAGCAGAAGAGACTTCTTTCAAAAACATTAAAAAAATCTTCATGACAACAAGTGTGTGTGTGTGTGTGTGTGTGTGTGTGTGTGTGTGTGTGTGTGTATGCAAATAAATAAATGAAAAAAAATTGTACTGCTGTAAAAACCGCTACTGAAGAAAGCTACTGATCATTGAAATTTCTTCTTCCACACAACACAAGTTCTATTTGCAGCTCAAGCCATGAAACTTTCAGGAGCTCCTGATTTTGATGTTAAAAATCAATATGCCTGTAGAGACGTTTGAGCCTGAGTCAGCCGGGCCTCCCATCGACAAGAAAGATGTTCCCAACGAGACGAACATTGACATGAAATCCCATCATTCCAGCCAGCTTCACCTCGATCCTGACCAATTAACCATCACTGGAATATCACTATCACTCGTCTCCAGTTACCTCCATGGGCTCAAGCGTATGAATCTGAAGATTTCAGGCATTAATAATAACAGACAAGCATCATTATTACTAGTTCACACACATACTGTAGGATTACTGATCTGAAACATTAAACATGGAGACCAGAAAGCATCTGAACATCCAAAGAGCTGCTCCCTTCGCCTTTAAGATCTATTTTTAGCTGTGAAGGAGGGAGACACGGTTTATCCCATTCTTCTTGTGACACCGTTTTGCAGTTCTCCATTCATCCGTTTCTAGTGCCAAGCAGACATGGAAATCCATCATTACAGTGTCATTTCCCTTCAGTCTGCTGGATTGATTTCACGAGCTCACGCTCACAATAACCAAACACGCTTTCAAGCTGCATTTCAGTGAGAATCAAGAAGAGCTCCAGATCCAGGCAACAAACACTAGTTTATTCAGACTTCTGAGGGTTTCCTTTGAAACCAAACTGTCTGTTTACTCACATAACAACATACATCAATGTTGATTAGGATTACTGATTATAACTATTATAATATATATGTCATGACAAACATCTGCATAATCTATAAAAAAATTATCTGAACTGACTAGATTTTTATATACTTGAAAGAAACAAGAGGTATTTGCCCACACAAAACTCATCGTCATTATGCCAGGGTGTTGCTAAGGTATTGTGGGTGGTTGCCAGGGTGTTGCTAAGGTGTTTTGTGTTGTTGACAGGGCATTGCTAAGGTATAATAAGTGGTTGCTAGGGCATTGCTGAAGTGTTATGGTGATTTTTGGAAGAAACCAAGAATGTTGGACCACACAAAACTCACTGCTATAAGGCTGGGGTTTTATGAGTGGTTGCCAGGGCATTGCTAAGGTGTTGTGGGTGGTTGTCAGGGTGTTACTGAGGTGTTCACAGTGGTTGCCAAGCATTGCTGAAGTGTTCTGTTGATTTTTTAAAAATACTGAGAGTGCCTGACCACACAAAATCACTGCTATAATGCTGGGCTGTTATGGGTGACTGTTTGTGGGTGCTTTCCGGGCCGTTGCAAAGGTGTTATAAGTGGTTGCCAGGGCATTTCTGAAGTGTTCTGGTGATTTTTGTAAGAAACGAAGGGTGTCTGACCACACAAAACTCCCTGCCATAATGCCTAGGCATTGCTAAGGTATTCTAGGTGGTTACCAGGGTGTTGCTAAGGTGTTTGAGTAGTTGCCAGGGTGTTACTGTCTGATCACACAAAACTCAGTGCTATAAGACTAGAGTGTTGTGAATGGTTGCCTGGTGCATTGCTAAGGTGTTGTGGGTGGTTGCCAGGGCATTGCTAAGGTGTTATTAGTGGTTGCTAGGGCATTGCTAAAGTGTTCACAGTGGTTTCCAAGCATTGCAAGCAGTGTTCTGGTGATGTTTAGAAGAAACAAAGGGTGACTGACCACACAAAACTCACTGTTATAAGGCTAGGGTGTTATGAGGTGTTGCCAGGGCGTTGCTAAGGTGCTTTTGGGTGGTTGCCAGGACATTGCTAAGATGTTCTGAGTGGGTTTCAGGGTATTGCTGAAGTGTTCTGGTAAAATTTTAGAAAAAAAAGGTTATCTGACCACATAAAACTCTATAATACTCTATAATGCTAAAATATTTGGTTGTTATGAGTGGTTGCCAGGGTGTCGCTAAAATATTCTGGGTCATTGCTAGGGTGTTGCTATAGTGCTCTAAGTGGTTGCCAAGGCATTACTAAGGTATTATAGATGGTTGCCAGCATGTTTCCAAGATATTCTGCAGGGCAGCCATTGTTAAAGTGTTAAAGATGATTGCTAGGGCATTACTAAGGTGTGATAGATGGTTGCCAGGGTGTTGCTAAAGTGTTCTAAGGTGTTTTGGGTGGTTGTCAGGGAAGAATCAGGAGGTTTTTGGCAACTACAAGTCCAAAAGTGTCTGAAGAACAAATGCCACAGGACGAGTAAAAGTTTAGTAGTAACTCCAAATATGATCAATACTGATGCATGACTAAACTGAAACACAATCATACTAAAGACACACTGTTACCAGTGCCGAAGTATTAATCCACAGCTTCAGTGCTCATATACATCTCATGCGTTACTTCACGGCTCCATCAACAGCAGGTCTAGCGGACCTGAACCAACGGCCAATTACGGCAGGGGGGATCTGATTGGACGCTGGATGGATGGGACATGTAATGACAGCGGTCCTCGAAGCCAATTGGCTGTCAGTCTCTGATGCTCCAGGGACACGCTAATTGCACCTCTTGCGCTCCTGCACTTCCCCTGTGTCTGATGAGATGCCAATAGAGGCCAAAGCATGCTTAACCGATCGATGATGGAGCTGATAAACGGAGAGGCCGTCACACCCTTACACTACACTTACTGAGAGACGAGTGCACACACACACACACACACACACACACATGCAGAGAGAGAGAGAGCACCAGCACATAACTTCAGGCTGATACAAAATTGCATTAAATTAAAGTGCTAAACCCTTATATCATTTTACTTGAGTTTCACTACTGCAACTTCACTATACATAACACTTGAACTTAAAATTAGAAGTGTTGCAGTGGAAATAACTAATACATAAATTAGGTTTAAATAATAAAAATGAACAAATGAAGCATAAAATTATGCACTTAAACTGTATCTTTCTGTTGTTGGACTATGTTGTTATTGTTTACTAAAACTAAACTACATAAAAACTATATAAAATATAATAAAAATATTATATATTATAAAATATATACTTAAAAATATAAATTGAAATAAAATATAAACAATATAAAATAAATATATTAACCCTCTGGTGTTGTTTGCAACATTAAAAAAATCGCTACTTCATCTGAATATTATGAAATTCGGGGAAAGCTGTTGCTTTATGACCCTCCCCAAAAAATCATGGACTTGATTTGAAAGAGCTAAATTAAATTTATTTATTTTTTTTACATTTAGATATGAATATTAATTAGTAACATGAAATACACTTGAAATGCAAAATATCAAAGAAAAACATTATTAAAATGAAATATACTATATTTATTTCACAAAAATAAAATTATTACACAATTATGGCCTCCGGTCAGTTTTGACCGTGAACAACACAAGTGTGACTCCCAAATGAACAATACCAGAGGGATAGCAGGTGACAAACTTGATCTTGGGGAAAAATAGAATTGAGGCCCTAGTTAATATCTGAAATTAGTATGTTGAAGTACTAAAATTACTAAAAATGGACAGATATTATGCATCTAAACGTCATCTTTTTTGTTGTACTTGTGTTGTTATTGTTAAGTTTAACAGAACAATAAAAAAGACAAAAAGCATGAAATGTAATTAAACTTCAAATGAAAACTGAAAATAGAAAGAAACGTTAATTCAGAATATTTATAATAGCGTAGAACTTAACTTTGGTTGCACCAAAAAGTTCCTGTGTTTGTTGGGAAGTGAAAAAGAGAAACGTCCATCTATTTGCTCAGTTATTGTGGACACATAAGCAGGATCATCCCACGGAGCTTGAAGAAAACACATTTTATTGATCTTAAATGATTCTGCATCAGTTCAAAAGATACAATAAAACACAGATCAGTAAGGAAATGCCATCAACTGGCTGCTTTTTCCATCAAAACGGCTCGTATGTGATTGGAGGAGAGCTTGACAGATGGTGAAAGACACCCCACAGCACCTTAAAAACTTTTAAAAATAAACCAATATACCATGTCATTATCAACGGCTAATTAAGCTTTTACCTGCTCATTAGTGGAAAAGCAACCAAGAAGAAAATGAACGTCTCAGGGCTGTCTTCCTCAGAAACAGCGCCTGACACTTATTCACATGAATCTGTCAAAACGTGCCCAGGTTATATCTCACTCCACAATCAAAAGAAAAAGATGTGTCATAAAATCAAGCCTATTTTGGGACTGTTCAGATTTTTTACTTTAAGACATTTTCATGGCAATTAAGCCCATTTTGGTGAGATTTGTGTCTTTTTAGCCGAGACTCAATTCCACATGAATTGTCTGAAAGCTGGATTTATTCTGAAACAAACACAGTGTGATTTGATCTGTGATTTCATTCTGCTTTAATTACTCCTCATAATGGTTACAAATGTACATTTCCATCATGCAAACGAGCAGCCTGTGGCAGTAACACACCACGATATTGCTTTTGCCTCCATATGAGCAGCATTTCTAACAGCAGTAATGTTTATGTCTGTTTCAGAGCAGAGAACATTAGCTCAGACGAGACGGCGAGGAGACAAAATGAGAATTATTTAACATTTGGCTAACTGCGTTTAATTTAACGCTCTATATATAGAGAATTGAGATGCACTAGAGTACCACATACTGCACTAAACTATACACTGCTTCCTTTCACAAGAGAGATCCTATGATCTTATTATGTTGCATGTTTAATTAAGCAAGAAACATTCAATTATTATTTCTGAAATAAATGACTAATTTGCATTTTTAATCCAATTTGGTGTAAAAATGTCAAATTTTGGCAGTCAAATCCAAATGAGTCAAGTAAACAGTAATAGATGCCATCCTTCACATTGAAAGTCAAGGCAAGTGGATTGCATTGTGGGATTTGCAATTTTGATGAATGTTGAAAAACATTTACAGTTTTAAACAATAATTAGTGCTGTCAAATGATTAATCGCGATTAATCACGAGCAAAATAAAAGTTTTTATATATTCACTGCCGTCCAAAAGTTTGGAAACGCCCTAGAAAAGTGGGGTTTTGGACAATATTGGCATCAATCCTTTTTAATTTGTGATCATTTTGCACTGATAAGGGACAACACAAACTATGAAAACATATTTTATTACATAAACAGTTTATATATAGAAAAAATTATAATTTTCAATTAATCAAAATATCCAGCATTAGCAGCTATTACAGCTCTGCAGAATCTGGGCATCCGAGCTGTTAGTTTATTCAAACAGTGGCTGCGTCTGAAACGCCTACTTCTCTACTATATGGGGGGGAAAGCAGTAAGTATGTCCGATACCTCAGTATTCATAGAAGAGTACTCGAGAAGTTCCCGGATGTCCTACTGCTTCTGCCCAGATTCTTGAGTGTTCATCCGATGGACACTTTTCTATCCCAGAAGCCCCCGCGAGAGGATACGTCATCATCACGTGACGGAGATCAGCGATGCAGGTGTTTACAAATGTGAGTATTACTGATCAAAAACACAGTTACATGTGTTAAAATCACTTTTCTTGAGCTACTGTATAGTAAACTGTTGATTTGCTGAAGGTGTAGATGCTAGACAGTAACGTTACAGTATATTTGTAGCGCTCCAGTAAACACAAAGTGCATTTACATAAACCTTATACATCTCAAAGACCATTAATATCTATTTAATAAGAGACAGGAACATATTCTAAAAGAATATTCAAAGGCTGTCAGTGAGCTGAAAACCTTTCAGTTACTGAAATGAATAAAGAATTATTTTAAATCTTAAGGTTTCGTTTATTTTAATTGTAATTTCAAACGAAGCTGTTACAGCGCTTTTCTGATTCTTGGTTTCTGTGCATTTGATGCAGAGCTTTTGTGCTGGAGCAGGTGACCGCGGGATTTGTGGGAAAAACACAAATATAAAGTCTGACTGCAGCAGAGAGGGACGTGATGGACAGCAGAGTCAGGTGAAGCTGGACACGGTGGTCTTCATCAGAATAAAGCTGCAGAACTGGCTCAGCTGTGTTGAGATGCAGTAGGATGTGGGGTCACTGCCTGTAAATACAAGATTAATAGAACAATATGTTTGAATAAAGCTTTTTCATGTGTTGTTGACTTGTTTATTTATTGTCATGGTTACTTTTATTTACATTTTACTCATTTGTTCATGTTTCCTGTTGTCAGTAAATAAAATATAATTGTTTCATTAACATATGCATTAATTCATTACTTGACTGAAAACTGAGATGTATTCACCGTGGCTGGATTTGTCTAGTGTACAGTCATGCATAGCTATGGCATATGAAGAAGAAAATTACATTTTGCTTGTTTTACTAAAAAATATAATGAATTATTAATCAGCATTTATCATTATTATTGTTCATAAGTGTTGGGCAACCAATGCATTCTGAAGGAATCTTAATTTCTAAGTAGTAATACTTACATTTTTCGAGTAAAATCAGCTGATTGACACCTCCTTTGTGCAGAAATTACAAACATGTAGGAAAACATACTAGGTAGGGTTGTGGATTTATTGATGCTTTGAGATGTTTGTGTGCCTGTCGCTCTTATTTGTATTATTATTTATTATTACTGCAGAATATACAAGCTCAGGGAAAGATGGTAGTAGCTTTAACAATGAACAATCCTAATGACACACAAAAAAGAAAACAAGTATAATTGGTTTGTGTAAATTATAGTATGCAATTATATACAGGGACTAAAAGATTAAATATCTTTGAATAATCATAAAATTAATATATTCATAATGCATTAAAATTGCATTTGTTTTTGTTATTTATAAGCCTCAGGGATGAAACGAGAGAGACATTCAACAAGAAAAAGAGGAAAACAAAGGAGATTTAAGACAGTTTTGCATGTGGACGAACGATTTTGGTTTTTCGTAATAAAAAATATATTTCTTTAAGGATGAAACTGTAGGGTTATATTAGTTGAGTTAAAAATATACTTTTACTTTACTTTACTTTTAGTCATTTAGCAGATGCTTTTATCCAAAGCGACTTACAAATAAGAAAAAGTAACTAAAACTAAAAGTTAACACTCTGTAAATACTCTATACACACCCATTTGAGAAAATACAGAAATTAAATAAAATTGACAAATGCATACAACAACATTTCAATAGTAAACATATAAAGGAAAAAAATAAATAAAAAGCGATACTTTGCCGGTGTCCTAGCTCGGTGAAGTCGCACGGTTGAGTCGAAAATATAAAAACTTAAATCAACCCAAAATTTGTTGGTTATACTACAATCATAAGACCAAAAATGAGCAAATTTCATCAGCATCAAAATATTTACAGATAGATGAATTAGACCTGTTGCTCATATCTTTTGTTTTTGCACTTGTTATAACGCCATAGATCACATGATAACGTAAACATGGCGGATCTCATTCATACTCAACGAGATTTGGCTGTAGAGTACGTACTCTTTTAGCGCTCGTTAAGTAAGTACTTCTTGAAAATAAGTACCTACTCGTTGAGTAGGCGGTTTCGGACGCAGCCAGTGACTCTGTATCAGCTGCAGTATTAAGGTGTGCTGACCCAAACATCTTTTAAAAACCTGGGCCAAGTTTAAACCAGTAACCAGGCATCACAGCTGGCAAAGGGGCATGTCTGACTTTGACATGTATATATTGCCATTATTATGTTTTATTGCTGGTCTTCAATGATAATGTCACAGATCGGCCAGGCTCCCAAACCGGCCAGTCACAACGAACACCATCACCTGAGTTCTAATGGAGCACACCTGCACGTCATCTGACCCTCTATAAAACCACACACCTCACTGCACTCAGACATCCGGTCTCGTTCTTACGAAGTGGACTCCTACATGCTATCACAGCGGCTTACCTGTTACGTCCCTCTTGTGATCCCTAAAGCGTTGTGTGTATCCGTCTCCTGGTTCCAGTTTTGTCTTATGATCTCCTGTCAAGAAAGTCATCTAACAGCGAGGTGTGTGTGGTCCTCTCAGCGTCCACGAGTTCCTGTCAAGACAATTCAGTCCAGTCATCCAATCATCTCATCCTGCAAAGTATATTTGCACGTTCTACTTACCATCTCATCCTCCGTAGATTGCTCTGCTGTAAATAAACACCACTGCTTTGAACTAATCCTTTGTGTGAAGTCTGCTTTGCACAAAAAAAATAAGGATTTATGCTGATATCGTCCAAAATCACACTTTGCAAGGGGTGTTTCCAAACTTTTGGAGGGCAGTGTGTGTGTATATACTGTATATATAACATGCTTTTCTTAAATATATACATGTGTTTGTATTTATATATATATATATATACATAATTATTGTACACAGTACACACACATTATGTAAACAACTTTTATTTTGGATGCGATTAATTGTTTGACAGCACTTAGAAAAAAAAACTTGCAGAAGCTCACCATCCAAAATAATGCCAATGCTTCAGTTTTAGAGCATGACATGTTTGTATATTTTACAGCTTATAATTGTATATTTCCTTAATCGATATAACTTTGGTTCTTATATGTTCTTTCTCCACACATGTAGGCTATTAAATATGAGTCCTTGAAAGCTTTCTGACATGTTGACTTTAACTTCTCATGTTATAATCAGTGGTATATGACCCATTTCAGATGTGGCTGAAATGACAACAACAGCGGTTACAAAGACATATATTTAATTGTTTGATCATATTGTTGGATATATGAGCATGTTATAGCAGCTCTACTAAATTCTAGGCCCTTGACCTCCAGTGGCGATCTTCCAGTGGATTTAGAGCACAAACTGTTCATTTTAGAATAAATATGGTGTCAGTGTAAGTATGTTAGTATAGAACAGAGCTTTGTGTTTACTCTTGGACTTTAGTAAGGCGGGTGATTATTAACATTCGCATGTAAATCCGCAACTCCCGCCGCTCATGCTAATTAGATAATGCTTCACTTCTACTAGCATCACGCACTTGATGAACGCAGTCCTGCGAGATTGATTCTCCAGAGCGCATGACAGCCCGGATTACCTTGGCAAATTAATGGCTCTATAATTTGATTTTCCAAGGATAGCTATGTCTAAGTGACTCCTGAGGTGAGCAGGGAGACGTTTGAAGTCCATTTTCCACAGCCGGCGGATAATCACATCTATATGCTAACGACGTCTCACGCCGGCCTTTCCCAAACACACACACACACACACAACTTAAACGTCCTTATGTTCAGCTTGTTGCTCCCCGTTGAAAACACAAATATTCCTCACGGACAGAGTAAAACTAGTGAAGGTTACTGAATGTTTACACAATGTTTCTGTCGCCTCTCAAGGGAGCGACTCTGGAGATGCAGATCTGAAATGTTTCGCTCTTCAGTTGAACATTTTTGCATCTTGGGTTACAACAAAAATAAGACGTCCTTCTGAACATTTTACTGCAAAAAAAAAAAAAAATTGGGAAAAAAAATTCTAATTTTTTTTTGAATATATCATTGTATTAAATTATTTTTAACATAATAATTTGAGAATTATGAGTAGTAACCCCATTGGAATTAATGTCATTTTATTAAATTCCTTTGAATTTGTAACTCACGATTGCTCTGAATCTATAAACCTCACATATTTATTTATATCAAATCAACTTCAGTTTTCAAACAAAATAAATACATTTTACTTGCAAAAACGTTCACTTTCAGATGAAAAAATTGTCAGCAATAGTTCAATTGACACATATATGTGACCCTGGAGCACAAAACCAGTCATAAGAGTCAGTTTTTTAAAATTGAGGTTTATACATGATCTAACAGCTGAATAAATAATCTTTCCATTGATGTATGGTTTGTTATGATAAGACAATATTTGTCTGAGATACAACTATTAGAAAATCTGGAATCTGAGGGAGCAAAAAAATCTAAATATTGAGAAAATCTCCTTTAAACTTGTTCAAATGAAGTTCTTAGCAATGCATATTACTAATCAAAAATGAAGTTTTATATATTTATGGTAGGACATTTACAAAATATCTTCATGAAACATGATCTTTATTTAATATCCTAATGATTTTTGGCATAAAAGAAAAATGTATAATTGTGACCCATACAATGTATTGTTGGCTATTGCTACAAATATACCTGTGCTACTCATGACTGCTTTTGCGCTCCAGGGTCACAAAAACAGCCGATTAATATTTTTCTATATTTAATACAATCACACCAGCGTGATTAGATCCTTCAGTGCGGCACAGCATCAGCTGCTAAATTCAAATCTGTGTTCGCTGGCTGGCGCCGAGACAGATACAGATGTGTTTTTACAGCGCTGCACATTATAACCAATCAGACACCATGCCGTTGAGCTTATGAATGCAATGACCAATCAGAGGTGTTCAGATGAGTCATCGCTAAAATGTCTGTGTTTTCTTCACTCGCTCGCTGACTGAATACCTCTTTCTGGCGAATTCTCTCGTCAGAAACAGCAAAGTGAAAATGTGTGTACGAATCTGTAAGATATTAATTTCATAGTGCTTCAGTGAGTTTCCGAGAGTGCTTGAACTCTTGACTGTCAGTGAAAATGTTCTTTGATAATGTAGTTCTTTGCTCTCTTTCTGTAGCTACAATGAAAGTGTTATGATTATTGGCCTAACTTGCAATGTTTTTATTCACATTAACTTTCAATGTTAAATTCACATTAAATATAAAGTCAGTAGTATTAAAAATATTTTATGGCATGACACTTATAAACAGGCAGGTTTTTATGCATAGTTAATAGATTACATTATTAGGTTACTCTGACCATCGCCCACTATCAACATAATCTAAAAAGGTGAGAATCAAGATATTTGATGCCATAGTTAATGCGTTTGGGAAAAACTTAAATAAAACATAGGCTGTTGTGGCTGCTGTGTGTCACATGATGACCCCCCCCCCCCCCCCCCCAAAAGGCTAAATATATTTGACACATGTATAGATCATTTTACAAAAAGAACATTTTGACACCTAATGGTGCTCCATACATACCGGGGTCAAAAAGAGACGAAAATTTTATTTTTTTAATAGTCATACAGTATCTCTTAAAAATAATTGTAAAAAAAAGAAATAAAAAATAAATAAATACATGTTTATTTTGAGGGTCTTAATGCATACAAAGTTTCATTTCATTACCAAAAACAATGCTTTTTTGTGTGTGTGTAATTTCAAAATGGGCCAAAGGCATTCTGAATATTAATTAATATTTGTAATCATATTGTGCATATTTAATAATGATTTATAACCAGAGTACATTACACTATTGCACAATTAATGAGTGTACCTTAAAGTAAAATGCATTAAAACACACTTTTGCATGTTTTTAATGAATAATAGATTTTAATGGTATGAAATGGTAAATATTACACTGAAAAAATATGATATGATATAGGATTTACTTTGAAAGAATTGTCACTCAGAAATTGCTAGTAAACTTAATTCTCACAAATGATTACAAAGACAGCAAGTACCAAATTAAATGTGAATTGGTTGCAATTTGAATGTGAACTGGTTTCTGAAAATATAGCCTTCTGCATATCATGCATGGTATTATGAACACCTTTATAATGCATTATATACACAGGCTTCAAGTAGAAGTGTTGAAATGACTGTTATTACGCACCCTAACATTACTAGTGTTTATATCATCACATGCCATGCTGACTATGGATGTGATGACGAGCAGAACTGCAGTCTAGAAGCTGCTCTTGTCGATAGTCATTGACTCCAGGAGCACAGCAGACCATCATCATCATCATCATCCCTGACGCTCTGCCTCAGTTAGCATTGAATTAACGGCTCATCGCTGTCAGCCACAGACCATCCGTCAGATCACCGGCCACACAAAGACAGAGAGTGAGCACTGAATTAACAGCAAATGAGGATCAGATCTGAACGCAAAGCCATAATGCATTATGACAAATACACATGCTATTGCAACTTTATCCACCATTTAGCAAAACTGAAGTAAGCTGGGGGTTTTTTGTTTTTTTGTAAATGTTGCAAGACTTCTGATTCAATAGCGGCTATAGGTAAATTACTAGAGATGCAGTAAATGATAAAACTATTTAGGCTGCAAACCAGTGTGTTTATATTTAAGACAATACATTTAAATAATATGATCAGAAATACCCGTTTGCAGTATCAAACAGTATAATATTGAAGCTTGTTTTCACCACAGAAACAATTGCGACTTTTTATCTCACAATTCTGAAGAAAAAAGTCTGAATTGTAAAATATAAAAATAGAATTGCATGATCATTTTACACTCACAATTCTGAATTTTTCTCTGAATTCTGACTTTAAACTGTGATATATAAACTCAGAATTGTGAGATATTAACTGTGATATATAAACTCAGAATTGCAAGAAAAGTTGCAATTAGATTTTTTATGTTTTATCCCATGGCAGAAATGAGCTTCCATAGCACATTTAGTAGTTTTATATAGTTATATTTATATCTGAAATAACTGGAAGTGAATGAAATCGGAGACATCACATATTCAAATTAGAAATAACCACGCATCTGCATCTCTTACCTTAAAAAGAAGGTGGATAATCAATCATTTATAACTAGATAACAAATGCTGCTAGACGATTCAACCCTAATTCTTATTCTGCTAGAGGTTTTAAATCAACAGTAATAGTGATGGTTGCATTAGCACACACCATTAATAATTCAGTGATTTCACCATGATGGTCTTAAAATAATACAATATATACCTGATATTTTACAGCAGTTCTGAACTCGCCTCATGCAATCAGTCAGGACTACTTTATATTCTCATTCGATCCCACAATATGCACTTTCCTGCTGTTCCACAATCTCTTTCAAACAATAAATAAAACATGTGATCACTCCTATATGAGCAACATCCAAACTCACTGATCCCAACGCTGTTGAATTATGGAATCCCTTCAGAAACACAAATCAATACATCTCATGCTAACTGTATGGAGTATGATGCTCTTTCCACATCAACTGAAACATGATTCAGAGCCATGCGTGTGTGTGTGTGTGTGTGTGTGTGTGTGAGTGAGTGAGTGTGTGTGTGTGTGTGTGTGTGTGTGTGTGTGAGTGAGTGTATGGGCTTTGTCATGGTGAATTATCTAATACAGGGACTTAAGTGGCTTTTAATTTGCTTTTATGGAGCAACAAGCACATTTTCCTGCAAACAAAGAGTGTGGGATAATATCAGCAGCCTCATACAATTCACTGATCTCATTTCTACTATATTTTTGAGATTATATTGCAAACATCAGCCAACACATTTAAACGCAAACAGGATTAAACCGAAATTGAGGCATTTACGTTAAAACCTGGATCATCTCATTGATAGACAGAAACAGATCCAGCTTTTGTCTGATTCTCTTCAGTCTATAACCAAGCTACAAATAAATGGGTTATTCTCTTAATAATCACATGAAGCAATGAATAAAAACCTTTTCAAGCGTTATTTCACTCCAATATCAAAAGGGGTAAAAAATAAAATCAACATTAATTATGCAGTATAGCAAATACTGCATTTACCAATTTTTTTTTCTACTGAAAACTAATATTATTTTCAATCAGAATTTACAGTTATAAATAAAAATGTATTTTATATAAAAAAAAAAAAAATAGTCAAAAAATGCAATAAATGATGGCAAGAGTAATGGTTAAGTTTTTTTATGGAAACAATTATCCATATAATTTTGTAAAATATTATGTCAATATTTTGTCAAATATAATGCAAAATACTAATAGAATATACTTAAAATATATTAAAAAATATATATATATATATTCCATATAGAATAATATTATGAATAACATTTTACATTTTTACAAAATAAACATATAAACAAATAAGGAATAATATTTTCTTCATGTAAAATATTATTTCGTATTCCTAAATACATATGGATGAAATATGACCCCGATTTCTTTTTGAAATAATGTTTTCTGAAATGGTCAGATTATGTTGCAAGATAAAAAAAAAACTTTTCATATTTTATATCTATAAATTACATAAAAAAAAAATCAGGGTAAACGGCAATTAAAGAGCTGAAATTGTATTTGATTTGCATCTCAAACCCTAATGATTAACGTCGTCGCCGGCTGTGTTGGGGTCAGAGAGCAAGCATTAAAATCAGCAGGCGTTGGGTCAAACGCTTCCCCTCAAACACGTCAGCGGATAAACTGTGCTGTGACTGAGAACAAACATGGCAACTCATCTCCAGAGCTCGGCCGACATTTGCCCTTTGTGTCTCACAGCCACTCTGAATTAAGCCAACATGATCGGCTCTCAAACGCACACACAGATCCACTTTTCCAGATGGGAAAACCGACAGAGCAGCATCAGTCGAGAGGTTACAGATGGGTGAGATGATGCAAGAACGCACATCAGAGACAGACAGAACAGTTCAGAAAACACACATTCTGTGACTCACACATGAACAACAACACACATGCTTTCAGTGACAGGAGAGAGTTTAGAGGGCAAACTATTCCTCTAAAACTGATTTTCCATCATAAAAAAACACATCTTGAACTAGTTGCTCTGTTGGCTGTGGAGTCAAGACATTTACAAATATGATTAAAAGATGAATATGAGACAAAACTACAGAATGTCACATTTTATTATTAGCCGTTTCAACACATACATGTTTTACCAAATAAAAAGAACAGCACTTTTAGAGTTCATCCCACTCATTGATGTGAGCATAAGTATTGGGACAGTTGAACATAAGGCAGATATAAAAGATTAAAAGCTATTATTTAGTTGCAGATCCCTTGCACACAATCACAGCAGTCAGTCTGTGACCCATAGACATCACCAGACTCTTGCTCTCATCCTTTGAAATACTTTTCCCAGCCTTTAATGCAGTCAATTCCAATTGTTGCTTGTTTTGGGGAGTTTCTGCCTTTACTCTCCTCTCCAGCTGCTGAAATTCATGTTCAATCAGATTTAAATCTGGAGATTGACTTGGGCAATCTAACACTTTCCATTTCTTTGCTCTTATAAATTCCTTGACTGAACTGGCAGGGTGTTTTGGGTCATTGTCCTGATGCAATATGAAGCACTTCCCAATGAATCTGGTGGCATTTTCTTGAATATTGGTAGGCAGGATGGTTTTGTACCCTTCCAAATTCATTCTACTACTGTCATCATACATTAAGTCATCAGTAAAGTTGAGAGGGCCTGTTCCAGAGACAGCATGCATCCCCATGCCATGACACCACCTCCACCATGCTTTACAGATGAGGCTATATGCTTGGGATCATTGCAGTTCCCTCTTTTCTCCACATTAGTGCATCGGTCCATAAACGCAGATCCAAAACTCTTCTGGCTCACCTTTGTGCTTTTTTGCAAACTCTAATCTTGTCTTTCTATGTTTGGTGCTGGTCAGAGGTTTGCATCTTGCTGTGTAGCATCTGTAATTCTGTGTCAAAGTCTCCTGAGGACAGTAGATTGTCAGAGCATCACCCCAGCTTTCTGGAAGTTGTTGGTGATTTTACAGACACGTCTTTTAGGGTTCATTTTCACAGCTTTTGTGATTTGTCTGTCATCAACTACTGTTGTTTTCTCAGCCGATCAGGTCGTTGTTGGTTGCTGGTGGTTTCCAAACTCTTTGATTTCTCCATGTCCTTTGTTTTTGCTAGAGCTCTAACTGACTTCCTCTTTTCTCTTAGCATCCAAATTGCTTGCTTTTCTCTCAAAGTCAGCTCCCTCGTCTTCATCCTGGTTTGTGTGTGTCATCATCGAATGCAAGATTCAGAATACAGAAGTAATGGATATAACTGATACGATTCTTTAATATATGAAGAATTAATGCAACAAGACTCAGCTGATCACTTAGAAAGACCTGCGAGGCAACTGCTCCAATACTTATGCTCACATCAGATAGAGGGATGAAACTCTAAAACTCAAAAAGTGCTGAATTTCTTAGCTGGTAAAACATCTATGTGTTGAATCACCCAATAATAAAATGTGACATTCTGTAGTTTTGTCTCATATTCATCTTTTAATCATAATTTTAAATGTCTTGACTCCACAGCCAACAGAGCAATTTTGTCTTTACTGTTCCAATACTTTTGGAGGGCACTGTATATATAAACATACATACAGTCATGGCCAAAAATATCGGCACCCTTGGTAAATATGATTTCATCTGCATTGTTAATTCTTTTGATCTTTTATTTAAAAAATTCACAAAAATCTAACCTTTTATTGGATAATAAGAATTTAAAATGGTGGGAAATATCATTATGAAATAAATGTTTTTCTCAAATACATATTGGACACAATTATTGGCACCCCTAGAAATTCTTATGAGTAAAATATCTCTGAAGTATATTCCCATTCATATTCACAATTTTGAGCACTCCAGGGTGCTTATGAACATTAAATTATCCAGCCATGGCTTCCTGTTTCACAGAAATATAAATAGGAGGGAAAACAAAGCCCAAATTCCCTTAATCATCCATCACAATGAGAAAAAAACAAAGAATAAATTTCTGATGAGCAGCAAAAGATAATTGAGCTTCACAAATTAGTGAAGTGGCTTTAAGAAAAGAGCTAGAGCAGTGAATAGTTGGGTCTCGGGGTCAGAAAACCTTTTTTTTTTTAAATGTATCAAACAGCCCCTACATCACCACGTGTTGTTTGGGAGGGTTTCAAGAAAAATTCTCCTCACTCATCCAAAAATAATCTCCAGCATATTCAGTTATCAGACACGACTGGAGCTTCAAATGGGACTGGCTTCTATGGTCAGAAACTAAAAAATGAGATTTTTAGCAGCAAACACTCAAGATGGGTTTGGTGAACACAGGGATAAAAAGTACCCCATGTGTTCAATGAAATATACTGCTGTATTTCTGATGTTGTGGGCCTATATTTCTGCTGGAGGTCCTGGACATCTTGTTCAGACACATGGCATCATGGATTCTATCAAATACCAACAGATAAAAAATCAATAAGTGACTGACTCTGTTAGAAATCTTATAATGGGCCATGTTTGGATCTTCCAACCATACAATTGTAACGTAATAAAAACGTAATATTAATATGTAATTTAAAGCAATTGTTTAATTTAGCTCAATGGGAATCATATATGATTTTATAGGGATTTGAACAGAATCACTGTTACGGCGATTCACTGAACGAGCCGTATAACAAACTCTGCACTGGATATTAAAATCCAAAATATAGTGAAAACACTATTTAATAGCACAGTAACAAAATCGGCAGTTTAAGACATTAACTTGTGAGCACAAAACACAAGATACTTCTCTTTTCAATATAAATAAGATTTTATTTATATAAACCTAAGACATAAACTAATCTAACGCATGAACACAAGCATTCACACGTTGCAGAAAGAGAGACAGTAAGGAAAGGATGAGTTTAAGAGAATGCAAATGTGAAATCCCAAGTTTATAGCAATATGTTCAATTGCATAGATCTGAATAACCATCAATCACTTATTTAACCCTCGCTTTGAGTTTCTCAATGAGGCTAAAATTTATATTAACTGCACCAATTCAGTTAGAACCTGGAGGTACTTGCTTGTCGTCGTTGCAGAAAGGGGGTTCCCCGAAGTGTCTGATTGGCTGGAAGTTCAGTAGTCTTTGAAGTGAGGACTTGGGCGTTGGCTGAGGATGCGGAGTTGGTCTGGTTGAAGTTTGAAGCGGGTGCAGTCGGAGCTGAACTTTGCAGCAAACTTACATTAGAACACAAAACTCCACGAAAGAAAAGAAACTAAAGTATAAGAATAAGAATAAAAGGATGTAACGAGACTAGGTGGCTTTCGTCTCATTATGGTAGCAGCTGGCACGTGGGCCAGAGCACGCTCAAAGAGCGGCGTCAAAACGCGGTGGCAAAAGAGAAGAAAAGGAGAAGGGTGACCAAGAGAGCATTTTTAAGAAGAAGATGGTGTCCTGAGTTTTTAAACTCGGCTTTCAGACCGTCCCATCTGGACGTCTTGACCAATTAGATACTGTCCTTGCTCGGGGTATTGCTTTGTTTCTCCACCCCACTAATAAATCAACATGTTATCTGTTCAGTCAGAGGTCCGAACTTTACAGGCTCTTGCAAAGTATACTTTTGAACATGATTTCTATAACAAGACTATGATGCATTTGACAAAGAAGTGATTGGAAGAAACATTTAAAGCATGATTTTTCAAACTCATAAATACTAAACATGCATTAAAAAGACATACATAATATTTGATTAAAACATGATAGTCTAATATGTGGGTTGCAAACATAATATGGGGTTCTGCATAGAAATGTCCTTTTAGGATGATTTTATGTGCATATGAAAAATACAGTCTTTGTATAGTTCTATGGAGAACGAGCATGTTCTTTAGACAAAGGAATTTTGGTTTGGACTGTCTGCTATGTGTGGGAGAAGTCAGTCTAAGGAAGCTCGTGAATTCAATCGTGGAACACATGATGGCCATCTCTTTGACCATCAGTCTTGATTATTTGCCCCAAATTTGACGGTCTCCTTCCTGAATTGGAATTATCTATACGTGTTCCTTTGTCTCAAGGTTGTAAGCTGTTCTGTGAAAGAGTTGGTTAGTTTGCTTGCTTCAGACTAGTGGTGCCAGAATCTAATTTATGACATTGTCCTGTTTCCTTGGGAATTCCAGCTCCTCATGTTTCAATGGTCTGATCGCATCTTAAATTTGTCTTATTCAGTCTCTGATATCCTACACAATAATCCAAACACAAACCTCAAAAACAACACAAAAATGGGTCACTGAGCACAAAACCAAGCTTCTGCTGGCCATTCCAGTCCTCTGACCTGAACCCTGTAGAAAATGAGTGAGGTGAACTGAAGAGAAGAAGCTGTGAATCTGAAGGATCTGGAGTGATTCTGGATGAAGGAATGGTCTCTGATCTCTTGTCAGGTGTTCTCTAACCTCATCAGGTATTATAGGAGAAAACTCAGAGCTGTTAAACTGGCAAATGGAGGATTCAAAAAGTATTGAATAAAAGGGTCGTTAATTGTGGCCAATGTGTATTAGAGAAAAACATTTATTTCATAATGATATTTCCCCCCATTTTAAATTATCCAATGAAAGGTTAGATTTTTGTGAAATTTTTAAATAAAAGATCAAAAGGATTAACAATGCAGATTAATGTATACATATATATATATATATATATATATATATATATATATATATGCTGTGTATATACACACAAATAAAATTAAACACACTTTAGATAAAATTTAATTGAAAACAGAAAATCCAAAAAAATAAGTAAATAAATAAAAACATGTATCAGGTTTTACAAAATTGGGCTTCAAGAAGAAACTGCAGGCAGAAGAAAGTTAAAAATGAAATGAAATGAAATTAAATTTAAATTAAATGCCATTGTGTGATTGTGTAATCATGTAATCAATAAAAAGTAACTGTAATCTGATTACAAGCATTTTAAAATATAAAACATTTTGTGAAGGAACTGCAGGTGGTTTGTTGATGAAAAGCAAACAATTACATGTAAAATGAAATGAAAAAAAAAATCTTATGAATACTTTAATGCAATTGTGTAGAAATGTAATCAACAAAAAAGTAATATGATTGACCATTTTAAAAATGCACTGTAAAAATTACATAATCCATAAAGTCAACATACCGTATGTTTTCCATTACTTTAACTCAAATTTTAACTTTTTTAAGTTATATAAAATTCAAGTCAATTTTGTAAGTCAGTATAAAATAATTTAAGTTGAAATTACCTAATATGAAATGACTATAGTCAAATTGATTTTTACTGAAGACAGCAACTGAACTGAGGTTTGCTGAAGTTGAAGTAGGCGGATTATTTATTTTTTTACAGTGTAATTTAATTAAAAGTACTTAATATTTGGAATCTGATTACATAAATGATTACATATAATCAGTTACACAGAACTGCTTACAAATAACGCTCCTCACATGAAGTGCACGAGAACATCGACTCACCATTGATGTAGTTTGCTCTTTGTCAAGATAACAACATGATACTCTCATAAGCATGAAAGTACATGGGCAAAATCAATATTCAATTACACTGAATATATTTTTAATCGATACTTTTCTGCATTGAACAAATTAGCATAGCATATTTATAACTCAAGGCTTCTCTCACTCCATCCAGCATGCTTTCACAATGCACTCTTTGCATTTGCATGCACTGAAAAAGCTGTGTTTGTTCTGGAACGGAGCCTTTGAGTAACGGCTTCAATAATAAGCGTCAGTAAATATGAAGAACACCAAAGCAAAGTCTCTTCACAAGTCCAATGCGACGAAGACAGAGGCCAGCAGTGACTCTGACGCTTGGTTTTTTTGCTTGTCTTTCATGCTCAGTTTGTGAAAAAGCTGCTGTGTACATAGAAAGAGAAAGCAAAGTCAAAGCCGAGACAAAGGGCCCCGTCCCCTGAGGACATACAGCACCGCTTTACAGTACAAGTCTGAAAGACATATACAACAACGTACATGACCTCAAGTACACTGCGAAAAACTAAAACTTGTTTTTAGAACATATCTTCAATTGAATTCATTTTTAAAATTGCCTTTTTTTGCATTAAGCATGCAAAACATGTGTGTGTTAAATGCAGTTATAAATTCATCTTGTTTTACAGGAAAGCAAGACAGAATTTTTTTTCTTAAATTTGAATTTAATTATTAAATGTTTTGCCATATCAGATATATAATAATAATATGATATTTAATATGTTTAAAAAATATATATTAAAAATATTTTACAAACAAACATTTTATATATGTATAAATATATTTTATATAAATATATTTAATATATTAAACATAGATATAAATAAAAAATAATATAGATATAAAATAGATATAAAAACATATATAATAAATCAATTTTATATAATTATATACTTTAATATAATAGAATTGTTGTTGTATATGTTCATATACGGTATATATATATATATATACATACATACATACATGTGTGTGTATATATGAACATATACAACAACAATTCTATTATATTAAACAATTCTATTATATTTTGTATATGCGTGTGTGTGTGTGTGTGTGTGTGTGTGTGTGCTTATCTTACAAAAAAAGTCCTTCATCTTACGTTTTAATACGTTTTAATATTCATATGTTTCAGTATTAACAAGATAATACTGCTTAAAAAATAGTTGGTCGTTTAAAAAATTAGTTTGTTTGGTCATTTGTTCATTTATTTTTGCAGTGCAATTTATGTTCAGTTTGCATAGTGTACTGAAATGAATGCAGACTGATTATAATTTATATGCACTAAATCTATATCTTGAAATTACTCTCAGAGCACTTATTCTGGGGTCATTGTAAATTACTAGAGCGCAGAAGCAGGTTCTTTAAGTAAAAATCCCATTCTGATTTTTAATAACATATAAACCTTTCAAGACAGCCCAAGCGTGAGCTCGGAAGGTGATATATATGTGAAATATATATATATGCTTCTGTAGAGGACGCAAGTCGAGTTTAAAAAGCTATTTAATTGCCAAATTCTGCTGAAGAACTAAACTTCCCTCAAAGCTTAAGAAGTTACTGTTACCATGGAAACAGGAAAAGTACAATCAAATCGTCTCTCGATACAACATAAATATGTTCATATAATTCTGAACGTATGCATTACAGTGAAAACGTGATTTTCATGCTTAGTGTTACTGTCTTGTTTTCCCAGTACTAATATCTAAACATTCTTAAATCAACACTCATTTACTTGAGATGCAAAATTACTTAAGATTTTTTTTCTGAAAAATGCATCAAAATTAAATGAGTTTTTGTTTAAGATAAAATATGCCAGTAGGGTCAGAAAAATAAACTCAAAAATAAATTCAAAAGATTATTTGTATGTCCCCATTGGCAGATATTTTGTCTTGTTTTAAGCATAAACTTAATTTTAATAAATTTTTCAAAAAATTACTTATTATTGGTATTAGATATTAAGATACTTAGATATTAGATATGAAACATAAAATTAAATTGACTGCCATGTCAGCTACAGATTCAACAATCAACAAACAATATATATAATAGAATATATAATACAGACATTTTTTTTTAAATTCTACTTATAAAAACACCAATGGATTCAAGATAATCAACTGATCAAAAAATGAAATTCAATTAATAATAAAAAAAACTCTATAAAATAGCCTTTTAATGTACTTGCAATAAAACATTAAAAGAAGTCATTCTAAGTTTGTCCTGCGCTAATTCCTGGGGGCACTCTGTCCGCATAGGTACAGGAGGGACTGGCTCTGGAGTAGCGGGCACTAGAGAGACTGGCCCTGGAGAAGCGGGCACTAGAGAGACTGGCCCTGGAGAAGCGGGCACTAGAGAGACTGGCCCTGGAGAAGCGGGCACTAGAGAGACTGGCCCTGGAGAAGCGGGCACTAGAGAGACTGGCCCTGGAGAAGCGGGCACTAGAGAGACTGGCCCTGGAGAAGCGGGCACTAGAGAGACTGGCCCTGGAGAAACG
Source organism: Barbus barbus (assembly GCF_936440315.1). Classification (NCBI taxonomy): domain Eukaryota; kingdom Metazoa; phylum Chordata; class Actinopteri; order Cypriniformes; family Cyprinidae; genus Barbus; species Barbus barbus. The sequence goes on along the minus strand of NC_136752.1, from coordinate 29,702,585 downwards.
GGCACTAGAGAGACTGGCCCTGGAGAAGCGGGCACTAGAGAGACTGGCCCTGGAGTAGCGGGCACTGGAGGGACTGGCTCTGGAGAAGCGGGCACTGGGGAATGCTGACTAGGAGCAGGCACTGGAAAGCGCTGGCGTGGAGCAGGCACAGGAGGGCGCTGTCATGGAGCGGTCTCTGGGGAGAGGACAGGAGCCAGGAACTCAGGGGGTATTGCCGTGTCCAGAAGCTCCAGGGCAGGAACCGGCAGGTTTGTGAGAGCCATGGGCAGTGGCGTAAACCTCGCCGCGGGTGGCGGCATAATCATCGCCGTGGACGGCGGAATCATCATCATTGTCGCGGTCGGCGGAACCATCTTCGTTGAGGGCGGCGGAAGCAGACTGATGATCCCCGGACTTCCCTTGCGGGGGACCAAAATCAGCCGCCTCCTCATTTTCTGTATTGGCCTGGGTTTCTGTTACGGATTTTGATTGTAGTAACACAAAACAAAAGAGCAGGAGAATAAAGTAGCATCAACTCACATTAATCCATTTATTCAACATTAAACTCAGGCAAAGACATAGGGAGAACTGAGGACTTATAAAGAAACAAGAACAAAAGAGCAAACAAGATGATTAATACAAAACAGGTGAATGGTATAAACGATGATTAACTAAACTAGGACAGGAAAAATCAAATAAGGGCAAACAGGAACTAAACGGAAACCGACACGTGACAAATATCTTAAATCATTTAAATGCATCTTGATTCAAGAATGTTTAGATATTTATTAGTGCTGTCAAACGATTAATCGTGATTAATCGCATCCAAAACAAAAAATTTTGTTTGCATAATATATGTGTGTGTTTTGTGTATATTTATTATGTATATATAAGTGCACACACATACAGTATATATTTCAGTATGTATTTACATGTCTATATTTATATTCATACAATTTATATTATAAATAAATATATTTAATATATTTAAAAAATTATCTGAAATATATACATGCACGTGTTTGTATTTATATATACATAATAAATATACACAGTACACACACATATATTACGTAAACAAAAACTTTTATTTTGGATGTGATTAATCGCGATTAATCATTTGACAGCACTAATATTTAAACTAGAAAGTAAGAAAATCTTTTTCTTTTTTTTTGTGGTGAATGCTGCATTTATTCAGACAAAAAGTGCACAAAATAACATTGCAATACCAAGAAACTTAATAGAAATCAGAGCGCCTGCATTGCATTGTTTATCTACTCTAACCTGGTTAGCAGGACCAATTTGTTGGCAATTGAACAGGAGGTTTGCCATGTAGCTTCATCTTTTATTTTGGGCAAAGGAATGGCAGTATTTCCGGACATAGAGGAGAAACATCCCACATGTGATAGAATGCAATGCAGCATTCATCTGTAAGCTGCTGCTCTTAATGAGAGGGACCCATATGAGCCACTACATCTCTTTTTTCTATGGTTCATTTGATTTCTTATTCTCTTTATGATATTGTGGGCTGGCGCAGGGGTATGATTGCGATGTTTCCAGCACATCCAGCCCACTCAAGCTCTCATTAGTGGCAGAACTAGCAGCTCGTGTTCCACACGTGAAGTTCATGAGCTTTGTAGTATCTGTGTCCATCGAGAAACAACATGGGAATCGAAGCGAAGCCCCTCGTGACCCGGCGTTTGCTGCAGAAGCTCCACATGCTCCACTAACAATGCAGCAGGACAGAACGTGGATGTTTGAGATTATATATTACATTTAAAAAATGAACAACTTAACTAAATAAAAATGGAAAAGTTGCCTCTGCAAGTAAGTGAAATAAGTTTGAGTACTAAGATTACTAATAAAAATAAAAGTTTAGAAAGAAATAAATAATTTTTAAAAATCTAATAAAAATGACAAAAACACAAAGTTACAAACAAATTACACACAATTTAAAATATAAAAATAAAATTTAATTCAAAATATTAATAAAAACTGTAGTTTATAAATATTACTAGGTATACTATATTATATTTTGTAATGTAGAAACTTTTTTGCCACATAAAGAAATAACAGTTTTAATAATAAGAAATAACTTTTTTCGCCAAAGTCTGTCAATTGTGTAATAATAATAATAAATAAATCTTTAATGAAAATGAGGACAGATCCATTACAATATTCTGTTGCTGTATACTGCAAGTCACCTGAAATCATAAATCCAAAGTTGTTTAGCATTTTGGAGTTTCAAAAGGTAAGATTTTCAGCATGTAGTGCATGATTTCCTAAAACAAAACTTATCAAATGATTCCAGAAGACTGGAAATATAGTGCATGAGTCAAAAGAACTACTGTAAAGCATCACAGCATCCGTTCCCATTCACTTTCAATGCATGGAAAGGATAGCAATGGCAAATGCATTACACCAGAAGCTTCTAATATTACTTAATTGTACTTATACTATAATAAGTGTTTAAAGAAATGCACTACAAGTGAATAGGGTAAAAACTATAGTTTGTTTCCAAAGTCGGACATCGCTTATGATTTTCAAGGGTTTAGAATTGAATAGACATGATCCTACCAATATCAGACACTACTGAATGTACCTAGCAATAATTTTGATCAAACAATTAAATGTCTGTTGTCTGCCGTTATGTCTCCATCAATACCAAAATCAAACCGACACCCTTGGAAAATATTGTCAAGTAGTAGTATATATTTATTTAATGCCATCTCAGCATCTTAGGGTATTTTCATGACAAAACAATACAACAAAAACAGCAAACAAACGTTATATTACACAAGATTGTTTTACATTAACATGATACAAATTCTAAAACTTTTTCTGACAAAATTATACTAAATAAGTGTTACGTTGGTGCTTGCTAAATGAAGCGCACGACGAAAGATTATCAAAATAAAGTCTTTTAATGAGCAGTCAAAACAGAGAAAGTCCAGGAGCAAGGGATAGCAAACACATGAATCAAACTAATAGCAGACAAAGGACTTGGTGAGAACACAGGCTTTAAGTACTGAACGTAATAATGGGGAAACAGAAACAGGTGAGGAGCTAATTAACTAATCAGGGCAACTAAGGAAAACTATGTATCATACAAATTTCCAGATGTATATTTCATGTAATTGATTTTTGGATGTCTTTCTACAAGTCTGAAAAAAAAAGCATGTTATGAAATGCCAAATAGCCCAAAATCTCAAAACTGACCAATGCATAAATATATATATATATATATAAAAAAAAAAAAGAAAAAACGTTTTTGCCTGTACACTCTTAAAAATAACGGTGCTTCACGATGCCATAAAACAACCTTTTTTGTTTAAATGATTGCATAAAAACCTTTAAGATCTGAAGAACCTTTCTGTTTCACAAAAGCTTCTTCGTGGTGAAAGAAACTTCTTCAGATTATAAAAAGGTAAGAAAGAGATGGTTCTTTGACTGAATGATTCTTTGTGGAACCAAAAATGGTTCTTCTATCACCTCACTGTGAAGAACCTTTTAAGCACCTTTGTTTTTAAGAGAGTATGTTGCCTTCTCAAGCTCAGAAAGCCACTTTTCACAGCAGTCAAACACAGATTCGGCTACAAAAGCTCCAGTGTAAAAAAAAGTGCCTTAATTCAGTCTCATAATCATCATATATGAACAAACCCCTCCATAAAAACCTTCAGTGCTGCTAAAGTGGAGGAAAAAAAAAAAAACTTAATACGCTTAAAAGTGTATTTTGGATGTTGTCTTTCCACTAGTCTGAAAAAAACATGTTATGAAATGCCAAATAGCCCAAAATCTCAAAACTGATCAGTGCATAAAAAATAAAAATGTTTTTGCCTGTGGTGTATTGCCTTCTCAAGCTCAGAAAGCCACTTTTCACAAAACTCGGCTACAAAAGCTCCAGTGTGAAAGTGCCCTAATTCAGTCTCAACTTGTCTGAACTCAGTGGTCTGTAAAAAAGCTCCTCTGTAGCTCAAGAGCTTTGTGTGGGTTTGGCTGAAGCCCTTCAACACCCAGTAGAAACCTGGAGGAGACCCACATCGTGAAAATGACTCTTCCTTTGAGATGAAAGCTAAATGACTGAGCTTACAGTGCTTCTCCATTCTCAACCCTCAGAGATTTCAACTCCAATGAAGTCGTCGTGTGTCAGCGTGAATAATCGAAGGACGCTCTGCTCGATGGAAAGCCATCCAGGTGGCGGCTATGAAATGAAGCCTCCTAAATGCGTGTAATGATTGCTTTATTCCATTGTGATGAGAATTGAGAACTGTGTTACGGACATGAATAACGCATTAGCGTAGCCTCAGTGTTATCAGAAATGCTCGGGAGAGATGCGTCTGGCATTTAATTTAGCATGATACTGCTGATGAATGGTGAAGGAATTAAAGCAGGAGATGAGAGAAGACTGTTTGGTTACGTTTGTTAAAGGACTCAATGAACTGAAGTTTAATGTTGCTACCGCATTTTAACAAAGTTACAAATGAAACAAAGATTAGTAGTGCACAAGAAAATACTATTTCTGTTATCAAAATTCCACTTTTAATTCAATGTTACTAGCTGTTTCTTTGTAATTATTTGTGAAAATACTTGTATTTTTTAACTGTGTACACTGTGTAAAAAAAACTAAAAAAGAGAGGAGAATTAATAGTAAAAAAAAAAAAAAATCAGTTATGTTTGCCAAAACGCCATCTTAAAAAAATTTGATGACTTTTAACTAATATATATATATACATATATATAAAAAAGAATCAAAAGTCATATCTAATTTATATATATATTTATATTAATATTTATATATGTGTGTGTGTGTGTGTTAATACAACTTTTGGTATTTTTGGTAAATTAATAAAATGTAAGTAATAAAATGGTGTATGAACAATTTTCACTCAGAAATTGCTAGTAACAAACACAATTATTGCAAATACTGTTTCACAAATAATTACAAAATGGCAAGTATGCATTGAATTAAACATGCAATTTCTATGTGCAGTGGAAAGACTGAACTAGTACCTTTGTAAAACGCAAAATGTTTTGTAAAATGAAATCATCTTGTAAAACATTCTCCGATAATTTGGTTTCTATAACTTAAATAAAAAAAGGCTTAGAGCTTGTCAAATAAGCAATCTTCACATTAGCTGGATCTGAAAACCAAGCTAAAGAAGCTAAATGTACAATGTCAGACTGCATTTATTTGACATGTTTAATTAAAACTTCCACTTTACAGATTTAACCTTTTCTTTTTCTGATCTTACATGAACTCAATCAAACACAGGACTGAAAACAGTCCATCTCAAATCTGCTCTCAATACATGTTTACCATCCATAGATTCACAAAGAATTGAAAGAAACAAGGAGAGTTAGCCGAAGCAATCATCTGTCCTGGAGCCTGTGAATGGTAAATTATCCAAAAAGAGGAATTTCACTTCATTCACTATAAAAACGCTTCGATTGCAACGGCGGCAGCGCGTCAGGAAGCAGCAGGCAGAGCAGCGATGATCCTGTAATCACCGTGTCGGAGGATGAGGTTCGGAGGGCGCTAAAGAAAGTGAACGTCAGGAAAGCAGCCGGACCTGATGGGATAACCGGCCGTGTTCTGAGGTCCTGCGCCGATCAGCTCACTGGTTTGTTCACGTCTATCTTTAATGAGTCCCTTGCTACCTCCGTGGTTCCCACCTCATTCAAAAAATCTGTAATAATCCCTGTGCCTAAGAACAATAAACCCTCTTGCCTGAATGACTATCGCCCAGTTGCCCTCACATCTTTAGTCATGAAGGTTTTTGAGAAACTTGCAAAGAGCCACATTTGCTCCTCCATCCCTGATACTTTGGACCCTCTTCAGTTTGCCTATCGCCCAAATAGATCTGTGACGATGCCATCTCTCACGTTCTCCACTCTTCCCTCACACACTTGGACAGCAACAATGGGAATTATGTAAGGCTGCTTTTCATTGACTATAGCTCAGCTTTCAACACTATAGTCCCCATCAAGCTGGCATCTAAACTCACAGACCTCGGCCTAAACTCCTCACTCTGTGACTGGATTCAAGACTTCCTCACCGGCAGACCTCAAGTGGTCAAAGTTGGCCAGTTCACCTCAAACTCCATCACTCTGAACATAGGAGCCCCACAGGGCTGTGTCCTGAGTCCCCTGCTCTACTCTCTCTACACGCATGACTGCGTGTCCTCTCACAGCTCCACATCTATTATAAAATTCGCTGATGATACTGTGGTTCTGGGCCTCATCTCCAACAACGATGAGACCGCATACTTGGACGAGGTAGAGAGACTCACATCATGGTGCCAGGACAACTGTCTCTCTCTGAATGTGAGCAAAACTAAAGAGCTGATCATGGACTTTAGGAAGAGACAGCAGCAGCCCTACACTCCTCTTATGATCAGTGGGACCCCTGTGGAGAAGGTGAGTAGCTTCAAGTACCTCGGTGTAAACATCTCCGAGAACCTGACTTGGACTACACACATCCAAACACAGGTCAAGAAAGCCAGGCAAAGACTGTACCATCTGCGGCAGCTGAGGAAATTCAGGGTCTCACCAGCAATCCTGAAAACTTTCTATTCAGGGACCATAGAAAGTGTATTGACTCAGTGCATCTCAGTGTGGTATGGAAACAGCTCCAATCAGGACTGCAAAGCACTACAGAGAGTTGTGCGCTTAGCTGAGCGCATCTCAGGGTCTGCTCTCCCCTCTCTGCAGGACATCTACCTCAAACGCTGCAAAAATAGAGCTGTTAAAATCATCAAGGACTCAAATCACCCTGGTAACCATCTATTCACTTTGCTTCCATCTGGTAAGCGCTTCCGTAGCCTGATGGGAAAAACTGAGAGACTTAGGAGGAGCTTCTTCCCCCAGGCCATCAGGCTCCTAAACTCTAACTCTGTGTCATAACATCACTTGACTCCATGTAAATATCACCATATCAATAAACTATTCATAATTTTTTCTACCTCATATTGCTGCTATTTAAATACCCTGTACAACTTTTTTGCACATTCTTTTGCACATTCCTGTAATATTACTATTTATGTCAACAACATACTGACCTGCACATTTATATTTATATTTTTTTTATCTTTTATTTTATTATTTTTATTTTTTCTACTTTTCTTTTTCTTAATATTTGTATTCTTTATAATTGCACTGTCCTTGGAGCGGACCTGACTCACATTTCACTGCTGATTATACTCTGTATAATTGTGTATGTGACAAATAAAAATCTTGAATCTTGAAAAACCATCCAAGGTCTCCCCTGTTATGCAAACACATTCAGTGCTATGACCACGATGATTCACTTCACTTCCCACACACTTAATTATCAAGCATTCACTATCTTCAGCATGTTATTTGCTGATTTTATGAGGTTTCATGTCTGATCACCAAAAAAAGAGCGTTTCCAAGCAGGATTGGCCATTTCGATTGGACCTTGTCAAGTCTGAAGATCCTAATATCGATGGAGGGTTAAACACATACAGAAGCATTGAGAAGCCATGCATATTTGTTTAATAGAGAATAATCCTGTTTTTGTAGACCAGTGAAATAGTCGTTTTAGGCAAGTTAGTAAACATTATTGTTGATATCGATTGAACAATCACCTCTGATGTTTCTTCTTACACTGTTCAAGTTTATTTATATAAATCATATTTTGAGATGGGATGCGTTCTTTCAGCTCATGGAAGAAACTGTAGAAAGACCCGAAATGTGTCAACTGCATTAAATAAACAAGAATGTACTCACCCTCAGACCATCCAATATGTAGATGAGTTTGTTTCTTCATCAGATTTGGAGAAATGTGAAAAATGCTCAGCAAGTGGTAAATGGGTGCCGTCAGAATTAGAGTCCAAACAGCTGATAAAAACATCACAATAATCCACAAGAGGAAGCATTATTATGGATTATGGACTCGTATTTGAGTTAAAAACGTCTTGATGGATTTGTTTGAGCTTTTGTCTTCTCCAGATGTTAATTGATGGACTGGAGTGGTGTGGATTATTGTGATGTTTTTATCAGACTCTCATTCTGACGGCACCCATTCACTGCAGAGCATCCATTGCTGAGACACTGATGCAGAGACACATTTCTACAAACCTGATGAAGAAACAAACTCATCTAGATTGCATCACAGTCACACATCACTAACATGCATCACAAAATGCACAAAATAATAATATTGCCAGGATCCAGGAAATATATTTGGGATTACTAGAAGAAATTTCTTAGCTCAGAAAAAATACAACAGTGCTGCTGTTTTCAGCATTAGACACTTCACCTTACATATCTATGTCTATTAATTAAGATTGATTAAGATATTTATATTAAGATCCTATAATTATGTGCAAAATATTAAAAGCACTAATGCACTAATTATGATTTCTGTGAAGATGTTGACTGCAGAACCTGATGTTTGTTCTGAAGGATCTTGCTGGAAGACGCTAATAGAATGTGCTACGAATTTATTTCCACTGTTTGATGTGAAATGTGGATGGAATAATAATATCACCCTCCAAACAACCCCAGGCGATAGAAACGCACCTTACACTTTAGCTAGAAATCCCCATACATCTGTATGATATCATGCCATTGACGAACACACACACACACACATATATATATATATACATATATCTTCAAAGGCTTGTGTAAATTGATTGGGTTTTATTCCCAGTCCAGTGCATTGCCAAAACTAAGCTACGCGGCAGAAAGTGAGCCTGTTGTCTGTAACGTAAAGGGGAGGGCGACTCAAAACGCCTGGATTGAATGCCGCAGGTCTACTGGGTGGCAGGCAAAGTGATTTTTTTCTTAAGGGAAATGATTTGCATAATGGAAGAGTGGTTTGTGTTGGTGCTGAGAGCTCCTCGCTGTGGAGTGGAAGAACTCAATCAGATAAAGGCCAAACGAAAGCTGCTCTGGGAAAAGAGATCCAGCCCCGCTTTCATCTGCCATTCTCATCACAAAGAAAAAATTAGCCAACAAGCTTCGCTCACAACTCCACATTTTACATTTGGACATCAATAATATGCTGCATATACTGAAATTAAATTATATATTCAATTTCAATATATTTTGCATGTTAATTGATGTATGTGTGTGCATGTATGTGTATACACGCACCATTCAGTGTACTGACAAAAAAAACTCACGTTTAATATATTTTGTAGTGCTTTCAAATCATTAATCGCGATTAATTGAATCCAAAATAAAAGTTTTTGTTTACATAACATATGAGTGTGTACTGTGGCCAACCTGGGCCAAGTTTAAACCAGTAACCGGGCATCACAGCTGGCAAAGGTTTTTATTGCTGGTCTTCAATGATAATATCAAGTTACTTTAATGTATTTGCACCAAAAAATTATAAGGATTTATGCTGATATCGTCCAAAACCACACTTTGCCAGGGGCGTTTCCAAAATTTTGGAGGGCAGTGTATATTTGTACTCTCAATAATAGTTTTGTAATAGTTTCTCTCTCTATGTGTGTGTGTGTGTGTAGAGAGCGAGAGAGTCAGATATTGACTAATAAATGCCAATTTACACATTTAAACAAAAGCAAAGATAAATGTTTTTCAGTTCCTTTTAATAAAAGAAATCAATTTTATGAATTTGAGCAGAGACAATAATATTGATGCAAAAAATCTATAGACCTACTATTAGACAAGATTTTTAAAATCAGTTATATTGTATTTACTTTCAATTATAATTTATTTACTGCTTTGATTATACTTAAAAAAATGTAAAGCATGATAAAGAGGTTTTCAGGTTGAATCAGGTGGAAATACAGTGTAGTCTGAATTTATAAAAGCAATCTGCATTTCAATTAAAGAATTAACTATGAAAATTAAACTCTGCATGGTTAAACAGTCTCTCCAATCAGTCAGATAGTGTATACACTGACCTATGCATTATACTAGAGCCTCAAGTTTGTGCACTTATATTAAATATAATAAACTGGATGTAGTTATCAAAATGGGCTCATTCTATCGACTTCTTTTGTTGTTATATGAAGCTAATTCTATTGTAATTACTGCACATCAACCCAAATCCTAAAAGGAAACTTTAGCAATTGAACCATTATTTACTTTAAAACTGGGTCCAGCTGCTTATAATAAAACCAGACCAGCAGACACATTAATGATTAATAGATGAAGCAGTAGTGATTCGCGCTACAAAGCCTCGTTTACAGCAGAAAACAGTAATGGGGAATTTGAAGGTAACGTTCAAGTTCATTTATTTGTCATCGCAGAACGCTGTTTCTCCAGGTGCACGGCACAATTACAGACACAGACGATAGAGGCTGTAAACAACACGCCACACCAGTGTATATAGACATGCAGTGCAATTTGCCCGAAGCAAACAAACGTGACCGATGGCAGCTAAACCTCAGATAACAGCAAAGCAAAGAAGCGAAAACAGCAAAAGCTCAGAATAATCAATCATAAAGCACAACAGAAAGTCAATAAAAAGACCAAAGCATTACATTAATGCTAAAAAAACACTGCAGCTTAATGCAGAGATACTCAAACGCCTGAGAGACAATCCATCATTATTCAGAACAGCTTTGGAGAAATTTTGCTCGTTCAGCAATGGATGCTCTGCAGTGAATGGGTGCCGTCAGAATGAGAGTCCAAACAGCGGATAAAAATATCCACACCACTCCACAAACCCAACTGTATTAATTTAAAGCTAGATAGCTAAAGATTATCCCAGGTAGCAAATTTAGGTTATTAAAATGTTGTGGGAACATTGTTTTGTAAACTTGCTTGTTGGGATTAGAATGTTAAAGGTTACAAAAACATTTCTTAGAACGTTCAACTAACTTTATATTTTGGGTGAAAATAATGTTATTTGAACATTTACCAAATTTAGCTTAATCACAACGTTTAATCGCAAAGTTTAATCACAAAATATAATCATTGCAGTTAATAGTGTCCACCGTCTGTTTGATTACATGTAATTTTTAACTAACTGCATTATTTTTGCTGTACATTTGTCACCACTAATAACCTACTCCTAAATATAATGTAGAAACTTAATATTTTCTGTAAAGCTGCTATGCAACGATTTGTATTGTGAAAAGCGCTATACAAATAAACTTGAAGTGAATTGAATTTGTTTTATATTGTTTTGTATTCTAAGAACGTTACAATGTCCAGGTTTCTTGTAGTGATTAGAACGTTATTTAAAGGTTATAAAAACGTTTCTTACAACGTTCATCAAGTAACAAAACAAAGACATTCCTGAGGATGTTGTTTTTAGAACGTTGTTCTCTCAAGGTTATGGGAATGTATATCAAATATTAATAAGGTCATAAGAATGTTCCACAAACATTACTTTAAGAACTTTTTGTCCTAAACTTTATATAACTTTTACAAATTGTTAGAGTAACTTATAAGAATGTTCCCCATTAGCTGGGATGTTCGTAAATCACTGGATTTGATTACGATGTAGAGCAGCGTTCTCAAGCATGTGGTTACAGTAAATTTGATATTTAATTATATAGACATAAAAACTACCAAAACTGACAAAAACACACACAATTAGGTGAAACAAAATTACCAAACTTTTAACAGAACATACATATACATAACTATATATATATATATATATATATAATTCTAAATATTAATAAAAACTACAGTAGTAACAATGATACTAAAATAACACTGATTCTGTTTACTGATGAATAAGAAAAGCAATGAAGCTTGTCAGAAAATATGAGATAACAGGCGCATGCAAAAAAACTATATTTCCCATCTTCCTCTGTGCACAAGAATTATAAAATATGCATATAAACCATCAGATACACATCAGCTACACAATTGTTGCTCTGTATTTTATTGCATTACCACTGATAAAGTTTTCTAAAGTTTTGCTAAAGTTTTCTATATCAGTAGCACAGATATATTTGTAGCAATAGCCAACAATACATTGTATTGGTCAAAATTATACATTTTTCTTTTATTGGATTGGATTGGCAACAAAATGCAATAGAGAAGAAAAATACAGCACAACATGAGGAAAGGAAGGAGAAAAAAATATAATCCTCACACTATGCTCCTGAACGGGAGTATAGTGTGAGAACAGACAAAAAAACCTCAGCATAGAGCACAGTCAATACAGGAACACACAACTTGCTGAGAGTAATCCAGTTCAGATGAACAGCCATCCGGTCTGCAGCCATTACAGCGCTAACACAGACCCGTTATCAGACTGACGGGAAGAAGCGGCAAAGGCGTTGGATGGGGGTAATGGAAGGTGAATGAATATCTGTATTTATGAGCGTATGAGTGTGTGTATGTGTAAGTTTGTGTGCCTAGAGATCCGCCGCGCTGGCGCTCCAAACAAGTTGTCTCAGTCCGCAGATTGTGGTGCGACACAGCAATTGCCATGGAAACGACCTTGGCCGGAACCCAAACGCTCGACAATCACAAGGTGTTTGTTGAGGGGGGAGGGAAGAAAGAGCGTCTCCCTGCAGCATTCATCCGGGGAGTTAGATTCCAGAGCAACCTTGCCAAGCTGTCTGTTGTTTTGGGAAGCCGAAAAGAGAAAAGATTGCTGTGTCTCTGGGCGAACAGCTGCCTAATTTCACAGCTATTCTCATTGTCCATTCTGATCTCCTTGTCCATCAATTTTCCTTTCCAAAGCCGATAGCTTATCCGTGATCGAATCCATATTGCGGTTAATAGTCTCTGTCTCAGAGGTGACCGCTCTGCCAACTGCTTCAATCATGACGGGCAGCCTTGTGAGGTTTTGGACAGCTGTTCCCGTCTCCTTAATTCTCCGATAATTCAGGGCAACGCCTAATCCAATCAGCAGAAACCCAGTTATCATGGTTCCGAATAGGTAGATGTCTTCAACGTCCTCCACGGAAAGAGCAGCCAGACACACGACCCGCCACCTCTCCCATGCGTCCATCGTGTAGCCAGCTGCGAAAGTCCCAGCAGGACACTCGGGCTCTCCCGATCCCAAACTTCTAGTCGAGAAGATGGTGTCAATTGCGTTAAGAGACCAGTTGATCAGATCCATAATTTCGGTTTTGTAGAATAGTGCAGAGAGAGTCTCTCCCAGTTGCCTCTCAGGTCTTTCTAAGTGATCAGCTGTGTCCTGTTGCATTAATTCTTCAGATATTAAAAGCAGGGAATGTGTCGTATCAGTTATATCCATTACTCCTGTATTCTGAATCTTGCATTCGATGATGACACACACAAACCAGGATGAAGACGAGGGAGCTGACTTTGAGAGAAAAGCAAGCAATTTGGATGCTAAAAGAAAAGAGGAAGTCAATTAGAGCTCTAGCAAAAACAAAGGGCATGGAGAAATCAAGAGTTTGGAAACCACCAGCGACACCAGCAACCAACAACTACCTGATCGGCTGAGAAAACAAAAGTAGTTGATGACAGACAAATCATAAAAGCTGTGAAAATGAACCATAAAAGACATGTCTGTAAAATCACCAACAACTTCCAGAATGATCTGACAATCTACTGTCCTCAGGAGACTTTGACACAGAATTACAGATGCTACACAGCAAGATGCACACCTCTGACCAGCACCAGAAATAGAAAGGCAAGATTAGAGTTGAGACAAAGATGAACCTTTATCTAAGTGATGGGAAAGCAAAAATGTGGAGAAAAAAGGGAACTGCAATGATCCCAAGCATACAGCCTCATCTGTAAAGCATGGTGGAGGTGGTGTCATGGCATGGGCATGTTGACTGTATCATCCACAGACCTGTTTGCTCTGTAGGCAAACTGCAGGGGGTCCAGCAAGGGACAAGTAAAGTCCTTCAGGTGAGCCAACACGAGCCTCTCAATTGACTTCATCACCACAGACGTTAAAGCAACAGGTCTGTAGTCATTAAGTCCTGTGATTTTTGGTTTCTTGGGTACAGGGATGATGGTGGAGAATTTGAAGCAGGAGGGGACTTCACGCAGCTCCAGTGATCTGTTGAAGATCAATGTGAAGATGGATGATAGCTGGACAGCACAGGCTTTGAGGCAGACTGGAGAAACACCGTCTGGGCCTTTGGCTTTCCTTATCTTCTGTTTCCTGAAGACTTTGCTTACATCTTCTTCACAGATCTTGATTACAGGCTGAGAAACAGTAGGGGGAGGGGGGAGGGAGGTGTTGATAGCTGTGTTGTGAGACGATCAGAGTGGGTGTGGGGTGTCAGACCAGGCTTTTGTATTTCAAATCTACAATAAAACTTGTTCAAGTCTTCAGCCAGTTGTTGATTGGCCTTGGTGCTGGGGGGAGGGAACTTGTAACTGGTGATGGCTTTCAGGCCTTTCCACACTGATGTATAGTGTCATAACTTGAAAGCTGTTTTTTTTAGCTTTTCAGAGTAGTTTTTCTTTGCTACTCTTATCTCTCTATTCAGTGTGTATTTGGTCTGTTTGTACAAGACTTTGTTCCCACTCCTGTGAGCATCCTCTTTGGCCTGGCGAAGCTGTTTGAGTTTTGTACTGAACCAAGGTTTGTCGTTGTTAAATGTTAAATAAGTCCTGGTGGGTACACACATGTCCTCACAGAAACCAATGTACGACGTGTCAGTGAGCTCATACAGATCAGTAGCCTCAAAAACACTCCAATCAGTAAGTTCGAAGCAGGCCTGTAAATCCTGCTCTGCTTCAACAGTCCATCACAGTTTTTTCTACAGGCTTAGCAGATTTAAGTTTCTGCCTATAGGCTGGTAGAAGATGAACCAAACAGTGATCAGAGAGTCCCAGTGCTGCACGGGGGACAGAGTGATATGCATCCTTTAAAACAGTGTAGCAATGGTCCAGTATATTGCTGTCCCTGGTGGGGCACGTGATGTGTTGTCTGTATTTAGGCAGTTAGCGGGTGAGATTAGCTTTATTAATATCACCGACAATGATAATGAAAGAGTCCGGGTAACGCTGCTCTATGTGTGTGATTTGGTCGGCCAACAGTTCTAGCGCGGCGCTCAGATGCGCGTCAGGAGGAATGTACACACTCACCAGAATAAAAGAGGAAAACTCACGTGGCGAATAAAAAGGCTTGCAGTTAATAAACGTCCTTTTTTGTGCAGCTGAGGAGTTGTAGTTCGTCTGATTTTGCAAGGGAGCGTAGATTCGCCAGGTGAATACTCGGCAGCGGAGTCCTTAAACCGCGCTGTCTGGATTTCACGAGCGTACCAGCGCGCTTCCCTTGCTTGCATCGCCTGGAGCGCTTGTATAGGAACGCAGCTCCTCCAACTAAAATGTCCAGTAAAGCTTCCGAATGTTCAAACGTCGGCAAAAGGTTATCTGGTGTGCTATTTCTTATGTCCAAGAGTTTGTTTCTAGTGAAGCTGATCGGAAAAACGTTGCTTAAGACAGGACAAACAAACAAAAACAGAAAAAGTACCAAAGGAGCAACAAACCGAAGCGGCCATATTCGGCGCCAGTCAGTCAGTCATTTTAAAGCTGATTAAAGCTGATTCTTTCTGATTAAAGCTGATTCTAACATTCATACATACCTTTATTTTTTTAGCATAATTTGATATTTACCTTTTTCAACATATTTACAACTTACAAGCTCATAAGTACAAACTTCAAGACAACATGAAAGCCACAACGCATGCATCAGCAAAAGAGTGTGTGATGAAACTTAACATAAACGCAGCAAACACTGAAGCTCATGACAAACATGCAACTGAACAAAGACAGTAAGAAGTGCTAGGCTGTGCTGTATGATCACATTATTCCACACCGATGCAACTCTGCACCACAAAATCTACAGACACAGCTGACCCTAAACCTGAGGACACAGCAATGACTAAAAACATTGACCAAACACTAAACACTAAAGCACTCAACTCCATGCAGAGAAACAACCAATTCAGCAACAAATCAGCACAAGTAAAGCTTATTTGTCAGAGTTTTGGTTACTCAAAATATCTTCAGGAGAAAAGTCAGTGAACTTGGCAGCCATCTTGGAACAATCCCATGAAGCTTCTTTCCATCACACAAGTGCAGACTACCAAGGGCTTGAAGTCATCCAAGAGGTCAAATTTCAAAGTTTGCTTCAGAAGATGCCATAAATACAGCATTGTGTAGCAAAAGACATCTTTTTCTGTCATTCAAAAAAATATGTGCATTCTGATTATTCTTGTTTTTATTTGTATTTATTAGTGCTGTAAATGATTAATCACGATTAATCTCATCCAAAATAAAAGTTTTTGTTTACATAATATATGTGTGTGTACTGTGTATATTTATTATGTATATATAAATACAAACACATACATGTATATATTTAAGAAAAATATGCTACATTTATATATTAAATATATTTATCTGTAATATAAATAATATAAATATATACATGTAAATATTTTCTAAATATTAAAAACGTGCTGGATGTGAGGGGTCCAGAGTGATTTTACCAGCCCTTTTGCTCACTCTGGATAAGTACAGTTCTTGGAGAGTGGGGAGGGTTGTACCAATAATTCGCTCAGCAGTCCGGACTACCCTCCGTAGTCTTCTGAGGTCAGATTTGGTAGCTGAGCTGAACCAGACAGTTATAGAGGTGCAGAGGATGGATTCAATAATGGCAGAGTAGAATTGTTTCAGCAGCTCCTGTGGCAGGTTGAACTTCCTCAGCTGGCGAAGAAAGTACAACCTCTGCTGGGCCTTCCTGACAATGGAGTCTATGTGAATATCCCACTTCAGGTCCTGAGAGATGGTGGTGCCCAGGAATCTGAATGACTCCACTGCAGTCACAGTGCTGTTCATGATGGTGAGTGGGGGGAGAGCAGGGGGGTTTCTCCTGAAGTCCACGATCATCTCCACAGTTTTGAGCGTGTTCAGCTCCGGGTTGTTGAGACTGCACCAGACAGCCAGCTCCTTAACCTCCTGTCTGTAAGCAGACTCGTCACCGTCCTGATGAGGCCGATCAGTGTGGTGTCATCTGCAAACTTCAGGAGCTTGACAGAGGAGTCTTTAGATGTGCAGTCGTTGGTGTAGAGGGAGAAGAGCAATGTCTTGTAATTGGTGATGTCTTTCAGACCTTTCCACACTGAAGCCGTGTCACTGGAAGAGAATTGGATCCTTAACTTATCAGAACAATTTGTGCTGTGTTCAATTTCCTTTTATGAAATTCCTTCTAACAGTATAATTATAGATTCATGTGATTCTGGTTAGGAAAAAATAAAGAGCAAAAGGTTGTGCATTTTATTATTATCCTTTTTGACACAAAGAATGATGGGAAATGTTTAGGCAAACCAGTGCACTCATATACCAGCTAAATGAGGAACACATCACTATTTTTTGTCAACAGAACATAAAATGAATAACTGTAAAGTGAACAATCACAACTAAACCACTTGATTCCATGATTTTGCTTTTGTAACTTGTAATTATGATCAATCTGACATGACATGAAGGCAGTAAAAGATTGATTAGTCACATAGCATTTATGGCCATCACTGCAATACTGTTATTATTTGCATTAATATTTTGAAATTTGTAAAATGTATTTTAAAGTTTTAGTACTTATTTACACTATTATTTATAAGATACATTATATTTATTAGTAGTTATTTATTTATATATTTATTTGTCTTTGTTTTAGTTTAACATATATTTATATTTTTAATAATTCTTTATACTTATTATTATTATTATTATTATTAATTTATTATGATTTATTAAAATGTAATATTTATTTTTTTTATAATTTGTTTTAGTAATTTTAGTACAAGTTACACTAAATAAAAACGGGAAATGTTGAAATAAATTTTTTCAAATTTTTTCAAATATTTTATTTCAGTTAACATTTTATAATTTGTATTTATTATTTAGTTGCAGGAAACGTTTTTGTAACATTTAAATAACATTGTAATCACAACAAGAAAGCTGGACATTTCAACATTCTTAGAATATTAAAAATAAATATTTAAATAACGTTATAATTTGAGAGAAAATAAAGTTAATAGAAAGTTGTAGGAAATGTTTTTTGTAACCTTTAAATAATGTTACCATAACAACAATAAAACTGTACAGTTTAACACTCTTTCAATATAATAATCAATGTTCGAATAACATTTAAAAAAAATTAGAACATTGTATGAAACGTTTTTGTAAGCTTTAAATAATGTTATAATCACAGCAAGAAAACGAGACATTTTAATGTTTTTTCGAAACATTCCAAAACCGTTCCCACAATGTTTTTGATACATTGGTAAGCAGCCACCTAGCAACCACGCAGAACTCCCTAGCAACCCTAAAGAGAAGCTGTTTCCACCAGCCATGAAGATCATAATGATGAAGTTTTGAATCTGATATTCATCTTTTTATTCCTCATCTATCATCATTCAGTGCATCTGTTCAATGCCTCCTTCTGAAGATTCTTCACTAAGATTCATAGTTCAATGTTTGCTTTGTCACATCATTTCCCTTAAAACGAGCCACACTTCTGAACACTGACATATCAAGCTACTGTGTGTCTTTCTCTAAAGTTGAGCAGAAAGTAGCAGAATGAGTTCTGAATCGCCGTCGTAATCCACATTTTTCTGGAGGATTTGAATATTTTACTGACTGATGAAATTTAGCTTCCATGCAAATTGATTTGGTTTTCGTGGGATCTTGTCTCTAAGCTTCTAACATGGCTGGCAGCCGTGAGGATTTGCGGCTTCAGCGTCTCTCTGCATATCATCCCCGCCGGCGTCCGACAGCATCATACACACACCTGCATTCACGTCTGCTTAGCATTCATTATAGACCAAATCCTATTCTCTAACTGTATCTCCATCATGTTTTACAGTAAAAACAAGACACATTTAGATGAATTAGATGTTAAGGTTTGTTTTCAAAGAATGCATCTTCTGATGCATTAATGCATTGGGCATTTTGAGCATTAAATGTTTTTGTTTTAGATTTGGCCTCTCTATCGCCATCTGTGGCTGAAACACTGAACTCATTCCATGCCACGCCTCCATATGTATATATATATATAACTGCAGCTTATTTTATTTCAGCTAGCCTAGTCGCCAAGGCAACATTTCTCATTTTCATTTACAACAACTACAACTAAATAATCTAAAAAGGAAAAAAAAAAAACATATACACATATAAAAAAATACAAAAACAAAAAAAAATTACTAAAGCTTTGACTCTAAATCACTCTTGATCACTAAAGGAGGTAGAGCTGTTTCACATTTGGCTCCCAAACTCTGGAATAGCCTTCCTGATAACGTTCAGTGTTCAGACACACTCTCTCTGTTTAAATCTAGATTAAAGCTTCAGTCTGGATCCAACCTTTAAATGACCTTTGATGACCGAACACCTGAGGAAAGATAATGCCAACCCCTCAGAGGATGCCAACGCTCAGACAACATCCAGAATTACCACATTTTGCCATAAGTTAAACATATTAAGGTTCTGCAATATATAAATATATTGTGGAAACTTAATTTCCTGTAGAGCTGCTTTGCAACGATTTGACTTGAACTTGAATATATATATATATATATTTTATTATTATACATATATATATTAAATATATTTTTATTTTATATATATATTGATATATAAATGTGTGTATGTGTGTATATATATATATATATATATATATATATATATTCTGGTTTCATATTAATTTTTGAAATTTTTTGTCATTTTGTTGCGCATTTGTAGCTTTTGTTATTTTTAAATATTTCAATATATTTTTATTATTATTTTGAATTAATGATTTTTATTTCAGTTTTAGTTTTAAGTAGTTTACGACATGAAGTTAAACTAAATGAAAATAAAAAATGTTGCTTTGTAAACTAGCTGAAATAAAATAAGTTTAAATGTTTATATTGTATTTAATTTCAGCTAAAAATATCTGATTTCATGTAACAATCTTTTTGTTTGTTTTTTAAACTATAATAACTCTATCCCAGTATCATTTGCTTCCAGTTATTTTAGCTGATATATATTTTTATATTAATTTATTGTTGTATTTATACACAGCAGTTCATAGCTCTTCTCGTTTTACTGCACTTTCTTATTCTAGTTATTTATATACATAAAGTATCACACATACAAAACAAATAGCTTACTGCTGCGTTAAAAAATTAGGTGTTTCTTTCCAAGAAAACTGATTAAAACAGTATAGTGTCCTAGAAATGCAGTCCTGAAAGAATCATATGAAAGCAAGAAACTCCCATATAGCATATAAAAAGACATGAATGATTGACGTTTGTTTTAAGGAGAGCAGTGCGGATCCTTACTAAGTGATCAGATGCACATCAAACAGGAGAACATTTCTATTAAAGAAATATTTTTCTTGTTTATAGCAGATGATAAAACATTATAGGCCCATATGCCATTGGGTCCTCTCTTGCATTATTTATTATGAGTGTACATGTGTTTATCTCACTCCTGATCCTTTAAAAGTACTAAAGCTTTTAAAGGAAAGTAAAATAAATGATCATCCTCTAAAATGACAAGCAGCAAGTTTTACCACCTTTCAGATCCTTATAGAAATATTTTAGAAGGAAACTTCTCAGCTTTCTCACAACATTCATGTACATTTGTATTTTTTTATTTTATATAAACGTTAGGGCGAAATGTTCTTAAAGTAATGTTTATGGACATTACTTTATAACTTGATTAATATTTGATTTAAGTTCTTGTAATGCTGAGAGAAAATTTTCCTTTTTTGTAAAAGATTTTTTATATTAAAAAATTTGTTTTACGGTTTTTGTACTTGATGAATGTTTTCCTAATGCTGAGGGAAAACATTCGTAGAATATTAAACATAATATTTAAAATATATTCAAATAAAGTTAGTAGACTGTTGTAAGACATTTTTAAGTAACCTTTAAATACCGTTCTAATCACGACAAAAAACTGGGCATTTTAATGCTCTTAGAATATTAAACATAAATGTTAAAATAATTCTATATTTTGGGTAAAAATAATTAGAATATAGTAGAACATTGTAAGAAATGTTTTTGTAACGTTTAAATAATGTTACAATCACGACACTAAAACCTGACATTTTACTGTTCTTACAGTAGAATATTAAAAACTATTTTATATTTTGATTAAAAATAAAATGAGTATAATGTTGTAGGAAACACTTTAGTGTTCTAATTCTAATCATGAGAAGAAAACTGCTTTGAATATTTGAATATTAAAAATAGCCTAAACTTTTTAATAATGTTGTATTTTGGGTGAAAAAGTTAGTAGAGCATTCCAAGAAGAGTTTTAGTAACCTTTAAATAACGTTCTAATCATGACAAGAAAACGGGGCATTTCAATGTTTTAGAAACGTTTTAACACAATGTTTCCACAACGTTTTTATAACCTAAATTTGTTACCAGTGTTTAGGGATTTGATTGTTTACTGCTCTTTTTCTTTTACATTACTCGCTCGTGTTTGTTTTCCTGCCAGCATAAAGTCTGAACTCAACAGATGGCAGGTGCAGTTGGTCTACATTAGTGGTCTAATCTACATACAGCGCTCAGAGAAACAAAACAATGCATAAGTTGTGAGCGAAAGCTTCCTCCGATGGGTACTAAAGTCCTGCAAACACACATAAGACCCGTCTGCTTATTCCCCATCTGCTCTGAGCCAGAGACGAGCTCTTTTATATGGAAAGCAGCTCTTATATTTCCACCTGAGCGACAGATCGTAGACCGAAGGCAGCTCACCGCAGATCCATTACAATGAATGATTCTGACATTTTATTAATAGAGAAGCTGTCGGAGAGCAGCGATGAGGTTTTTATATTCAATAACAGCACCAGGATATGATTACACACCGGACGAAATGACACAATAATACCTGCGTCTCTGACTCTGATGAGGAGCTACTAATTAATCGCCTCGCCTCACAAAGCTCATTAAACTATGTTTCTCTTGTTTGTTATGAGCTGTTTTTGGATGTTCGTACTTTATGGAGCATTCAAATTGCAATAATGGTGCATGATCCATTTTTCATTGATATACCCTTGAAATTTTTTTTTTAAAGGATTTAATTTTGGGGGGGATTTTTAATGTTTTAAAAGACGTCTCTTTTGCTCACCAAGGCTGCAAATTTTACTGAAAAAAAAAAAAAAACTAAAAATTATTAAATATTATTAGAATTTAGAATAGCTGTTTTCTATGTGAATATCTGTTAAAAGGGTTATATAATGCGATTTCAAGTTTTCCTTTCTCTTTGGAGTGTTACAAGCTGTTCATGCATGGACAAGATCTCTGAAGTTGCAAAGACTCAAAACCAAAGAGATATTATCAAAGTTAAGACTCTGCCACGCCCCCCCCCCCCCCCCCCTCCATATAAACACGCCCCCACATGTCTATGTCACGGTGTGGGAAGAACTATTATTCTGGCTGTAGTATTGTTGCTGCTGCCGGCGCCATGTTCTGGAGACGCTGTGTTTCATTGTGAAAGCGAAAGTACTTTGTTTGGGCTTCCAAAAGACTCAACTAGAAATCAGTGGTTAAGTTATATTTACAACACCGTTCCAGAACAGTTCAACCCAAATATTAGAGTGTGTGCAGCGCATTTTATGGAGTTTTGAGCAGTGTAGAGTAGTGCTTGTTTGGCATTTCTACGATCACAAACTATATATATATAGTAATGGCCAAAAATATTAGCACCCTTGGTAAATATGATCAAAGAAGGCTGTGAAAATTAATCTGCATTGTTAATCCTTTTGATCTTTTATTTAATTTTTTTATCACAAAAATCTAACCTTTCAGTGGATAATAAGAATTTAAAATGGGGGGAAATACACATTGGCCACAATTAACAGCACCCTTTTATTCAATACTTTTTGAAGCCTCCATTTGTCAGTTTAACAGCTCTAAATGTTCTCCTATAATGCCTGATGAGGTTAGAGAACACCTGACAAGAGATCAGAGACCATTCCTTCATCCAGAATCACTCCAGATCCTTCAGATTCCCAGCTCCATGACGGTGCTTCTTCTCTTCAGTTCTCACTCATTTTCTACAGGGTTCAGGTCAGAGGACTGGAATGGCCAGCAGAAGCTTGGTTTTGTGCTCAGTGACCCATTTTTGTGTTGTTTTTGAGGTTTGTGTTTGGATTATTGTACGGTTGGAAGATCCAAACATGGCCCATTATAAGATTTCTAACAGAGTCAGTCACTTATTGATTTTTTATCTGTTGGTATTTGATAGAATCCATGATGCCATGTGTCTAAACAAGATGTCCAGGACCTCCAGCAGAAATATAGGCCCACAACATCACAAATACAGCAGTATATTTCATTGTACACATGGGGTACTTTTTATCCCTGTGTTCACCAAACCCATCTTGAGTGTTTGCTGCTAAAAAGCTCATTTTTTAGTTTCATCTGACCACAGAAGCCAGTCCCATTTGAAGTTCCAGTCGTGTCTGATAACTGAATATGCTGGAGATTGTTTTTGGATGAGTGAGGAGAATTTTTCTTGAAACCCTCCCAAACAACACGTGGTGATGTAGGGGCTGTTTGATAATTTTTTTTTTTTAGGTTTTCTGACCCCAAGACTCAACTATTTTCTGCAATTCTCCAGCTTTGGTACTTGGAGAGTCTTTAGCCACTCAAACTCTCCTCCTCACCGTGCATTAGGACGATATAGACACATGTCCTCTTCCAGGCAGATTCATAACATTTACTGTTGATTGGAAAGTCTTAATTATTGCCCTGATGGTGGAAATGGGAATTTTCTTAAAGCCACTTCACTAATTTGTGAAGCTCAGTTATCTTTTGCTGCACATCAGAAATATATTATTTGGTTTTTCTCATTGTGATGGATGATTAAGGGAAACAAGGGCTTTGTTTTCCCTCCTATTTATATTTCTGTGAAACAGGAAGCCATGGCTGGAAAATTTAATGTTCATAATTACCCTGGCGTGCTCAAAATTGTGAATGTGAATATACTTCAGAGATATTTTACTCATAAGAATTTCTAGGGGTGCCAATAATTGTGTCCAACGTGTATTTGAGAAAAAAAAAACATTTATTTGATAAAGATATTTCCCCCCAATGTTAGATTTTTGTGATTTTTTTAAATACAATATTAAAATGATTAACAATGCAGATTAATTTTCACAGCCTTCTTTGGTCATATTTACCAAGGGTGCTGATATTTTTGGCCATAACTGTATGTGTATATATATATATATATATATATATATATATTATAGTTCAGTATGTAGAATAGCTATTTGAATGTAAGGCAGTTGGATTAAAATTCATTTAAATTAAAAGAAGTTCATATAAATGTCATTCTTATGAGAAAAGCAACTAACTTTGATTATAAAACACTAACAAGTGTTTTATAATCTTTCACTGAGATAGATAGATAGATAGATAGATAGATAGATAGATAGATAGATAGATAGATAGATAGATAGATAGATAGATAGATAGATAGATAGATAGATAGATAGATTACATATTTTGTATAACCCTGATATTAACACTTGCGAATGGGAGTCGATGTGCTTGTGTTTAATTTAAGTGTTTTGAAATGACTTAATGGGTAATTATGCAGCTTTTGTGAGTTAATCACCAATCAGGAGCCCTGTGAGAGGCGACCAATCAGATGCAGCACAGATTTGTTCACACACAGAGGTGTGGTCTGAATTTAATACATGTTTGATAGTAAATAAAGATAGAAAGCATGCATGAGTCAGATCTGCATTGCACACACACACAGAGTGGATCAGCACACAGCAGAGAAATGCTGTACATTTATGAATATTCTATCTATATTCTGGCTTTTAACTTCAGTACATGAGGCAGGAATGTATGAAATCCCATGGTTTTGCGCTGGATGGGATGCTAACGCTTTCCTGTAGCTCAAATAATAGAGCATGTCGCTAGCAACGCCAAGGTCATGGGTTCGATTCCCAGGGAAAGCAAGAGCTGATAAAAATGTAAAAACTGTAACTTGAATGCAATGTAAGTCGCTTTGGATAAAAGCGTCTGCTAAATGCATAAATGTAAATGTAAAGCTGCATGTTGCTTATATAATTCATCTTATATAACGCACATGGTGACTGTTTCTCTGCATGAATGAAAAGACTCAGTGATTGTGTCTTAAATAATGCAGTTTAATTCTAATAGAGGTTTGATGCTTGATGTCGTTTTCAGGTCACATTACATGAGGGGTCTGAGAATTATAAATATTACATGTGCTTGAATTGTACAGTGTCCAGTCTTTACTGTAATTCTCTGGATCGCTGGATCTGGAAAAAACTACAAATGGATGTAATGAATGAATAAGACAACAAAGGCGTGCATGCTAATCAGATTTTTTGTTTTGATTTAGCTCTAATATCTTCAGTGGTAACACAGTTTCTCAGAAAGATTTGAGCGTGTTCACAGCGTGTGCTGATTTCACACATCAGACCCGGTTCATCTCTGAATTCATCCTCTAATCAGAGCATTCTCAGAACGGACTCTCAAAGTTATAAACAAATGTTCTTTCAATAATGTTTGTTTTTAGCATTTTTTCCAGTAATTTTAGTAAAACAATTTAGTAAATTAGTTCTGTGTTTTTGTCATTTACATTATTTATTATCAATACAATTATTACAGTTTTTAATGAAATGCCTTTAACTGAAAATTGAGTGTTTAATCTTATTATTATACATTACTGACACTCTATCCTCTAATCTGATACTGTTAAGTGCTCTGACACAATCTGTATTGTTAAAAGCGCTATATAAATAAAGGTGACTTGACAATGAACTAATGACTACATGTTTTGATGGGTAAGACTATTGCATAGAGAACTACAGTATATAATCATGTAACATTTATTTTTGAAATGTTGCTACTTGTTTCAGAACGTTCATTCAAATGTAACATTCACATAACGTATGCTAAAATTCTATAATGGAATGTTCCCTTAACATTGTCATAACTAAGAAACATTTTTAAAATATAAAAAAAACTGACATTTTGAAAGTTCAGAGAACATTCAAAAGTAACATTCCAATGATTTTGTGCAGAATGATACAATGTAACGTTTGCATAACCAAGTAAAAAAGTTGTTAAAACATTTAAAAAACACTTGAATCTGCCTACGTGCCTTAGACATGTGGAGACAACCTTGGTTCTTGTCTCAGGGCCCGGTGCTGGGAGCTCCGTGTTGCCGCGTATGCTAGCGATGGACTCGTCCCTCACTGGATGGGGTGCGGGGCCACCCTGCCCGCGGTCTGTGGAGTGGTCGCCATCTCATGTGGCACATCAACTGTCTGGAGATGCTGGTGGTATTTCACCGAAAAACTTTCTCCCAGTAGAGCAGACATCCTGTCGAGACAGGGGCAGAGGCCCGGGGAATGGACCCCAAGGTGGTGAAGCAGATCTGGGGGGAGTGAATGTCCAGCGCTCTCTCCACCCTCAATACCACGACTGAGGTACCCTTGAGCAAGGCACCGAACCTGCCGGCGGGCGCCGCAGCATAAATGGCTGCCCACTGCTCCGGGTGTGTGTTCACTGCTGTGTGTGTGCACGTTGGATGGGTTAAATGCAGAGCACGAATTCCGAGTATGAGCCACCATACTTGGCAGTATGTCACTTCACTTTCACTTCACTAATTCATCCAGCTGATCGCTCTGCTCCTGGGAGTTCTGGTCAGTCTACTTCTGTTGGCACCATCTCGACGGATCTCTATGGGAGATTCCCGTCAGGAGGGATCTCCTCTCACAAGCGGGGGTCTATCACCCGAAGATGTGGAAGTTGTGGGACTCATAGCTTCCGGTCTCTCAAACGAGGTTGTTGAGACCATCCTCCTATCCAGAGCTCCCTCAGCGAGGAAACTGCACGCCTTGAAGTGGAAACTTTTCACTTCATGGTCTGGAGACCGCCAGCTCGACCCAGTCAACTACCCATTTGGTACAGTTCTGGAGTTCCTGCAGGCCTGACTCTCCACAGGGTTGACCCACTCCACCTTGAAGGTTCACGTGTCGGCAGTTCGGCCTACCGCACCTCTCTTCGTGGGCAATCAGTGGGTAGACACCCCCTAGTTACATGTTTCCTCCAGAGGCCTAGGCCTCCGGCCAGAGAGCTTTTGCTATGTGGTGGATCAGGATGCTATTCCATAGCCTCGAGTCCTCTGCTCTCCCCTCTTGGGGATCAAGACTCACTTCTCAGAAATTGGCCTTTGGGACGCAGGCCCTGCCTACTTTAGCCACTTGTGGCATTTTTTTCTCGCCCTAGCTGTGCTCCATCACACTAGGCAGGGATTTGTCAGTCTGGCGGCGTGGGAATCTCGTTCCCCTAGCGTTCTTGGATGCAGCTCGAGTTCCTGAAGAGGATCGTCCCCAGTTCCTTGAGGGAACGAGACGCTGCGTCTCGATGCCACACTTCCGGCATCCCTAAGAGCGGTTGTTTCATTCCTGAAGCTGACGCCGGTTCCACTGCATGTGCTTTTATGCTTCCTGGCCATTACGTCACCCGCCCGTGACGTCTCACCCATCCATTGGACAGATTACACTTGTATCAGAGTGCGGTCACGCTGGAGGCATTCCCCTAGTGTTCTCGGACGCAGCGTCTCGTTCTCTCGAGGAACTGGGGTTACATGCGTAACCCAAGATGAATTTTTTGCTCCCTCAGATTCCAGATTTTCAAATAGTTGTATCTCAGCCAAATATTGTCCTGTCCTAACAAACCATACATGAATGGAACGATTATTTATTCAGCTTTCAGATGATGAATGCATCTCAATTTTTATTAAATGGACCCTTATGACTGGTTTTGTGCTCCAGGGTCACATATATTTGTTAGCTGGGAAAACAGACATCAAAGCAGCAGAAGCTCCTTGGCGAGTTATGAACCTCTGACTGATTCCATTCATTCATAAAACGCCAGATCGAGCTTCCCACACAGAATCAGCTCATGCGTGTCTGACCTGTGTGGTCAGTGACAAGAGGAATCAAAGCATGAAAAGCGGTCTGATTATCTCGAGTGTGAGCCTGAAGCTCGTGTCCATTCGGCTGCCGTGCAGCAGGTGTTGAGTTCAGGCGGCGATGCACTTTGGCGCAGGTGCGACGCATTTCACTGCTGCCTCTCTGATAGCTGACCGCAGACATCAGTTTTTGCACTACCGTCCAAAATATACGCCAACAAATGCTCTGATTACAGACACTTATGCTGCACTGTAAAAAATAATAATAATAATTAATATGACCAATAAGTTAATGCAACCTGTCAGAAAAAAACTTTACACTGCAAAAAATTATTTTCTTACTTAGTATTTGTTTTGTATAAATTCTTAGTATAAATATCTAAACATTCTTGAATCAAGATGCATTTACTTGACAAGTAAAACGATTTACGTTCTATGAGATTCAACCAATTTTTTTTTTTTTTTAAGAATTTAAATGACTTGTAACCTACAGCTAATTCAGTTACACTTAAAAATGTCAGGCATCAACTGAACTTAAGTTTTAAGTAGGTGGAAATTCAGATACTTTAACCTGCATGGTTTATTTAGTCATTTTAATGGGTAACTATAGTTGCACTGTGATTTAAAGACAAATGTGAATAGCGTATAATATATTAATACATTTAATCTTGCTGCAAATTCACATTAATCATGTCTATTTTTGATCATTCAGTTAATGAAAATAAATAAAATGTGCTTCATCTCACTTCATTATTAAATGTATCAAATGAATATTGAATTAATGTATCAAAGTATCAAAGACCAGTGTTATTTTAGTATTACTGGGATGTTATAAAAGTTTTTATTAATATTTGTAATTTATTTTTATTTAATTTTTTTTCAGTTTTCATTTTTACTTTTTAGTCATTTAATATTTTTTCCAGTAATTTTAGTTAAAGATTTATCCACGTTGTTTGTATGTGTGTGTGTGTGTGTGTGTGTGTGTTTTCAATTATATTGTTAATTATTCATATAATTATTAATATATTATTGTCTATATATAATAAACACCTATAAAGACTCAAATAAATATTATTTCCAATAAATATTAGAAAACAGAGTAGATTCTGATTGCATGTGGCACATTTGATGCTGATATAAACACATATCGGATTAATTCTAGATTAATGCAAAAACATTGTAATATTTCTCTATGTAAACAACCAAAATCTACATTGAGGCTTACAAAAACCCATTAGCATCACCGTCTTCCTGATACGGGCTTATTAGCTGCATTGTCACATTACTTTATCACTCTGATGTGTAAATAATATAATATAGTCCTGCCACTGATAGCCACATCTATACCGCAGTATAAATTATTAGCACATACACTATATTGCCAAAAGTATTTGGTCACCCCCTTCTAATGAACATGTTTGACTACTTTAGTCATTTCTATCTTAATGTTTAAGCATATAATGATATTCTAGGGAATTGTGTGCTTCTAATTTTATAGCAACAGTTTGGACAGAACCCTTTTCTATTCTAACATGACAGTGTCTCTGTGTATAAGACACGGTTCAAAAAGACATGATTGATTGAGTCAGTGTGGAAGAACTTGACTGGTCTGCAGAAAGACAAGTCCTGATCCCAGCTGAACACCTCTGGTGTGACTTTATATGCAGACCTTGAGCCACAAACTCATCACCAAACACCAATGACTTGTATAGACACTATAAGGACAAAAGTATCGTGACACCCCCTTCTTTAGAACAGAAGAAGGCACTAACAAAACTGTGGCAACAAAGATGGAAGCATAATTCATGTATTTAAAAACTGTATTTCCATCTCTGTTGTAACAGTTTTGGACGTGTCTAAAATGACAGTACCCTTATGTACAAGTCATTGGTGTTTGGTGATGGGTTTCTGGCTCAAGGTCTGCATATAAAGTCACACCAGAGGAGTTCAGCTGCAGACCAGTCAAGTTCTTCCACACTGACTCAATCAATCATTTCTTTTTGAACCGTGCCTCCTGAGACCCCCACCCCAAAAAAACGTTTTGTGAATTTAGTATTTTTTCATTTCATTACATTGTTTAGACCATAAGAAAAAGAAAAAAAAATAACATTTTTGAAAAATTATATTTGATTCATATTTTATTCTATGTCCTCTGTAGAGGACACTAGGACTCTAGGATAAAATGGCATGAATAGACATCAAAAGGGCAAAAACAATGGGATTTTTTTTTTTAAATCTCTAATCAATTTTTAGGTTTCAGGATTGTTTTATACTAAACTTTGTTTAAGGATGATTCTCAACTAAGTTATAAAATATATAACGAAATTATTTGATATACCATTTTGTTTTATGCAATATGTGTGTAAGAGTCACCATAAACTGGTTTTCCCATTAAACACAGTGTGTACACTGTATCTAATTTGCATATTAATGTGTCACTGTTGGGAGAGCATGTTGAAAAAAAGAATAGTCACAATTGGAGTAATAAATGGCTAGATTTCCATAATAATATCTAATATTTCATAAGACAATTGATGAATAATTAATGTTCCTATTCAATTGTTATGTCTCCCAAAATGCATAATAAACATGCTTTTAGTCCTGGTGTCCTCTACAATGGACATGTATGAAATGATGTCCTGTTTAATACCAGGAAGTCATATTTGAATTTGAAAACCCATAACATTTTCCTGAGATGTTGCTTTATGACAAACAATTTGAAAATTATTCAGATTTAAATGACAATTACAAAATATAATCATATTTCCATAAAGATGTACAATTTTTCACTAAATTAAATTTAGCCATCTTTAAAGACCTTGAAGAGGGTATGGTCAAGGTGAAACTTCCAATCATTTAGTATCTCTGTAAAGCCCTGAATGTGCTCTGTACAGGACACCCAGACTTACAACTGTGACATGTGAGGTCTCAGAGAAATTCACTAAAATAGAATGTCCACTACAGAGGCAAAAACTCCATAGCTGGGTCTCAGGAGGTAATACACAGAGGCACTGTCATGTTAGACTAGGGTTCTGTCCAAACTGTTGCTATAAAATTAGAAGCACACAAATCCCTAGAATATCATTATATGCTTAAACATTAATATTTGTACTCATAGAAATGACTAAAGTAGTCAAACCTGTTCATTAGTAGGGGGTGCCAATACTTTTGGCTATATAGTGTATCATGCCATGCTTAAGTGATTACATGCTTTAACAGTATATTCTGTTCATTACGCAGCTGTCAATAGGCAGTTCAGGCGATGCCTCATGGGAAGGTGTTTTCTAGACCCATGAGAAAATACAGTATATTGGTGTGAGATTGCTCAATGGTTCAA
This sequence comes from Barbus barbus, assembly GCF_936440315.1. NCBI lineage: Eukaryota > Metazoa > Chordata > Actinopteri > Cypriniformes > Cyprinidae > Barbus > Barbus barbus. Next base: position 29,671,399 of record NC_136752.1, on the reverse strand, counting down.
TCAGCTGGATAATGTCTGTAATGCAATTTCACTTATTCAAGGGCTCACTGGCTGGCAAACACTGTCAGCAGTCCATGACTTGTTAACTAACCAGTTCCCTCTGGATGAAGGCCGTCTATGAATGTAGACAGGAGCTAAACACGGTCTACTGGGTCTAATCAATGCCTGTCGATCTGCACTCGGGTTTAATGTCATCACTCGCTGATGATTCAGGTGCGGATTTGAAATAAACAAAGCTTTTTTTGGTTTTCTTAGTAAAAACCCAACAGGTAACAAATTTAGGTCATAAAAATATTGTGGGAAGATTGTTTTGAAATGTTTCTAAAACACTGAAATTAGAAGGTTACAAAAAGGTTGTACAAACATTACAAACATTCTACTAACTTTATTTTGGCCCAAAATATAACATTATTTGAGCGTTTATTTTTCTACTCCAAGAAAGTTAAAATGTCAATTTTTCTTGTCATGATTATAATGTTATTTAAAGGTTACAAAAAGGTTTCTTACAACATTCAACTAACTTTATTTTCACCCAAAATATTAAGTTATTTGAATGTCAATTTTTAATATTCCAAGTAGGGCTGGTCCGAATACCATTTTTTGAGCTTCGAAGCTTCCATAGGAATCAACACCGAATATTCGAAGCTTCGGAGGGAGGGGCTGAACATATTCTTCTCTCTAATAAAGGCAGGAATCTCTGTGCGTCTGTCTGCCTGTTTGCATTTTTATTGTGTCGAGAAACGTTCATCCAGTGACTTCACACGCGGCAGGTGTGTTGCTGCGGACCCAAGGGAGTGCAGTGTTGCATTTTGGTGCAATATGGACATGCGACACGTTCATAATTAATAAACATTTAATAAACTAACAGAGCGAGCCGGAAGCGAACAGCCATTTCTAGACCTGGAAAAGTTTAGTAAAAGTCATGGAATTTTATTTTACATATATATTTTTAATCTCTGTATAATAGAATTATATTTAATCAGGTCCTGAATTTGTGTGTAGGCATATCGCTTGTAGGTTAGATGAATAAATAAATCCACACAAAATATCAGATTAAATCAGTCATTTGAAAACAGCGTGAGTGATTCAGCTGGACCGCGTCTTCTCTCTTTCACTTTCGTTGTGGTCTCAAAGCGGCTTCATATCGGCGCATCTCGTCTGCACTACAAGAGCTACAGCACGCTGACCCAAGACTTTCGCTCGCATCTCGGGACAGTTGACAGAAAGAAAACGCATGCATCGCATTCGGTTTTGTGATAGCAGAGGGTCCGTTCACATGTCGCGTCTTTTGCGCGCTTAAGGTCATTATTTCAAATGTAGATGTGCAGCAAGTGCGCTCATAATATAAGCGGGCTCATATATGCTATAGGTCAGCACGAACGTCTTTCATTGGCTGGTGCAGATGTTCAGCCAGGCGGACAAGTTGAGAACCGTTTCGCGGGGGATGCCAGGTGTAAAAAAAAAAAAAAAAGGATATTCGAATCTCAAAATTGAAGATCGAATGCCAACCCACCCAACGAATATTCGAATAATCGAATATTCTGGTTCAGCCCTAATTCCAAGTTGAAATGTCCATTTTTATTTTTTTTGTAATTATAACGTTATTTAAAGGATACAAAAACGTTCCTTACAACATCCAACTAAGTTTATTTTCACCCAAAATATAAAGTTATTTGAATGTTAATAATTAATTAACATTATGACAACTTGCATTATATATTAATAAGGTTATAAGAACATTCCAAAAACATTATTTTAAGTACACATTGTTCTTTTACACAATGTTCCCTCTTAGGTAAGAAATTATCTGCTGAGAACATAATAATATTTAGATGTATTTAGCTGCATATACCTATTATCATGCGTAAGATTGCTGTTGTACCGATTACATTCAAACACACACTTTGAATGAATCAAATTTTGATTGAATGAATCAATAATCCAAAGACCATCACTTGTATGGTTCCTCAAAGAATCACCACTTTTGAATGAATCGTTTGAGTGAATGATTCAATGACTCGCTTATAGAGACGGTCAGATGTATCGTCCTGAATGACTCAGTGTTTTGAATTGGTTGAGTGAAGGAGTCAATTCTCAATGATAATACAGTCATCTATTGGTGTAATTATGTAACTACAGACCGTGTAAAATCCCCACCTTTAAAGGTGCGGTCATCTTAGCGAAATGTCACATGCAAAAACAGTTCATTGCGTAGGCGCCGATCCCATAAGTGCTTGAGATATTCTGCATTAACCAACCAACAAATTAATTGAGATCCAGAAACCTCTCTGAGGTCTCACATCTTGGCCCTGCAGGTCATAATGCATCTGTTGATTTGAATTGAAGTTTACTATGAGACTTGAGAGAATTATTCGCAAGAGTGCAGAATTTGGTCAGTGTCAGTCCTCTGTCGTGTGTGTCATGTGTCACGCCTCCTGGTTCCCGTGCAGAAGCGTAAGTCGGTGCTTATGGTCCATTGTCTATTATTGATAGTGCATAAATGAAGCAACGCTCACACATAAGTCACTTTCAAACCTAGCAAATCTCTGGAAATAACATATCACACAAATTCCTATTACATGTCACAAAACTGTTACATGTAACAGAATAACATAATTTAATTACTAAATAAATGTAACTGTAATCTGTTACAGTTACAATTATTGAGAAAAAAAAATGGGTACTGAGAAAGTGGAAGACTGCATGTTCATGCATGACCTTAATTCCACACGTCGCCTCACTGAAATAACCATACATGAAGCTTACAACAGCTTTTGTTTCATGCATGACCTCATCTATATATAATTACCATATGCATATTTCCATCCAGACAAGATACATTAACGGTGCTAGAAACTATGAAAATGGTAAATAATAAAAATTGTAGATGTTGCTTATATGTTGCACTCTTAACTAAAACGTCTCAAATGCAGATCCCTACTTCATTAAATGAATAGATTATAATATCATCATTATATTCATATGCCTCCCATGCACGTCCACGTTCCCGATCCGCATGTCCTTCCGCCCTCGTTCCTTCTCCAGATCAACAAGCTGTATTTATTTATTCATTCATCAGGGTTCAGTGCAGGAACAAGGCCACAGCGATCACATGGGGAATGTTTTAATCAAGCCAATGTGAGCAGCCGACTGAGTGATGCTCGCCGACGCGTGCTTGTTTATCCGGGCCACAGCTGCAGCGGAGAAGCGCTCTGGTAAAACACAATCCCTGATCAAGAACCGGGCCGTTCCTTATAGATCAAGAACAGCAACCAGTCTCGCCAACTAATTTTCAGAGAAATTTGCTAAAGAAAGGTCAATTTGTTGCTAAAAGTTGTTGTGATGTCATTGCGTGATGACGTCATTGTGTAATTACAACGCAAAATTGTGTCATCAAATATATATATTTTATATGATAATTGTAAAATAATGTGCGTAATTTAATATTAAAATATAATTAACTGTATTTTTAAATACATTGAATTACTGAACACTTACATTTTTGAATGATTACAATTTAAGTTTATATATATATATATATAGCTAGTAAACTACTAATACTACACATTCTCAACAATTATGCTTTAAGCAGTGTATTAGTAGTTAGTTAGTGTGCTACACTCTAAGAAAAGTCTGTAAAAATAGAGAAGAATCTACTATGTTAATATGAAGGAATATTCCATATTGTTTTTTTACCTGCATTTTAAATGAAGCATTGTGTTTCCGGGTTACAGGGTTACAATGGATAATGGATAATGTCTTGGAAAATTACAAGTATCTTTTCCATTTGTCTTACAGCGTACTAACTGATCAACAATCGCAAGTACAAGCTACTAACAAAGTGTATCATAAATGAACAATTATTCAATTATTATTATTATTAAATTGAACAATTCCAAATAGCAGCTACCTCAATTCATGTGATGTGTGTACTGCTAAGCATCTTTGGTTTCCTCTTTTTGTGTAATTTGGATGGAAAATGTGTGCCTTTTTATTGTCTGAGTCACTAATCAAAAGTTGCTAAAAGTTGCCAAATAAATTTTAAAAATTGCTAAATTTGTTGCTAGGTGCTTTTGGAAGAAAAAGTTGGTAGGGTAGTCTGAAAAGTTGCAAAATTTAGCAACAAAATGACTAAATTTGAATAAAGTGTCATAAATGGGTGTCCAGCTATTCTAAGGGCCTGTTTACACCTGAATACTTCATGCGTTTTCTCTGACCGGATAGCTATCTGATCGTAAAAAAGACCAGGTGTTAGCTCCGAAACGCTTTCAAGCTGCATTTAAATCCGATCGCTCAAACTAGGGGCGTAAATTGCAGGGGTGACGGGGTGTCAGGACCCTCCCTATCTGAGGGTTGTCCCCCCTAAAAAATATTATTACAAACCACTCTGTGTAAATAATATAATGGCCATAGATTTAAAATAATTGTGTAGGTAGTAAAACAATATAAAGCCAAAAAAGCATTTTAAGTTTAGAAACGTTTCGATTCCCCCTCCATTGACTCACAGTGGTTTGGTCCGCTGCCTGCTTTCCCCCTTTACCTCAGTGACACACTCTCTCACACACACACACACACACACACACACATGCACACTCTCACTCACTCACTCACACACACACACATGCACACTCTCACTCACTCACACACACGCACACACACTCACACACACACACACTCATACTCTCACACACACACGCACACACACTCACACTCACACACACTCATACTCTCACACACACACGCACACACTCACACACACTCATACTCTCACACACACACGCACACACTCACACACACTCATACTCTCACACACACACGCACACACTCACACACACACACGCACACTCTCACTCACACACACACACACACACACTCACTCACTCACACACACACACACACACACTCATACTCTCTCACTCACACACATGCACACACACACACACACGCACACACTCACTCACACACACACACACACACACACACACTCTCACTCACTCACACACACACACTCATACTCTCACACACACACACGAGTCTGGAGCGAGATAGCAAAGTTCTTCAGTAGTTATGTCTAAGTAGGCAGTCAAGGCTATTTTATTCACTTTAAACATCGGATGAAGTGATTATTTCTCTTTAATAAAGATGATGCTGGATCATTAATAAATTAGTTATGACAAAAAATTATTATATCCGATGTATTTTTCTATGAGCGATTATAAGGTTGCCTAGCTTAGCTTGTTGGATAGTAAGTCATTCACTACAGCTAACAGTGTGAACTGATATTAGGCTAATATTGACCTACCGATGTGTTGGGTTTTGCTCAATATGATGTTAAGTGGCAGATCAGTAGGCTTGCTGTGGTTGAATATCTAAATAAGAGACGTCCTCAGTCCCAGACCAAACCTAAAATACTCTGTGGAGGACAAAATAATTTATAATTATAATATGACTGCGTGATGAACCTATGAACTGAACTCATATTTAAAAACGGCCTCCATGCTATGTACACATGCTGAGTACACTTATCAAGTACAATTTTGGTTGTATTACTTGTGTCCCCTTCAAAAATTGCTCTTGAGAAATTTCATGTTATTGTCCCCCCTACTGTTAGATGAAATTTATGCTCTTGGCTCAAACCACTTCAGAAGGTGGTCTGATTCCAGACGAAACTGGACAAGTGTAATTTCATCTGGTTGTTGAAACAACATATGCAAATTTTACTCCTCCCAAAATGTGTCCCTGGAGCACAAAAGCAGTCTTAAGTCTCTGGGGTATATTTGTAGCAATAGCCAACAATACATTGTATGGGTCAAAATTATTGATTTTTCTTTTATGCCAAAAATCATTAGGATATTAAGTAAAGATCATGTTCCATGAAGATATTATGTACATTTCCTACCATAAATATATCAAAACGTAATTTTTGATTAGTAATATGCATTGCTAAGAACTTCATTTGAACAACTTTAAAGGAGATTTTCTCAATATTTAGATTTTTTTGCACCCTCAGATTCCAGATTTTCAAATAATTGTATCTCAGCCAAATATTGTCCGATCATAACAAACCATACATCAATGGAAAGATGATTTATTCGACTGGTTTTGTGGTCCAGGGTCACAAATATTAAAATAATAAATGTGTGAGAGCATTTTACAGGCTATATGGCATGTTATAGCCAGATATGACAGCACTAATAGACTATGTTTGGACGGAAGCAAAAAAAGTGTCCGTAAACATAATTAGAGATAGTTAGAGATGTTTAGTTAATCATTAGACATGGAATGAGGATGATTAGATTTGAAATGGAAGGAGATTTTCTCAAGTATTTTCTCAGTGCGAACTGTGATTGTACGGAGCCCCTAAAGGGACATGGTGGTGGAAAAATATCAGGGTGGGAGAAAATTTTTTTTTTTCAAAATTTAGCGCTCCCTTGGAAAAATATTTGTGATCTCTCTCAAAACTAGTTTAGTTTGGACAAACACTTCCTGTTTACTTTACAGCTTGCAGTGGTTCATAAAACACTTAACGCAGCTTAATGAAGATGATAAAAGAGCAAATATGCTTTAGAAAGTATTAAAAATATGTAGTCCACTGTGTACATGCAAACAGATGAGCCCAAAATATAAGCTGAAATGCACCCATATTTTTTCTCCCATAGAAGAGTGCGCTGAATGTGGCTTAATCTAATAAAAAGCCCAAATTTTATGTTTTGTTAAAAATATACACTATTTACAGGAAAGCGTCATGCTAATCCATTAAGCCACATTAAGAATTTTTATAATGTCTTGTCTACAGGGAAAAAAACATGTGAAACGGTGCATTCCGTGCAAATTCTGGGCTTTTCTGTGCGTCATGTTTTTTAATAAACAGATTTGGCCTTTTAAAATCACCGTCTTCATCCAATAGCCTATCTTAAGCATTTCTATGGGGCTAATGTGCAGCGCGTTGTGTTCATATTCTGGGCTATTCTGCATTATTAATAGTGATATTAATATTAATAATTTTAATAGTATTAACAGTAATTATAATCGAATTTGGTCCTCCAATGTCACTGTTTTAAATGTAAATGAAAAGCAAATTTTCTCGAGGGAACGCAAAAGTTTTGCAAGAGCAAAAGAAGAATTTTTTCTTCCCACCCCAAATCTTTTCCACCATCATGTCCCCTTAGGGCCTCCATATGATTGATTAGTTCATATGGACAATATGTTCTCAAAACATTTTGTTAATATTCCCATTAAGTTATAAAAAACATTATTTTTGAATGTTCTCTGAGTGTTCAAAACATCCAGATTACACACCAGTTTTTTCTTGTTTATGTGAACATTAAGTGAACATTCCATTTTATCATTTTGAAAACATTATGGGAATGTTTCTTATGTTCTATGAATGTTCTGAAGCAAGTAGCAACATTTAAAAAAAAAAAAACATTAAATGAATGTCCAACTAAATGTTTCAGAAATAAAACAGTCCATGAACAATGCGTAAATACTGTTTTTGTGTTAATGTTATTAAAGACCAAATAACTCAGCAGCTAACAAAAATATGTTCAAAGAACTTCTTGCTAATGTAGTTGTGAAAACGTTATTTCTGAATGAGCTGAGACCGTTCTGTTAACATTACTGGAAAAACATGTGTTCATGTTTTGCTTAATGTCAAAGGTAATACTTTTTCAAAGCTATCACTTCAACAAAGTTGTACTTTTTCTGTTTACTTTGATAAATAAAATCATTTTTGTTCAATAAACGCACTGTCAATAAAATGTTCAGTTTAAAATACAGAAAAAAGTAAAGACTCTGAAAGCTTTTTACACTGCATGAAGAAGATCCCATAATAATTTAATATGGCTTTACAGTAATAAATATATTTCATAATATTATGATATGATTAATATTATATTTTAACATATAAAATATCATAATAGCACTAAGGTTGACACTCAAATTAATAATGGTATTAACCATTTGAATGGCATGTCAACAAATGGAAAAGCTGGATATTTCGTATCTATTGTTTCTAACAGCGGGTGCGCTTTTTATTTTACCCCCAAATACCATACATATTCTTCAGTTTAAAAAAACTTTAAAAAAAACTGTTGATTTAATTAACAAGACTTTTGTCTCAAAATATATACAGTAATTTTATTGATTCTTATTTGCTACATAAATCTATGACATTTTTTGAAAACATTAAATATTAGATAAAATGAGTGCAAAATCAATTTTGCGTTACTGCCATGATTGCAACTAATTTCCACATGCAAAGTGAACAGCGGATGTTAATGAAAGTGCCGAGCTGAGTTAAATCTAGAGGAATATAAAATCAAATGCACGTTTTGTCCCGTTACTCTTTCGTCATGTTTAGTTCCGACTCTTTTGGAAAATGCATTTTTATTTCGCTTTCAGTTTACTTTTCATAGCACTTTCCAAACGAGGAGCCCCACACACATAATTATAGCATGGAAATGAATGGGTCAACGTGATATAAACTCATACAATGATATGCTAATTGCTCATCAGCCCCAAAAGTGCAGTGAGGGAACTCTTTGTAATGTATTAATGTGATCCATCTAATTTATGCACTGCACATTAATCTCTATTCCATTCTGGAAACCGCTTTGCATCACCATTAGCCAGCAGGTAATGGCATAACGGACGTGTCACACGGAGAAAATGCAATATGCTAATCAGTTTGATTTGCCATTTTTATCATGGTCAATAAACTTCAGGATGATGAGTGTATTGTGGATTAAATCCAAACACCATCTTTAGATGATGTTCCCAGTACTCCATGAAATGCAGCTAATTTTGGATGTTTTTTGTGTTGAGGTTGTATTTGCCTTATTGTGATGAAATATTGCTGTTATATGACAGTCATCTTAGAGCGTATCTTCCCCGGGGATGTAGGACGAGCCGCTCAAATGGAGCATTAAAAGCATTGTGATTGCCTTTAAACAAGATCACTTACCGCACAAGTGCTGCGACCTCCATTGAATACATCATTCAAACCAATTCATTTACATGGCCCTTTCAATCCACACCAGCTCACTGTGAATATTTAAAAAACACAGGTTTAAACCAACAGAATATGTCATTTTTACCATTTCTTTCTGGCTCAAAAATAAAACAAATGACATCCAGCAGCATTTTGTGTAAACAGAAATCCAGCAAAAACTGCTTCAGTTTTGTGTTTTTTTAATTTAATACAGTTTTATCGAAGTTTGGAATTTGAGTGCAAAATTACAGTGAATGGGTGCCGTCAGAATGGGAGTCCAAACAGCTGATAAAAACATCTCAATAATCCACAAGTAAGTTTGGACTCTCATTCTGATGGGCACCCATTCACTGCAGAGGATTCATTGGTGAGCAAGTTTCTTTTTCATTTCTCCAAAATTTCAGAAAATGTAAAATTGCATCATTATTTCTAATTTTGTTAAAGGGCACCTATTAAGCCCCTTTTTACAAGATGTAATATTATTGATCTTGGGTGTCAGGTGTGGGTGAAGGGATGAGAGCGAGGACTCTAGGGCTTTATTAATAATAAAATAAAATCAACAAACAAAAACTACCCTGTAGGGGAAAACAGACTGGCAAGGCAGGACAAGGCAAGGCAGGACTTCAAACACAAGGAGATTATAAAGGGAGCAAATGAGGAGGGTAACAAGAAAGCACAGGTGGGGCAAATTAACCAATAATCAGGAAACAAGGTGGGTGGGGTCAAGACAATTGACATGAGAGCACATGACACATAGAACCAAACAAGACAAGCCATGTGCTCATACAAAACAAAAACACAAGCACAAGGCCAGCAAACAAAAACACAAGCTGCGTGCAACACAGGACACGAACACACAGCTAATGAGGAGACTCATAAGTCGCGTGTTCACAAAACAAGACAAACATGAAAGCACGCAGCCAGTGAAAAAACACAAGCTGCATGCAACACAGAACAAGACAAAACAAGAGAAAGCACACAGCCAAAGAACGAGCTGCGTGCAACAAAACGAAAAAGCATGTGAGAACCTAGTAAACCTAGTGAGACTGACTTGGTTTAAATGGGATTAAAAAGTGAGGAGTGGGTGAATTTTTATTATTGTGGGGTGCTTGTGTTCACAAACTGCCACCACACATTTATGTTCAAACACCATGTAAAAGTAGATTTTACATAATAGGTTCCCTTTAATGGTTATTAGGTTCAACAAGTGGTTAAAGCTAGAGCTGGCTCAGCACCTGGTCCAAGTGGTACCACCTATAACATCTACAAACGGTGCCCTCGTCTTCTTCAAAGGAAGGGGAAGTCGTGGCCTAATGGTTAGAGAGTCGGACTCGTAATCGAAAGGTTGCGAGTTCGAGCCCCCGGCCGGCAGGAATTGTAGGTGGGGGGAGGGAATGTCCAGCGCTCTCTCCACCCTCAATACCACGACTGAGGTGCCCTTGAGCAAGGCACCGAACCCCCAATTGCTCCCCGGGCGCTGCAGCATGGCTGCCCACTGCTCGGGTGTGTGTTCACGGTGTGTGTGTGTGTGTGTGTGTGTGTGTGTGTGGATTTGTTCACTACTCACTGCTGTGTGTGTGCACTTGGATGGGTTAAACGCAGAGCACCAATTTCGAGTATGGGTCACCATACTTGACAATACGTCACGACTTTACTTTTTACTTTTTTTTTTTCTTCAAAGGCTGTGGAGAATCCTCAAGGTTATCTGGAGAAGAGGTGAAGTGCCCAAGCAATGGAGGTATGCCATTGGTGTGTGGATTCCAAAAGAAGAAAACTCAGTAGACATTAACCAGTTAAGGATAATATCATTACTAAGTGTTGAAGGGAAAATATTTTTTAGCGTGGTGGTCTCTGAAAAATTCAGATTCTCAATAGAGAACATCCAAATCTCAACTATAACAGAGAACCCTGTTAAAAGTCTCGGGAAAATTTTCAATGCAACACTCAAGGACAAAGATGCAATGGGATACACCTGGGAGGAGTTTGAGCAATGGATGCAGGAAGCTGACAGGAATCAACTTCCAGGGCGGTTTAAAGATTGGGTCTACCAGCATGGCATATTACCAAGAATCCTCTGGCCACTGCTGCTATATGAGTTCTCAATTTCAACCGTTACCTAACTGGAGAGGGTAGTTAGCCGGTTCTTACGAAGATGGCTTGGTTTACCTAGAAATATCAGTAGTATTGCACTGTATGTCAGGTCCTGCAAACTGAGACTCCCCGTGAAATCTATCGAGGAGGAGTTTAAAGGGTTAGTTCACCCAAAAATGAAAATTAGCCTGTGTTTTACTTACCCTCGAAGTATCCTTGGTGTATGTGACTTTCTTCTTTCAGATGAATCCAATCGGAGTTATATTAAAAATTGTCCTGGCCCCTCCAAGCCTTACAATGGGGTAAGCGGGTGCTTTTTGTCAACAGTTCAGAAGATGTGAAATAAAGTGCGCGCATCCATAATAGAACGTCCCTCACATGCCTCCAGGGGATGAATAAAGGCCTCCTGTAGCGAATCCATGCGTTTTCCATATTTTCAAATGTAATACACACTTTTTTCTCACTTCCGCTGACTGTGTTACGCAGAAGTCATTCCGGCAGATGACGTAGGACGTATGCATTGCGTGATTAGTGACAAGCGCGGAGAGAGAACAAAACAAAACGCCGGTCACGAATTAGAAGAACAAAATGAGGATTTGGGAAGAAAAATGTCAGAGGATTTCGATATAAGCCAAGAGGAGACTTTGCTAAAGTAAGTTTCCTTTGCTCCTGCATTTCTCGGAGGCGCGAAGCCTACGTCCTACATCCGTCTGCACGGCTTCCACATACCACAGTTAGTGTAAGTGAGAAAAAAGTGTTTATTATGTTTGAAATAGGGATATTTATCTTACAAAAATGCATGGATTCGCTACAGGAGGCCTTTATTCAACCCCCCCGGAGCCATGTGAGGGACGTTTTATTACGGATGCGTGCACTTTATTTCACATCTTCTGAACTGCTGACACTAACAGCTGCTTACCTCCATTGAAAGGTTTGGAAGAGCCAGGGCAATTTTAATATAACTCCGATTGGATTAGTCTGAAAGAAGAAAGTCACATGCACCTAGGATGCTTCGAGGGTGAGTAAAACACAGGCTACTTTTCATTTTTAAATGTGAACTAACCTTTTAAGGTACAACCCGAATTGCGGAAATGTTCGGATGTTTTTTAAATTTAAATTAAATGAAAACTATAAGACTTTCAAATAACATGAGCCAATATTTTATTCACAATAGAACATAAATAACATAACAAATGTTTAAACTGAGAAATTTTAAAATGATATGCACAAAATGAGCTCATTTCAAATTTGATGCCTGCTACAGGTCTCAAAATAGTTGGGATGGGGGCATGTTTACCATGGTGTAGCATAGAACGTACTAAAGAACGTTCTGATGCTTGAGCTCACCGTACCATGGGAAGAACGGATGGAGGAGGCCTTTGAGCAGAAAAGAGCAAAGTATGAGGAACTGAGGAACAATTGCCAAAGAAAAGGCTGGAAAGCCAAGTGTTAGCCCATTCACACCCCGATAGACGCTGTTGAAAAAGCATCTAGATGGACTTCTGAGAGATTCTGCCTCTTTAAGACATCCCTTTCATAGCTAGTCATGTTACAGACCTGATGACAATTAACTTAATTAGTTGCTAGATGTTTTCCCAGCTGAATATTTTCAAAATTTCTTGCTTTTTCAGCCCTTTGTTGCCCCCGTGCTAACTTTTTTGAGACCTGTAGCAGGCATCAAATTTGAAATGAGCTCATTTAGTGGATAAAAGTGTACAGTTTCTCAGTTTAAACATGTGTTTTGTTATCTATGTTCTATTGTGAATACAATGTGGGCTCGTGTGATTTGAAAGTATTTTAGTTTTCATTTTATTCAAATATTAAAAACATCCAAACATTTCCAGAATTTGGGTTGTAATGCGAGTGAGAGAAGTGCTGCAGTACTGTGAATCCTCAGACCCGAAGGTTATAGGAGCAAGAGTGGTAGTGAAAACATGAAGGAAGTGGAGAGCAGAAGCAGCAGTGAAAAGAGCTGAGGCACAGCTGCGACACAAAGTGCTGGTGGGACCAGTTGCTAAGGGAAGATCTGGCCTTGGAAGCATTGAAGTGCCACGTTTCGATAAAGCACAAGGGAGGGAGAGACAAAAGCTTATTCAAGATGAAATCAGGGTAGTTGTGGAGGAGGAGAGAATGAGCAGAGCAGTAGCGATGAGACAGCAGGGTGCCTGGACCAGATGGTAACAGGTGATGGAGCGAAAGATTACATGGAATGATCTCTGGAGAATGGATTCACAGAGTATCAAATTTCTGATCAGAGCAGTCCTTCCAAGTCCATCTAATTTGCATAGCTGGGGCCTAGAGGAACAACTGGTCTGCCCTCTTTGTGGGGAAATTGGCACACTCGAACATCCTAACATCCTAAGTTACTGTCTCTCTTGCCAACGGTCGTTATCGATGACGGCACGACCAGGTCCTATGGACAATAGCAGAATCCATCAGCAACACTCTTAACATCTGCCAGAGCAGGGGTTTTCAACCTGTGGGGCGCGCAATCTTGGGGGGGGGCGCATGTCCTAAAAGGTTGAAAACCCCTGTGCCAGAGGACCGGACCGAGCAAGAATGTCATTCACTTTGTCAAAGAGGGAGAAAGACCAACTAGAGAACATTAAAAGGCAACTGGGTTACTCTTTACTACTCATGACTGGAGGATGGAAGTAGACCTGGGAAAGCAGCTGAGGTCTCCTCCTCACATCACAGAGATTACTTTGTGGCCTGACATTGTACTGTGGTCAGATACACTAAAGAACGTTCTGATGCTTGAGCTCACCGTACCATGGGAAGAACGGGTGGAGGAGGCCTTTGAGCAGAAAAGAGCAAAGTATGAGGAACTGAGGAACAATTGCCAAAGAAAAGGCTGGAAAGCCTAGTGTTAACCCATTCACACCACGATAGACGCTGTTGAAAAAGCATCTAGATGGATTTGGCTAAAGAGGGCAGATCCGTGGGTTGCTGTTAGGGCACAGGCCGGGGTCTGATCAACCCTGGTCAGGTCGCCTGGGCGAGGGTGTATGATATTCGAAAGAACGGAATTAAATTTTTTATAAAAAGAAAAAGGACATATAAATCTCTTCAGTGTTTCTAAACTTGAAAGAGCACTAACATTTATAGTAGTAGTGATACTGATAATAGTAATAGTTTCCATATTAGTCTTCTGTTATATAGGGTTATGATGAAGTCTATCTGTCACCGTTTGAATTAGTTACATGTGTTATATAGTTATCTGAACGTTACCGCTGTACTTATGCAGCTGTGGTTCAGTGCACCAGAGTAAAATGCCACATTACCATATTGATTAAAGGTGACGCTGTGGCCTGAAACTACACACATCATCATCACCGGCGGAGAATAAGCAAAGCTGCTCATGGTACAATATAAAACACCAAAAGAAGTTTTTGCAGTGCACATCATTTTAGATTTAGATATGCATGATGAAAATAAATTAAAAACTAGGATGAGCATTCATGTGCATGAGCTGCAAAAGAGATGCATATGCATGATGCACATAGAGAGTAATCAGATGTTTCTCATTGCATTTATGTTTCATAGTGCTAAAATCACTGGCACACATTCAAACACTCTTCATCTCAGTTTCACATCGGCAGTGGCTTGTTTCCTGGAATCTGTTAGCTTCGTCAGGTGCCTGATGGCACGTCATCTATTTGATGTACTGTATTATTTTCTGTGGCATCAGTAGCATGAGACAGACACCCATAGACATGAGTTGTGTAAGATAAATAATATATGAAACTGTCATAGAATCTGTGCAAACACTGTATTCTGTCCAGTTCATAAAGGCCAGATCCATCTTTTCTTTTTGCATCCTATATCATCATCTGAAAGCAATTCTAACTACAATATCATCAGATTATATGCCCAAATCCTTCACTGCTTTATGGTCACCGAATAAGGGTCTCGATTTGGTTATCAAATCACTGATTCAATAGAGAAGCCGTTTCCATTGACCTTTAAATGATTGATCTATTCATAAGATTCAGTCGTGCGTTCACCAGATGCTGCCTCTCGCTCTGTATTTATATTCTTTATTCTTTATTCTTCTCACCATTTCTTCAGATCAAACTGATTCAGTGCTTTTCGTGATTCAGATAAACTTTGGTGTCCTGTTCTATAAAGTATTTGAAGCATTAGAAACACTGATCTCACATTATGCTATGAGTATATATATAATATTTTAACTTACACTATTGAGCAAAAGTCAGAATTTTAAGATTTTTCATATTTCAGATGTTTTTGAAAGTCTCTTCTGCTTTTAATCAAAAATACAGTACAAATTGTGAAATATTATTACAATTTAAAGTAAATGTTTTCTATGTGACTATATAATAACATGGAATTTATTCCTGTAAACAACGCTGAATTTTCAGTATAATTACTCCAGTTTTCAGTGTCACATGATGGAAAAAATTAATTAATATTTGTATTCATCAATGATGCATTAAATTGATTAAAAGGTTTCTATTTCAAATAAATGCTGTTCTTTTGAACTTTCTATTCACCTGTGAATCCTGAAAAATAAAATACATCAGTTTCCACAAAAATATTGAGCAGCACAACTGTTTTCAACAATCATAATAATCAGAAATGTTTGTTGAGCAGTAAATCAGTATATTAGACTGATTTCTGAAGATCATGTGACACTGAAGACTGGAGTAATGATGCTGGAAATACAGCTGCAGATCACAGAAATAAATTACAGTTTAATAGATTATTGCACAGAAAACAGATATTTTAAATTGCAAAACTATTTCACAATTTGTACTGTATTTTTGATCAAATAAATGCGCAGAAGAAACTTTATTCAACATTACTTGTTTAACATACCATTAAACAAAATAAAATTAAATGTACACACACTGTAAAATAAAGGTCACATATAGCAGCTCATATAATACAGTTTGACCTTCTAAGGTTGAGAATCATCATGTGATATGAGTGTATTAGCACATCTTCCAGCTGCAAACGCTGAAGGTCTGTGAGCTCTGGGTGAGTTTCAGGCTTTATGAATTACACCAGGAACACACTGGGTATGAATAGACAATTAGAATACAAATCCGCACCTTTAATTACCTTCATCATGGATCAGAGAGCCAAATTGCAGGACTGGAGCTGATGCTCGATTCAGAAATGCAGCGACACACATTATAACTCTCACACAAACAGCCCTAATTCCCTCACGTTTATTAATCTCTGTATGCTAATCAGCCGGCATTTCACACTAGTTCAGACAATGAAAAAGCAAGAACGAGATTTTGATTTACAATATAATTGTGGACTGCAGGACATGAAATTTAATTTGAAACATTTTATGACTTTGGGCAGAAACTAGTCATTATTTTTACATTCAAATGCCTATTTGTTCCTTGGGATCAAGCTGCTATTGAGAAGACATGTTCAGGCCGTCAGGAGTCAGAATGAAGTTTGCCTTGAATTTCACTAATTGTTGCTTTTTTTCCTTTGGTCAGCCTATTTTTAGGACCATTAACATTGTGTGTTATTATGTTCAGGACCATTTCAACACGTTTTCCCCCAGAGAATCATAGCCACTTCTAAAAATGTAAATAAAATTGTTAAAATAATAATAATCTTCAGTATGCCTTTCACCATTGAATTTAATTATTTACATAATTGCCCTGCTGATGAAATTGTCTAAGCATCTACAAAAATATGATTTATTATTTTTGACATTGATTTTGATTGCCACAATTTAAAAATAATAATAATAATAATAATCTTCAGTATGACTTTCATTATGGTATTTTTAATTTAATTATTTAATAATCGCCTTTGTTGATTGAATAGTCTAAGCATCTAAATGCAACAAAGAATTGCAAAGTATGATTTATTATTTTTGGCATTGATTTGATTGCCACTTCCACAAAACTAATTGTATAAAATTGAAAAATAAAAATATAGATAGATAGATAGATAGATAGATAGATAGATAGATAGATAGATAGATAGATAGATAGATAGATAGATAGATAGATAGATAGATAGATAGATAGATAGATAGATAGATATCAATAATAATCTACAGTATTCCTTTCATCGTGGCATATTTAATTAATTGAATTATTTACATAATTGCATAGCTGATTAAATTGTCTAAGCATCTAAACTCAACAGAGAATCTCGACTACATCATCTTCAAGGCGTCTTCTGCTTGAAAGCCGCCATCAGTGTAATCCAGCACATTTGAAGTCAAAATAAGAAGAGACAAAGTCAGTGTGACTAATAATTCCAGCACTTTCCTCATAAGAACACATGACAACTCGTTTCTGAAGTGTGACGCTGGAACTCAAATCGTGTCGGGCTTTAAGAAGCTCATGAATAAACATGAGGCATGTTTAATTATTGCCCCAATTTGAGAATTTCGTCAGTCTGGGGAAGTTAATCTGCAGAGGAGGGGATTATGATATTATGATATTATACCTGCGTGATGATGAGACGTGGATCTGAAGCTGCGGCAGAAACACATCAAACCAAAGCCTTTAATTGCTCAGTCCGAGGCTGAAGATGTCCAGATGTTTGTGTTCTCTGCTCATCATATCAGAGGAACAGGAACAGACTGAATAAATAAGAAAAAGCATCACAACTGAGGTCAGATGAAGCTCTGATGCTCGACTGCGAAACTGTTTTAATGAGCTGTTGATGTGATGCATGTTTGACTTTTCACATTTTTGGAGCTGAGAGTTTTGAAATTATGTGAAAAACATGTCAAAACATTGCACATCTAGGCTAAATATTTAAGGCAAGACACTGCATGTGAATAATATAAAAATGCACCAAATATATATCAGCATACAAACCCACTTGACTGATTACACTGAGAATTGCAAACTTTTTTGTGTTCCAAAATGTCATGTTTAAATATGCAAATGAGGCATTATCTCCTTAAATGTGTTCTGATTTGCATACATTTCCAGAGCAGGAAGTTTCTAAATTCTTGTTTTATTTTGTTGACATATTAAGGTTTTTACGGAGGAGATTTTGGATTTCACCTTCTATCACTCCATGAATCAGAAAATTATGCAAGGCCATTTCCACCACAGGATAAAAAAGAACAATAAACAATTGTGACTTTTGATTTTAAAATCAGAATTTTTATTTATTTTTTGCAATTCTGAGAAAATGTGTCAATTGTATAGGAGAGAACATTGCATGTTGTATAAATCAATGCAAATGTTATATGAACAAACCCCTCAGTAAAAACCTTCAGAATATAGAGAGGAATAAAACTAAGTTTTGGTGTATGTAAGTGCTGCTGAAGTGGAGGAAAAACTTTTATATTCATTGGAATTAAAATCTACAGGCACAAATAGATAAAGTGCAATCAAACAAATGCTTAAAACGGTTTTGTGCATGTTTTCTTTCCACTAGTCTGAAACAACACATTATATATATATATATATATACAGTGGTGTTAAAAAGTGTTGCCCCCCTTCCTGATTCTTTTGCATGTTTATCACACTTTTCAGATCAAACTAATTTAAATATTAATCAAAGATAGCACAAGTAAACACAACATGCAGTTTTTGAATGAAGTTTTTTTATTATGAAGGGAAAACTAAATCCACACCCACATGGCCCTGTGTGAAAAAGTGCTTGCCCCCTAAACCTAATAACTGGTTGGGCCACCCTTAGCAGCAACAACTGCAATCAAGCATTTGCCATAACTTGCAATGAGTCTGTTACAGCGCTGTGGAGGAGTTTTGGCAGGATTGTTGTAATTCAGCCACATTGGAGGGTTTGAGCATGAACCGCCTTTTTAAGGTCATGCCACAGCATCTCAATAGGATTCAGGTCAGGACTTTGACTAGGCCACTCCAAAGTCTTCATTTTGTTTTTCTTCAGCCATTCAGAGGTGGATTTGCTGGTGTGTTTTGGATCATTGTCCTGCTGCAGAACCCAAGTTCGCTTCAGCTTGAGGTCACGAACAGATGGCTGGACATTGTCCTTCAGGATTTTTTGGTAGACAGCTGAATTCATGGTTCATTTATCACAGCAAGTCTTCCAGGTCCTGAAGCAGCAAAACAGCCCCAGACCATCACACTACCACCACCATATTTTACTGTTGCTATGATGTTCTTTTTCTGAAATGCTGTGTTACTTTTACGCCAGATGTAATGGGACACACACCTTCCAAAAAGTTCAACTTTTGTCTCGTCAGTCCACAGAGTATTTTCCCAAAAGTCTTGAGGATCATCAAGATGTTTTCCGGCAAAACTGAGACGAGTCTTTATGTTCTTTTTGCTCAGCAGCGGTTTTCGTCTTGGAACTCTGCCATGCAGGCCATTTTTGCCCAGTCTCTTTCTTATGCTGGAGTCATGAACACTGACCTTAACTGAGGCAAGTGAGGCCTGCAGTTCTTTAGATGTTGTTGTGGGGTCTTTTGGGACCTCTTGGAAGAGTCGTCGCTGTGCTCTTGGGGTAATTTTGGTCGGCCGGCCACTCCTGGGAAGGTTCACCACTGTTCCATGTTTTCTCCATTTGTGGATAATGGCTCTCTCTGTGGTTCGCTGGAGTCCCAAAGCTTTAGAAATGACTTTATAACCTTTTCCAAACTGATAGACCTCAATTGCTTTCTTTCTCATTTGTTCCTGAATTTCTTTGGATCTCAACATGATGTGTAGCTTTTGAGGATCTTTTGGTCTACTTCACTTTGTCAGGCAGGTCCTATTTAAGTGATTTCTTGATTATGAACAGGTGTGGCAGTAATCAGGCCTGAGTGTGGATAGAGAAACTGAACTCAGGTGTGATAAACCACAGTTATGTTTTAACAGGGGTGGGGGGGGGCAACACTTTTTCACACCACTGTATGTATACATATATATATATATATTTTATTTATTTTTTAAAGCCAAATAGCCCAAAATCTCAAAACTGACCAGTGTATAAAAAAACAATATGCCAATAAGATTTTTTTATGCCATGGTGAATTGCAGTTCTGTGGGTTTTTTCAGTGGTTTTCTGAATTCCCTGCAGGTCTGGCTACATTCAAACTGATCTGAAGATCGTTTTGGGGGCTTTAGTTCAGTTCTGCTGCTTGGCAGAAGCTTCTGCTTGATCTTATTGGACGACAGCGTTTTTTCTTTGCACTGCAGCCAAACAAAACCGTTGTGAAAAGCTGCTTGTCTCCAAATAAACAGGCTTTGGTGCGTCCTGCGTTCTTCACATCTCATACCATACATCAAGTGATGCTCTGTGAGCCTGAAGTTCTGCTGGCAAATCCAAAGAGACAAATACTTCAGAAAACATCAGCTGCAGGTAAAACTCACCCGATGACACCAGCGTACCGCGGTAAAAACCCCAAAACGCCGTCTGAAAGAAGCCTGCGGCGCAGGATGAGGACATCAAACCAAGTGTGCAAACTGTTTGGAAAAACATGATAAATATGATTATAAATATGAACAAAATGTATGATAATATGACACATTTGTTTACATTGATAAATATATGGTGTGGTGGATATTGCATATGCTTTGATGTGTTTCTCCCATCCTCATTTCTCAAGCCTGCTCTCTGAAAATCGCTGGATATGTTCTTTTTTTTCAGAATTTTGATAGTTTAGTTGTGTTTTTTTGGGGGGGGGTAATTTTTTTTATCATTTTAAATTATGCAGCTATTTTTATAAATGGTTTTATACATAATACAGTTAAACTAAATTAAAACAGGAAATGTTGCCTTAGCAACTAGTTGAAATGAAATATAATTTAATATATACTTATAAATATACCTTTTTCTTTTTTTAGCTTGTATAAACGTTTTATTTCAGATTTAGTTTTAGTTATTTTAGTAAATCAGTTAAACAAGATGAAAATAAGAAATATTGCCTTGGAAACTAGATTAACTAAAATAAGTTATACAGTATATATAAATACGCACACAAACAGTATATATTTTGAAAATATTTACATGTATTTACTATATTTATATTCATATAATTTATATATTTTTAAAATATATAGTTAATATATAATCATAACATATTTTTCTGAAATATATTCATGCATGTGTTTGTATTTATATATACATAATAAATATACACAGCACGCACACACATATTATGTAAACAAAAACCTTTATTTTGGATGCGATTAATTGCGATTAATCATTTGACAGCACTAAATATAACATACTGTGGCTGGATGCAAATGATTTTTTGGTGAAAAAAGTTAATTTAATATGCACTAAGATGTTCTTTGTAACTCTGCGGCTATTTCATCTAATGTTTATTAAACCAGTGACTAGATGAATCCAGAGACACACAAGTGTGTGACACGATAAAGGCTTGTCAGTGACATTTCACATTTAATTGACTGTAATTCTCTTTCCTTGTACCTGCGCCACATTAACAGAGACATCAGCCGAACCTGTCAGCACACAAAACACAATCACCGTCTCATTAGGAGACCTTGTAAACTCCAGACTTGTCTGGAAACGTCAGCCGCCGCGGCCTGTGTGAAACTACAGCCGACTCCAATTACACAGATAACACCTTCTGCTTTATATGACAACTAGTAGTACATCAGTGTCAGGACACGTCTGTGTTCACACTGCAGGAGCCAAACTTCTGTCATCATTTACTCACCGTCATGTCGCTCCAAACCTGTGTGGCGCTCTTTAGGATTCACACTAGATGTTAGGCACGATATTCATGCTGCTCTTTTCCATTAAATAAATGTGACGCAACCTGCTAACTTCAGGAATGACAAACAACACTGACATCATGGCGCTCACAACGCCAATGTCATGGGTTTGATTCCCAGTGAATGCATGAAGTGATATAATACCTTGAATACAGTGTAAATTGCGTTGGATAAAAGTGTCTGCCAAATGCATGAATGCAAATGTAAATGTAGTTTTTGTAGTAGTTTCTTTTTATGTCTATATAGTTTTAATTCTTTTTTAGTTTCCGTTTTTTTATGATTAAGGTTTTTTTTTTTTGTAATATGCATTACATAAAAGCCTATAAATGCATATGTATACTAAAAAATTTAACTAGCCAGGTTGCATTAATATTTGTTAATTAAAACTTAAAATTTGAGTTAACAACAAAATACACTTTTGTTTTAACTTTGTGTTTTGTTGTCATAACTTTAGATGAAACATTGTATGTAAACTTAGAACTTATTTTTACAGTGTATCCAAATATAATTTCACTTAACTTTAAACATATAACTATAAATTCATAATTTTAAGTTAATTACATATAGTTTATTACAATTATCCAAGAAATTTCCATGCACAGTTACCATAGAGTTTCTATAGTGTTTTTATGCATTTGTTGATGACAATTTTTCAATAAATTCTCATATTTCTTACATTTATATGGTGTCATTCTTATTGAGGGGGGAACTGCATGTGTGTGTGTGTGTGTGTGTGTGTGTGTGTGTGTGGAATATTTGTGGAAACATTGTTAAAAAAACAAAAACAAATGGAGGAAGTCTTAAATACATTTTTGTAGTTTTTAGTGAACCAATTAATTACATGAGTTATACTATTCCAAGTAGGCTATATAGCAAACAATCTAATATTGTTTTGGTCAGTTTTGTTTTTAATTAAATATAGGTTTGTATTTCATATTTACTTTTGGAATCCAGACTCGGGCCAGTACAGGCTAATTGTACAATCTATGCAGGCGTGATAGTGGCCCAATGTGTGCAGTTAGTGCACAAATGACCCTTGGATAAATAACAGAAGTGATCAGAACCTGAAGCGACTCAAATGCATCGTTTAATGGATGTGAGTTATGCGTTTCCTTTCTGCAGTGAACTTTAGAGTTGTGACCATGGATGCTAAATTTGTTCCTCTTGATCAAATGCTAAGGCCTGATCTGCTTCTAATCTTTGTGACTTTAGCACTTTTTAAATGCCTAATATTACGGTCTTTACAGTACAGTCCAGTGGTGGAGGAGGAGAGAACTTGTTCTGGACCAAGTCTTTGGATAGATTTACCACTGGTTTACCTCTGCATGTTCTTTGTGTTTTTACTTTCACTTTTGGCTTGCAAATTTGAAAACTTGCAAGATTAATTTCTTAAGGTGAAAGTCACTGAGGAAACAGGTGAGTTGGCTGATTTAAAAGCTTTATCCTAAAATGTTTTATATTAAGTCAGTATCACTAAGGCTGGCAAAGTTGATATTTGTGCCAATTGGGATTAAACCAATTCTTTTTTTTATTTGTCAAATGCGACAAATACAGGGGAAATGGACAGTTAGGAAAGTACATTGATTTCATTATAATTATAACCTTGTTTAAACAAAACTCTTGTGCTGGAAAATTAAGGAGGCCTTTCTGAAATAAATGTGTAGTTACTAAATAGCATACATTCTGCTAGTGTGGCAGTTTTTGGCAGTAACCACTACAATCAAACCGTTTTGAGTCAAATGGAAGCAATATAAGTGCATTTACATTTAGAGAAAAAAAGTGAAAGAGCATGAGGTTAACAGTAGCCTCCTGAGTACGTTTTAGCCATTTGATAAGCATCAAGTCACGCAGGACAGATGTGACCCTGGACCACAAAACCGGTCTTACATTTAAATTTTTGGAAGTTGAGATTTATACATCTAAACGCTGAATAAATTAGCTTTCCATTGATGTATGGTTTGTTAGGATAGGACTATATTTGACTAAGATGCACCATTTGAAAATCTGGAATCTGAGGGTACAAAAAAAAAAAAATTATAGAACATGATCTTTACTTAATATCCTAATGATTTTTGGCATAAAAGAAATGGAGCCATACAATGTATTGTTGGCCATTGCTACAAATATGCCTGTGCTACTGATGACTGCTTTTGTGCTCCAGGGGTCTCAAATAGAAACTCACAAATATTGCACAGGCTTGGAATTTCCAGCCAAAACACTTACAGATCAAGAACAAAAAAAAAGGCATCACAGGCTGATTGAATAAAAGCGGTTTTATTAAAGTCATGTGCCCTGCAGCCAGAACTGAATCAAATCATGGACAGGGAGATGTGTAGGTGGTCTCAAATGAATCACCTGAAAAATTCAAAGAAAGTGAGTTGGACCATGTTCAACAGAATTCAGCCAAAGCAAAGCATGATCAGGATGATGAAAGCATACTTGGTTGATAGTAGTCAAACTTTGATCACCGCTGACTTGAGATTCTTGCAATCAAAACTCTGCTTCAGCTGCAGATTGTAACTCATGGGAATGCCTTTGGGAACCTGCAAG
Source organism: Barbus barbus (assembly GCF_936440315.1). Classification (NCBI taxonomy): domain Eukaryota; kingdom Metazoa; phylum Chordata; class Actinopteri; order Cypriniformes; family Cyprinidae; genus Barbus; species Barbus barbus. The sequence continues at coordinate 29,647,099 of NC_136752.1, read as the reverse complement.
ACCGAAAGGATTAAAAGCAGCACACAAGAGGGCAGTTTGTGAATATCCAGTGTACAACGTCTCACCTCTTTCAGATACACCAGGACATGATCATCTATGGTATCAACCCGCTCCACTAGAGGGGCAAATGAATTTGGTGTAGATCCAAGCTGAGGAACATATCATGGTTTAGCTACACGGTTACATGGAGCCTCAAATATCTAGGGATTTTCCCAAGTCATCTTAACGCATACGCACCGGTGACGTATCTGCCACAAAACCTGACAGTAGCTTAATGTCCACTATAACCATGTTAGTGCTAGACTTTGGGCCATCGTATCTGAATGGCATGGAAACAACAAGCTTTAGTCGACAAGAAAGCAGCTTCCCTTTGTAAGAGTTAATCATGAGCTGGTTTCAAGACAGTCAAAGCTGTTCTTACTTCACCGTGAACCTCAACATGAGATTGGCTTCAAGCGGTTGGCAGTCTCCGGTCACCTTTGCTTCAACACTCAATGTCCTGGCTACTGTAACGGGTGTTGGGATGTTGTAGAAACACGCTACCTATAGTACACAGAATGCAGAGCAAAGAAAACACAGAATTAGGGCACGCAGCACAGAAACAGAGAGTGAGGGTGAAGATACAGACCTGCACAGACACACAAGTGGAGCACATTTCATACACAATTATATAGCATATTTCATACACAATGGCAACTCAGATCTCTTTACATAAATTAGTAAAAATCACAATAAGGAATTTATCATTTTCAAATTGTTAACCGAAAGTTATACAAAATACAGTTCAATCAGTTCAGACGTAGCACAGTGCTCATTCAACAAATGCACAGCTAAACCGAGGAGTTGAGTCTGGATTTAAATGTGGCTTGTGTTTTAGCACATCCGATTTCTTCTGGAAGCTGGTTCCAACTGTGGGTGGCGTAATAGATAAAAGCGGACTCCCTTGTTTTGGGTGTACCCTTGTATTTCTAACTAACTCAATCCTAATGAGAGTGGTCTGTTAGGTTTAGATTCAGTGAACATCTGAAGTTCATTTAGGCCCTAGGCCATCGAGTGACTTGTAAAAGAGTAAAAGAACTTTAAAAATCAATCCTAAAGGTAACTGGAAGCCAGCGCAAGGACCTGAGGGCTGGTGAGACATGCTCAGATATTCTGGTTCTAGTCAGAATCCTGGCAGCAGCGTTCTGGATGAGCTGCAGCTGTCTAATGGTCTTCTTGGGAAGGCCGGTGAGGAGACCACAATAAGCCACCTTGCTGGTGATAAAGGCATGAACAAGTTTCTCCAAATCTTGACTGGAAACAACACATCTAAATCTTGCAATGTTTTTGAGATGATAGTTTCAGTAGTCATGTCAAAGCAGTAACTAAATCAGCATAGTAAGGTCAGTCTCCAGAATCACCCCAAGATTTGACTTGATTTTGAGTTGTTTGCCCCCCCCCCCCCCCCCCCCCAGAGTCAAGGTATGCGTTTCCAAGTGCAATGACTTCAGTTTTCTCCTTGTTTAACTGAAGAACGTTATGGCACATCCAACTGTTAACTTAATCTATGCATTGGAGTCAATGTCTCAAACAGAAGCCTGATAAAAATCCCACCTTCAGAAATGGCACGGTTGTCCAAGATAATAAACAGCTGTGCTCGAGTATTGAGCTCCTCAGCCAAACTGAAGGCGTATGCGAGCAGAGCCGTGGCATAAGTGTTTCCCAAGTTCCGAGCGACAGGCCTCAAGCAAGACAGAGCACTGGTGATGACTGCATTCTAGATAGAAAGAGAAAAAACAAAAAAACAAAACTACTGCCAGAACAGGAAGGTCATCTGCATGTGCTGGAGAGGTTTACCTTCATGTCATAGTGGTGCAGAGTTCCCTGTTGCACGAAACAGCCGTCTGAAACCTGCTTGCTCATCAACCAGTCCTTTGCGCTCTGAAGGACATTCGGATCAATGAAGATGAACCGTCTCGCTAGGGCAAAAGACCTCATGACGAAGGTGGTCAACCTGGCCGTACAGAAGTTGACAAACTAAACATACAAAACCACTGTTGACTAAATTAACACTGCTGTTGTAGCACCAAAGACGAAAACGACAAGCAGAACGCTTCAGTCTCCCACGTGGTGATTGTGTCAGGAACCTTGAGAGGAACTCTTGTGGATCCAGTGTCTCTAAAGGATAGCAGAAAAGAGATAAGGGAAACCGTAGTAAAAACTGGGAAACTGGCTTTAGATGCAGGTGCAATATGCCTTGCTAACCCCACTTGAGCAAGCTGCCAGATCCACGTTTCTGGAAAGTAAGTCCTGATGGTCCCATCAAAAAAGCTCTTGCCAGCCGCTTCTTCGCCTGAAGCAGCAGCCACCACCTCAATGCGCTCTGAAATGCATACAAAACCATGCAACACCAGATAAACTTACCTTCAGGTAAGGATTGATACTCCTTGCACTGAAGGGCTAGAACGGCGATATTTGTTGCGATCTTCATTCCCATGCTCTGGAGTAACAAGTCAAAACACGACATTTAAAGTCAAGGAGTCTGTAGTATTCAGGGACTGCATAAATCATGCATGGTTTTCTACCTTGAAGGTTGCGTAGGCATGACTTAATTCAGGCTTAACTGGACGGGATCGAAAAAGTAGACACTCAAGGTTCATCCTCAACACTGTATGGGTAACCTGCTAACCTCGGGAGCAAGTCAAACACCTAGGACCATGAAACCACAGTCCTTGTTGCAATGTTGAATTAAATGCACAATTTAGTACCTTACATAAGCCTCGTTCAGACGGTCAGCCCAAATCAGATTTGTACAAATCGGAAGGCTGCGGGTCCTGACAACATACCTGGCCGTGTTCTGAGAGACTGTGCTGCACAGCTGACAGATGTCCTAACAGATATCTTCAACACCTCGCTGAGTCAGGCAGTCGTCCCCACGTGTTTCAAATCCACAACAATCATACCGGTACCAAAGAAATCACCTGTGTCCTGTCTCAATGACTACCGTCCCATAGCACTGACTCCAATCATGATGAAGTGCTTTGAGAAGCTAGTCATGCATAACATCAAAACCAGCCTCCCCAACACACTTGACCCGCTCCAGTTTGCATACCGTCCAAACCGCTCTACGGACGATGCAATTTCCTCCACCCTCCACCTGGCTCTTACCCACCTAGAAAATAAAGACTCCTATGTTAGAATGCTGTTCATTGACTTCAGCTCGGCATTCAACACAATAATCCCACAACAGCTCATAAATAAGCTAAACCTGCTGGGCCTTAACAATTCCCTCTGTAACTGGATCCTGGACTTTCTAACTGGAAGACCTCAGTCAGTCCGTGTCGGCAACAACACCTCGAGCACTACAACACTGAGCACAGGTGCCCCACAAGGCTGTGTGCTCAGCCCGCTGCTCTTCACACTGCTGACCCACGACTGCACTGCCAAGTTCAGCTCCAACCACATCATCAAGTTTGCTGATGACACAACAGTGGTAGGTCTCATCAGCAACAACGATGAAACGCACTACAGAGAGGAAGTGGCACAGCTGGCTGAATGGTGTGGCACAAACAACCTGTCCCTCAATGTGGAGAAGACAAAGGAGGTTGTGATGGACTTCAGGAGAAACTCCGTTGACCACCCCCCACTGACCATCGACAGCTCGACTGTGGAGAGAGTCAGCAGCACTAAATTCCTGGGGGTGCACATCACAGAGGATCTCACCTGGACCACCAACACCATGTCACTCTCCAAAAAGGCACAACAGCGCCTACACTTTCTCCGCCGGCTGAAAAGAGCAAGTCTCCCTCCACCTATCCTCACCACATTCTACAGAGGCACCATTGAGAGTGTGCTGACCAGCTGCATCACTGTCTGGTACGGGAACTGCAGTGCTGCTGACCGCAAGACCCTCCAGCGGACAGTGAACACAGCTGCAAAGATCATCGGTGCCCCTCTCCCCTCCATCCTGGACATCTTCCTTACACGATGCTCCAGCAAAACCAACAGCATCGTGAAGGACTCCACCCATCCCTCCCACAGTCTCTTCCAGCTCCTACCATCAGGAAGACGGTACCGGAGCATCAGAGCCCGCTCCGCCAGACTGCTCAACAGCTTTTTCCCCCAGGCTGTGAGAGCCCTGAACTCAAACCACCCCGCCCCCCTCTGAAACCTCATGCAAACCCCTACCTCCTGAACATGGACCACCCCCCACCTCAAACCTTACCACACCAAAGAAAAACTGTATGGAACTTTTATATATTTTTTTATTTATTTTATTCTTATTTTTCTTTACACTATGGACACTCTCCTCTATGTGCACTATGGACACTTTACACTATGGACACTCACACTTTACACTATGTGCACTATGGACACTTACACTTTACACTATGTGCACTATGGACACTCACACTCTACACTAGGTGCACTATGGACACTTACACACACTGCTGCGTGTGCACAATCTCACAAAAAACTCAGCAATATATGTATGTTATGTTTACATGCTCTTGCACTACAAATCATCCTGCACTGTTCCCCAACCAGCTGCTGACTCAAATGTCTCTCTTTGCACATGTACAGTTTGTATTTTTCGTCTTCTATTTTTTAGTTTGTATAGGATAATATTTATGTGAAGCATTCGTATAGTTGTATTTTTTATCCTTTATTCTTTTAGTTTGTATAGGGTAAATACTTATATATAGTATACTTATAGTTAAATCTGTTAGTAGTGTATAGGTTTATAGTGTTTTTTCTTACTTCATTGTTGTATGTCTGTATTTATGTAGCACCGTGGTCCTGCGAGACACGACATTTCGTTCCACTGCATGTCCCCACATGTAGCGGAATGACAATAAAGCTCAACTTGAACTTGAACTTGAACTTGAAATCAGATTGCATTTAAATAGTCTGAACGGCAACAAACTACACAATCCGATTTTTGCAAATCTGGGTCGAGCTACATTCGTGTGGTTTGGAATCCCATTCGAATCGCATTCCTGGAAATCCGTTTCAGTCCGACTGGTTTCAGCCTAGCTTTTTCACGCCATGTAAGACGTCAGATATTGTAGAAACAAGCTTGCATTGTTGCAAACTGCAAGGCAAACGGAAAGACAAATCCATCTTACTGGATTTCTGCTGCAGCATCATATGACGACAACATGTTGCTGTATTATGGATTTCATGTCGCAAGACAGCATCTGTATTGCAGTTATTGTTTTTTCTTATGTCGGCGTAACAATGCAACAACATTGCTAAATAAACCAGTGCACATTCCATGAATGAAAGCGCAGACAAATCGGATACGAACAGTTGTAATACACAGTGTGGACAGTCAGTTATTCAAATCTGATTCCATTCGGATATGCACAAGATCTGACAGTCTAAACGAGGCTTTAATAGCTCAGGTTTGTCCAACTGACCCATCCACAACACATTCTAAAGTTTAACCTGGATGTTAAAATAAGTTCAATAAGAATCTGGTGCCTCCATGTCCTGCAGAGCGCGCTTTAGCTTCCACTCTCCGCACAACATTGTTATATGCTTGAACTGTTTTAGTATATCTATAGATTTTATTTTAGGCAAGTCGCGATGATAGGAGAAGGCTAAATTGATCAAACATAGGCTATGATCAGATCATGCTGCTTAGTTACTTTAAAAAAAAAAAAAAAAAAACCTCTAGCCCATATAAACAAATGCTCCAAACGTTTTTCTAAATTAACTTAAAACAAGACGAAATCTAATAATTTTGCCATTGCCGAAATAGTATAAACCATTTTAGGAGAAGGGGGGGAAAAAGAGACTGGCTCGGGTCGGACTCGGGCCAGTAATTCTGATAAGCTGTCAGATGTGGGCTGGGCTAGGGCCTAAATTCCAAGCCGTTTCATGTTGATGAAAACAACAATATTAGCATACTGCCCGCCCATTTGTTGCAAGTCCACTTACCATATAGATTATGTCAGCACCGTTGCTGCCAACCTCTCCAACAAACAAATACTTAATGGTTACAGGAAACGTAGCACCACACTTGAGTGGTTGCTTGAGCTTTACTACGCTCAGTTTACTACTTGCTGGGATGTGGGTTGGCCCATGGATGGGTTGACCCATACAATGCATTGTTAGCCATTGCAACAAATATACCGGTGCTACTCATAACTGCTTCCGTGCTCCAGGGTCTCAAATGTGAAGGCTTCTGCAATGAGGTATGAACTTATACTTGCCTTTCCATTAATTGTCCCTCCAGGAACAAAATATTCTGGGAGCTCTAAAAATGTGACCCTGCCGAGTTCAAATGTAATTGACACGGTTGCAGATTGACATCACTACACCTGAAAAAAAAAAAAAAAAACCCTGAACAAACAAGTCCACATCCTCCAAACATATGCTGCTGGTTAAAATTAGCCAATAGCGCACCTGTTCTCTCCTCAGTGACATTCACAGTAACACCAAACAAACCTTGCAGATCATTTTCAAATCTTGTGTTGAAAAAGACTGTTGTATCGACCGTAAGAGAGGCACAGCCAGTGTCATTCATCTAGTAGAGAAAAGAGTCACATTTAAGCCAAGTTCATGCAGAAGAAAAAAAAAATAATAATAAAAATACTCCAAGGCTAGTGTAGTCACACACCCTAGCGGTTTTAGTCAGGCATCGACGAGTAAGACCAGGAACTGCAACGAATGTATAAACTGGCTCACGGCACACTTCCACCAACACTTGACCAGGTACAGGCTGACCATATGTGTATCTGGACAAAAAAGAGAAAAAGAAATTAAGCGGGGGGCAGAGCAAGAACAGAGCAACCAAAAGACAAAGTCCAAGAAAAATAGCTTACACTTACTTTGCACAAACCTCAATCCCACATCTCCTACACTAGACATCTGTGGTGCATTTACAGTCACATCAAACTTGGGTAAAACTAAACCCAAACAAAATCCTTTTAGATTAAGACCTGATTGGTTGTCGGACAGTTGCACATTGTACTCAAAGACTTACCGTATTTCTTCACCTCAAAAACACGCAAAAACATCCGTTCGCCAATAAAAGCCCTCAGTGTGTACATCCCAACCTGAGCCTCAGGGTTTAACTTATGAGAAAGCTGCAATATCCACCTCGTTGAGGAAATATTTGTCCACTGACCAATCCTGTTATTATGAGTGTCCTAGTGAAACAATTAACAGCTCAGAAAAACTAAAAAAAAAAAAAAACACTTGCACCAGGGCAAATTCTCACCTCCACAACCACCAGACTGTACTGCAAGACAAACACAGGAATTTTAAACACTTACGTAGAAACATACATATGCATCAACATTAATAGGAAAGAGGTAATTGCACAGTGAGAGGGACTGAAGTTTGAACCAGAAGAAATAGCATTAGACTTGCAATTAGTTTAGACAACTCAATATGAAAGATTAGTACTTACCATTTGATCAAGAGGCACAAATTTGGCATCCATGGTGACAACTCTGAAATATACTGCAACATGAGACATACGCTAACATTAGTTACATAATGAAACATACGGTCAGAACTTTTAGCATAATGGAATTTCTTCAGTTCTCATTCAAGGGTCATTTGTAGCTCACCAGTTTGTCCTGGATTGTAGATGGGTTTGTCTGTTTGGATGAAGGTCAAAGGCAAGTAAGGTCTAAACATGACTTTCCTCTCTTGTGTCACTTTGAAGACCGTCCCTTTAACTTCCACCTTCAGCTTCTGCACCAATTCTCCACCTACTCGAGGAGCCTGTAGCGAAACATCCGTTTAGTGTACAACAAACCAATGGATAAGCCACATGTTTCATGATGGCAGACCTGGAAACTAAAGCAGCGGTGAAATGGCACTGAAGATGTCTGCAGCACAAGTTGAGTTGTCCGGTCTCTCTCAAGCAGAGAAAGGGACATTGAGAGACTCTTGAGATTTCAGAAGACTTACACACACTTTGGCATCAGAGCCAGACTCGATCACTGCAGGAACCGTCACTATGAATAATCTGTGGAAACAAAGAAACTTGGGTTCAGAGACTCAGGAATTCACTTAGATTATGTTGTCTGAACATTAACAGAAAGGGGCTGCCATATTTAAGAGCACAAAACAGCCAATGTTGAGAAACACCACCATTACTTACAAAAAAAAAGTTTTGTGGGTCCGATTCAACACAACTAACTTTTACCATAGACCTCCCCGTTGAAAAAAAACAGCATATGTATGTATGCTCTGAAGAATGGCTGCTAGTTTGAGCTGGTTTAAGCTGGTCCTGAGCAGAAGCTAGTTGCTTAGGACCAGACAGTCAACACACAATCGTCTTCATTAAAAGTAGAAAGACAAACTTATCTTTCCAGTGCTGATGCCGCGCGCGGCCTTTGATCTTGTAATGAACTGATAATTAATAAAATGCAGCGCTTATCTTTTGAATTCATTGACGTCTTTACATTTAAAAATAGTGCAGGAATTGAAAATGTTTACGACATGTTTATGTGGCCAAGTTTAAACGGAAACGTTTTAACAAATCAGATAGATATCCGATCAGCGAAAACGCATGAAATGACCAGGTGTAAAGAGGCCCCTAGTGGCAAAGAATGAATTTGCATTTTCATTCAGACCAACGCAAAAATCAAGTTTTCTCCGGTCTGCGTGTGCAACAAGTGGGCGGGCAATATGCTAATGTTTCATGTTGACATCAACATGAAACAGCTTGGGATTGGTTTTAAAAACGACTCATTTAAATGATGCAGAGTCGACGCTTTCTTCTGAGAGACAATAACTTTATACACGATGCACTTTCACATTTAAAACTTTACAGGATGTTTTCATTCACTTAGAGCTGTGTTACACACTGCATGAAAGATCATTTTCAAAAATCCATAATAGGGGAACTTTAAGTAAGAGATACTCATTGCAGCAAGTTGTTTTATTCGCCTTAAAATTAGCTGTAGCTTAATAAAACCCAGCAAGTATAACAAATTGCTGGTAAACTATTGGATTTTACAGTGTAGCAATTTCAGAGTGAAAACTGTTTGTACAGCAACTTTTTTATTCACAAAGTTTAACTGTAAATAAAGATTATTGGAATTGGGCATTTTACATTTCAGTCTTTCAAAATTTTATTTAATTAACACGTGCTACTTGCTGTTTCTTTGTAATTATTTATTAGCCATATCTGAATTGAAATCGTTCCTGAAATTGCTATTGTATATATTCAAATAATAATATCAAAACTATTTTTCATATTTAAACATAAATGATCATTTTTGGTAAACTATCCCTTTAAAGGAGCGTTTTTGTGTATTAATCAAATCATTTTATTTTAATCTGCTGTCACTGTAGAGTTATATTTCAAAATATGTTGAATTTTGTGATTTTACACATAACATTTTTCAATTTAGCTTCATGAAATATGACAAATAACCTCCAGATGCATTTTCAAACAGCGTCAGGACTGTTCCTCTATGTTCACCTGTTGAATACAAGATCAGATGCTGTTTGAAGAATATTCAGAGGTCTGATATTGACCACTTCTCGAGGCCTGCGGCTTTCATCTGTGCTTTCCTGCTGCCCGATGCTTTGCCGTTTGTCACGAGGAGGCAGCGACATGAACGAGGTTTACAGACCGCCTGCGGAGGACGTTGAAGGGATTGTGAGGAATCAAAAGGCTCTTTCCCACAGGACAACGGCTGGAGCCCTGAGAGCAGCGGATGAGTTACTGAGAACAAACATCGAGTCCGGTGGGAGACGAGGTGATGAGCCTGCATTCACATCAAACAGGCTCCTGAGATTCTGTGATAGTGGCATGATGTCGTTGCTTTGAACTTCATCTTCCTCAAACCCTTCATTAATTAAGTCCAGTGGGCTGCGGAGTCAAAGAAGATGAATGTAATGAAGAGGCCAAATGGATACTGAAAAATGAAGCGCTATGAGGGTCAAATTCAGCCGCCAGAGCATCTCTACAAATCCCTTTTCAACTTCACCACTAGTAAACAGACATTACAGGAATAGTACAGGCATAAAATGAAAATTAGCTGAACAGGTCATCCGAGATGTTTGTAGAAATGTGTCTCTGCATCAGTGTCTCAGCAATGGATGCTCTGCAGTGAATGGGTGCCGTCAGAATGAGAGTCTGATAAAAACACCACAATAATCCACACCACTCCAGTCCATCAGTTAACATCTGGAGAAGACTAAAGATGAAACAAATCCAGCATTAAGACGTTTTTAACTAAAATTCATTCACTGCAGAGCATCCTCATCTTAACTATAATAACTCATCCTAATCTTGGATGACCTGAGGGTGAGCACATTTTCAGAAAATGTTCATTTTTGGGTGAACTATTTCTTTAACCAGCATGAAATTACTGTGTTAACTATTGGAAATGTTTTAGAAAAGATGCATCAGCTACATCGCCAGCAGCATAAATACTGCAGATTTTTGGTTATTAGTTTACATTCACCAACAGATTGAGTGGAAAACATCTGAAGAAGGGAAAACAAAGTCATTTCAGTGGAGAATTATCAGTATTTTTAAGACCAGGAACATGCATTAAAGTAAATATAATCTATGTTAATTTCACCTGACATTAATAGCACAAAACAAACAATGGCTTCAATCGATACCAATTTCAACACGACAGCAAAAGCTTGACCTGCAAGCTCTTCTGAATGAACTAAATATTGTTTCTCGAGTAATTATTCGAGGTAAGAAGAAACAACAGTTTTTCAGGTCTAACAGCAACAAGTGTTAACATTCAGAAACTGAAAAAACAAAAACACTGAAGCAATTAAATGACTGCAGTCCTCAGTGTATGATTATTAATTATTATTCATTCTGAATGTGTTGCTGTTGGAGTTTGACTGAGAAGCTGTAATTAAAATGAGCCGTATAGTCTGTTTCTTCAGGCCAAACGTTTTGTGTTCATGTTGGATTGTAGATTATTACAGATACGGAAGCAATTCATACTAAATCAATGAGCCATTTTCTCTTTTTACTTATTAATATTCAGTATTGATAATTAATAATTCAGCATCAGCTGTATTTGCATCATAAGATCTAATGCATTCTTTATGCATTCTTTTATGACATAACTGACTATGCTTACATTAATTCATGAGCAATATGAGCATTTTAAACAGGATTTAGTAGCTACTCTGCTTCAGTAAGAATATATTCAATAATAAAAACTGATCTAACGGTAAATGAGGAAACAACAGACCTGTTGACTGCACATGCATGTCTCTGTTTCACTACGGTTAGGATGATAGTTATGTATATGCATACGTTATTAGTACGTTAATTACATAGGAGAGAATATTGAAATGGAATATGCAGCAGCATGTCATAAATCATTATGGTTAACAGGGTTTCTGCTGAATTTTGAAATCAAGTTTAAGACTTTTAAGCCCTACAACATAAACAAACCCATACAATCTCAAAATAGTCATGGTATTTCAAATTCATTTACTTAATTAAACAGGCTGCGGCACATTCAACTGCAAAACAGGATAACTGCAAGTTTACATACTCAACACATTTAATTCCATATTCACTGAAACTGGTTTGTTTTCATATATCAAAGTAGATGTCTATTGATATCGGATTTTGCTGATTTGATAATGAATGTGTTTAAAGAAAGTCGGTAACAGGGTTGACAAAAATACCAAAACATGAGGTCGAAAAATAGTCATAAAATTATAAATTACATAGCCTGAGATGGCACAATACATTTTTTTGTCATTTTAAGGTGTCTTCACTTCATGGATATTTAAAAGATATTTTATTTTTCACTTTTTCCAAGTGAAAAAGGCACCAATTTCATGGAATAGCCCTTGCTATACTCTTTGAGACTTTTAAGGACCCACAGAGAGCCTGGATGCAGCACCAAGCTCAGTAATTTCAGGAAAAAGCAAACACACAGGATGCATCCCAAGAAATTGCACATACAGATACATGATTTTAGCCCAGGCTGATGTGACTGTCATGCGATGAACGCAGCGTTAGCGGACCGACAGGCCTTCCTCGTGTCACCATCAGAGAGAAAGACACCATCTGCTGTTCACGGCCTGGATGCCGGTTTCTCTCCTTGAACAATATGTGCCTGCTGCTGTACAATATAAACACAAGCTGCCGCTAAGAGACGGATGGAGTGCTAAACAGGGACAGAGACGCGGCTTCAGCTGTCAGGAGGGCATACGGAGTGATTCCACCAGGAGGAAAACACGGACGGAGTTAAATCAGAGAAATTAATTTACTACAATGTTGGCAAAAGTCGAATGAATAAATCAAAAGTAGGGCTGTGCGCTTAGTCAGGTGGGGATATGGATTAGTGTCTATGATTAATAAATCTCAAAAAACTGCTATTGAAATATGAAGCCTGCGTATTTTCATGACAAACCGCCAAAATAAATGTTTGGTTTAACTTGAACAAATTATGACAGAAATACATTACAAAATACATTAGAACTGCATAAGACTTTACTTATCAAAGTAATAAAAATAAATAAATGTTTAAAACTAAAATTAAGGAATATCACACAATATTACAATTTATTTTCATCCATTTTTTATTTAAACAGTAAACATTAAAAGAACTGTTCCAATTTAATTTGGGTACATTTTAAAATATTCATTCAATTCCTAAAGGTTTTATGCATTCATTGGATTACCATGGTTTAGTACATTTGTATTAAATACTAAAACACAGAATTCAGGAATATTAAGAAGAAAAAACTATTTATGACTAAAAAAATAACATTTCATGGGTCTACTGTTGATAAAAGTTTAATAAATTATTTAATTATTCTGTCACGAATCCGGTTCGTGGTCTTCCGTCCACTCGCCATCAGCGGTCACTCTTCCATCATATTGACTCTCACACCACACAGACTGTTACATATCACCCTGGACTGCATTTCCCATCATTCATTGCACTAACTACACACAGCTGTCTCAATCACTCATTCACCTGAAAGCTATTACACTCGGACTGTTTGCACCTCTCTTGGACTACTGCTCTTGTACCTGAATTATCTCTCTGCCTTGCCCTGTTGGATACTGTTTGCCGATCATAGACCCACGCTTGCCCTAGGACTACTCTTTGTCTTGCCTGTGTTGTACCTGTTTGCCATTGCATGAACCTTGCTTGTTTTGTGACCACGTCCCTGAATAAAAGCCTTGCAAATGGATCCGCTCACCTCTCATCTCCGTAACAGAATACTCAGCCACAAAAGGATCCAGCAGCTTTTCAAATGGACACTGGCCAGGTATGGACAGCAAAACTGTTGTTAGCTCTCAAGCAGGACACTCGATCACTCGAGAGCTATATTCAAGAGTATTTAGAGATCGCTAATTATGTATGCTCATAGATTTTTTTTGTGAGGGCATTAACCAGCCGCTCAAATCGCGATTTAACCCTTGAAGGTCCCCGTTCGTCTCTAAGTGATTTTATGGACTATGTTTTATTGACTGTTGGTTCAGTGTTCTCTGTGGGTGTCACAGAGGAATGCAAAACTGTACTCACTCACGTAATGGCAGCCATGCTAGAGCACGCTCACAAAATGGCGGCGACAGCTGAGCCCGTTCATAAAATGGCGGCCACAACAATACCCCGTCATGTCATTGCTGCCAGTCATGAGTCAAATCAAGTCACCACTGATCTTTGCGAATCCAGTCAAGTCACAGCTGATCCTCGTGAGTCCAGTCAAGTCACAGCTGATCTCGTCGTGAGTCCAGTCAAGTCACAGCTGATCTCGTCGTGAGTCCAGTCAAGTCACAGCTGATCTCGTCGTGAGTACAGTCACGTCACAGCTGATCGTCGTGAGTCAAGCCACGTCTCCGCTGGTCTTCCACAGTTTCTTCTTGTCTCAGCTCATCATCCAGAATTACGTCACAGCTGATCATCCAGAGTCACACCACGTCACAGCTGATCATCCAGAGTCACACCACGTCACAGCTGATCATCCAGAGTCACACCACGTCACAGCTGATCATCCAGAGTCCTGTCACGTCCTGTCCGTCTCATCCAGATATTCAAGGTCAGTTCTTCGATTTTCCCAGTCTGGTATGCAGTGTGAGGGATGCACCGCTGGTGTCTGCAAGCGCAGTTGGTATCCCCAAATCCACTCACTCCAACCCTTCTGTTGTTTAACTAATTCCCCTGTCTGAAGCGCTTCCCATGATGGGGATCGTTTTATGTTGCGTTTGGGCTGCGTACACCACCACAGAACTGCTTGAGGTGGTGAAGTCCACTGTGATGTCTCCAGAGGTGGCGGCGCATGCTGCAGAACCCCCCGAAGCAGCGGTGCTCGCTTCAGCTCCTTGCGTGGTGGTGGCGCCCAGCTTCATGTCCAGCCCGTCATATCACGGTCGAAGGAACCGTAGATGAGCACTGTACCTGTCCTGTTAATGAACTCTACCTGTTCCCTGATGTTACCACTGTAGAGCCTCCAGAGTTGGCGGCATCTGCTGTAGAACCTTCAGAGGTGTCAGTGGTAACCACCTATGAATCTTCGTCCTGCCCTGTCACGGCTATAGAGGCCATCTGTGAACTCTTGCCTTGCTTTGAACTGGCCACGGAGGCCAGTAATGAACCTTCCTTTTCTCATGTCACGCCCTATGAACTGTTGTCCTGCCCTCAGTCAGCCGAGGGGGCTGATTGTGAACCATTGTCGTGTCCTGACCCAGCCGAAGAGGCTGCCTTTGAACTACCAGTCCCGTCAGTCACAACTGAGGAGATTATGGGTGAACTTCCTAACTGTTGCGTTGCGCCTCTAGAGGCCATTCGTGAACACCTAACCCTGCCTGTCATGAACTCAGAAACTATAAATGCACCCCATATCTGTCCCGTTAACCCTATCACTGCCATGGAAGCCTTCTGTACGCGCTGTTAACCCTGTCATTGCCAAAGAGACCATTAGTGAACAGTCTGTCTGTACCCTTCCAGTCAATGAGTTTAATCCTGTCTGCCCGGTTTCAATCTATGAATCTGAGTTTGCCTGTTCAGTCGTCACTAATACTCTTGATTTAGAATTATCTGTCTGTCCCGTTTCGACCAAAGAGCCTGATTTTGAATTGTCTGTCTTGGCAGTTTCTGTCAATTAAGTGTCTGCTTCAGTCTCTGTCTATGCCCCAGATTTTGAGCTATCTGTCAGTCCTGTTCCAGCCAATGCATTTGATTATGAACTGTTTGTTGGTCCAGCTACAGTCAATGAGCCTGATTATGAACTATTGACCCGCTCAGTGGTCATCAGGGAGACTGTCGATGAGCTTGTAGTGTTCTCTGTGTTAGTCTTGCCTTGCCTTGTGTGTTTTCTAGTGTTTTGATTCTTGCCTGGATTAACCCTTTCCCTTGCCGTTCGGACTCTGTTTGCACCTCTCTAGGACTACTGCTCGTGTACCTGGATTATCTCTCTGCCTTGCCCTGTTGGATATTGTTTGCCGATCGTAGACCCACGCTTGCCCTAGGACTACTCTTTGTCTTGCCTGTGTTGTACCTGTTTGCCATTGCATGAACCTTGCTTGTTTTGTGACCACGTCCCTGAATAAAAGCCTTGCAAATGGATCCGCTCACCTCTCTTCTCGTCGGCTCCGTAACATGTTCTATGTTCTCTTATGGCGCTTTTCCACTGCATAGTACAGTTCAGTACAGCACACTTTTGGGGGGTTTTCCACTGGGTACAGTACCTGGTACTTTTTTAGTACCACCTCGGCCGAGGTTCATGAAGTGAAAACTCTGCTGATCACTAATTGGCCCGGAGAGAATCATCTCTGCCTGCCTCATTGAATTTGCGGCACGAGACACAACAGACCCGCTAGATTTAAATCAGCACAGCCAGCGAAGGATCGAACGCAACTGTTTTGAATGGACGCACCTTTTTTAACAACCAAAAATGGCTGTTTCGTTGTCTGAGGAAGTACAGACGTCCCTCTCTTTGATAGCCGAGGAGCGGATCCAGCGAGAGCTTTGAGCGATGCAGAATTAAAAAGTTTTTCAGGAATCACGGCAGTAGAGACGGCGGTAGAAACTGCAGTGGAAACGCAAACCGAGCCGAACTGGTTGGAACGCATTCGTTGAAACTGTAATATTTTACATTTTTATTTATTTGTCTAAATATCTAAAACTTAAAATAATGTGAGCTATTTTAGTACTTAAATTAAAACTAGAATAAAATAAGATTTTCATTTCAGTTAACATTTATTACAAACTTTTTTTTTTTTATAGCTTTAATTTTCATTTTAGTTAACTATAATAACCCTACGGTGGAAACACATTAACATAGCCTTTGAAAAAGGTCTATTAAAATCGAAAAAATAGAATTGTGTTTCAAGAGAAACCAAAACGTTCTCCATGAATTTGAAAATGCAATCGCAAACTATCATTCATGCATTTGGAAGATGCTTCATCCAAAGCACTGTATTCGAGATACAAGCTTAATCAGCTCATGCATTCCCTGTGACGAACCCATGTTTTTGGCGTTGCGAGCGTCGTGATCTACCATTTGAGGAGGGTTATATTTGACATTTGACCTGCAGTTTGTTGTGTTTTCAGCTTGTTGATGTTCGTCTCAGCCTCAGTAAATCAGTTTCCTGGCTGATATTTTGTGACCCTGTGAAATGCGTATCCACTGCTAAACCACAGCCTCCATCCTGTGTCAATCTACATGAAATAACCCTGTTCAATGTGTCCTTCTGCAGATACGGTCTGATGAACGATCTGCTAAAGTGTCTGTGTGAGGCCTGGTCTTTGAAATGAGTTCCCGTCGCCGGGAACCTTTGATCGCATGTTTGAGGCTATGGATCCAGCTTCAAATATTTCCCCTTTCTATTCACCAGCTATTTGAAGCAAAGCCAATATGGGATTTTTCCTACTGTTTGAAGTTAAATAGTTTGACATTCGCTTATTAACATACGACCACATTTGCATATCAACACCAGCATTCAGCATTGTGACCTGCACATGAAGAGGTCAGCCAATCACAACAGACCTCATTAACATAAACTCTTAAAGGCACAGCAGTAGCAAAAGCAGGGTCAGGAAGAGAGAGCAGAAAATGATTATGAAAGACTAAATTACAACATTTTGTGCAAGAAAAACATGTCAAGTGTCAAAGCTGAAGACTCTCGGGTAATGAGGGTCACAAATTGCCGTTTAGAGCATTCGGTCGACAAATGTGTTTTTATAACATCTTGTGTTCAGTCATAATAGCATCTTCTGAGGCATTTAAACAGGAATATGTTGTGAACTGCAGAAGATTGTCTTTTAAAATGAGGTCAATTATTGCAGTGGAGCGAGTGAAATGATCCCAAAAGACCCGCGACTGTTTCATAATCACATAATGAGCGACTGTGTGTATAATGCGATAGGAATCAATCTTAGTAATGCAAAAGAGATAAAGGACATCAAAAGTTTAAATGCATTAAACAAAAACTTGTCTGATCACATTTCACCCATAGAACCAAATGGGGGGGGGGGGGGGTGTAAAAGAAAATTAAGCCTATTTTTAGGACTATTTTTAGAGTTTTGCATTGTGATGTCATTTTCTTAATGGTTAAGTTCATTTATGTGGATATTTTTGTAAGATTCTCATTACTGTACTATACTGTATTTCTGTAAAAAAAAACTGTAACATATATATTTTTTTAATAAAATAAGCATTTAAATATTTCATTATTTTTCATTACTTTTGTTTAATTACCAACTTAATGTCATGAAGATAATGCAATAAATGAAAACTTGTCCAGATTATATTTCATCCCTGAAATCAAAAGGAAAACAAAAAATAATATAAAAAAAGAAGCCTATTTTATGACTAATTTTTAGACTTCTTGCATTTTGATGATGGTTAATTTCATTTATGTGGATGTTTTACTTCTCATTAGTGATTTTCTATTAGATTATCATTACTGTATTTGAATTTAAAAAAAATTAACTAAAGAGAAAAGAGCACAACAAATACTGGATTGATATGTTAATATTATATTATTTCTCATGAATATTTACATTGGAATATACTTTAAATTGCAATATATTGTAATATATATGTGTGTGTGTGTGTGTGTGTGTGTGTGTGTGTGTGTATATATATATATATATGAATATGAAAAAAAGCCTATTTTGGGGAATATTAGATTTTTGCATTGTTATTTTTATGATGTGTGGACTAGAGATTCTCATTACTGTATAACTGTAAAAAAAAAAAGCACTAGTAAATACTAGTAAAAAAAAAAGTAATAAAATGAATTTGAACAATTTATCTAAATAGAAAAGAGCACAGCAAATACTAGATTGATACATTTTAATATTTCATTGTTTATCATCACTATTTTTGCTTTAAATTGTCAACCTCGTGTCATGAAAATAATGCAAAAACCCCATAATGGTCATAAAAACAAAAACTGACTTCACTTTCATTTTCTTCACTTTTGCAAACTACACATTTTATTTATTTTGCTTTTTAGGTGAAATGTCACTCATACATGTTTTGTGTGAAATTAACCCAAAACATAAAATTCTGAATCAAGCACGGTGCAAATCAGGTAATAAATTCAACAAGACTTCAAAACATGTTTGGAAAAAAAAAATGCTGCACTGAAAGAAAAAGCCTGCAACTCCTGTGTAATGATGTCGAGTTAAAAGGAAACTCCTTCAATTATTCAACCTGGTGCAAAAGCACTGGCGCCAGAGACACGCATCAAAGCGGCGTTCACGCAAACACACAGCCGTCTCCGGCCCAGAAATGTTTGCCGATTCATTATCAGGCAACTCGATGAACGTAAATGACATTAAAATACTGTCAAGAAGCAAAAACAGAGCTGAGAATCTGTGAATGGCACGTCAAGAAGATTGATCTGGAGTAAGTGACGTGCATTAGTTTCATAAGATGCCTCTGCGGCGAGCTGTGATTGGGCGGCTGTTTGTGCCTCAATCACGCCGATGCTGGGATTTCACACAAATCTTTCTGAGGCTTTTTCACTTTAATATTTCAAAGACATCAGAGGGAATCGCTGCGAGCAGATAGTGCGCCTTCAAATGCCTGCGAGTGCTTTCTCTCCAAACACCATTTGCCATCCGTGAAAAACTTTTCAGATGAGTGTTTCTGACTGCACTCGGCCCACTGCTTTGTGTTCACGCATCGGCTAAACGGAATGGAGCTCTGTGGGATTTTCTGATGATTAATGCTGTTTGCCAAGTCGAGCATCACTAGAGCTGCTCTTGATGTCACATTCACAGCAGCGCATGCCCTCTTTTACCTTTAGTACTCAAGTCAACAACCCTCCACGCACACCTTGACAATACAATTGTGTTTGTGTGTGTGTATGTGTGTGTATATATGTATATATATATATATGTATATGTGTGTGTGTGTATATATATATATATATATATATGTATATGTGTGTGTGTGTATATATTACTACTGTCAAGCGATTAATCGCGATTAATCGCATCCAAAATAAAAGTTTTTGCTTACATAATTTATTTGTGTGTACTGTGAGTATTTGTAGTGTATATACACACATGCATATATATATTTAAGAAAAATGTTTTGTTTATATATTAATTAAATTTGGATATAATATAAATTATATGAATATAAATATATACAAAAATTCAGTTATAATACACAGTGCTCATCTCCATGCCTTTTTAAACCTGTATTTCTTACCTCTTTTCCAAGGGTACATGTAAATGTAAATATTTTCTAAATATATACTGTATGTGTGTGTATTTATATATATATATATGTAATAGATTTACACACACACACACATTATGTAAGCAAAAACGTTTTTGGATGTGATTAATCGCGATTAATATGTGTATGTGTTTTTAATATGTTGGAATATGTTGTGAAGATTGTCTTTTAAATATATATATCTTTTAAGGCTCGCGACTGTTTTATAATCACCTAATGAGCATCTGTGTGTGTAATGCAATGGTTATCGATCTTAGTAATGCAAAAGAGATAAAAGAGATCACATTTCACATTACAGTCAAAAGGGAAAATGCTGTTTAGGGAAAATGAGGCCAATTTTTAGGACTATTTTTAGATTTATGCATTGTGATGTTATTTTCATCATGGTAAAGTTTTCATTAGATTCTCAATACTGACTTTCTGTAAAAATTACTGTAATACAATTTTTTTTATATAATTTTAATGAAGATACAAGAGCACAGCCAAGACTCGTGTCACGGTTCACACAGCAAGGATGAACGAGGAACACACAGACGAGGAGTAAATTCAAAATACAGTCTTCAATAACTCCAAGCAAGGCAGGGCAAGACAAGACAAGGCAAGGTAGACACAGACAGGAACACCGGAGAGTAACGAGTAGACCAGACGAAATCAAACTGAATAGACAAGACATTTAATACACAGGATAATCATGGATAATGAGACAAACACAGCTGGACAAGAATGAACTAATAATGACACTAAATGAGGACAGGAAACAAACCAAATATGGAAACAAGAGGCGGGAACACACGACAGACGACTGACAACTAGATTGGTCATTTTAAATATTTCTTTATTTTTCCTTACTATTTTTGCTTTAATTCAACTTAATGTCATGAAAATAACGCATTATATAAAAATGAAGTCTATTTTTGAGATTATTTTAGATGCATCTCTCAGAGAGCTAGAAACACCCAAACACATAAAAATAAATATTTTATAATAATTAAAAAATCTATTATTTTTAAAAATGTATTTGTTTTATTTATATATGGATTTCAGCAGACTGCAGACTGAAATGATTACTACTGCATATGCATATTTCATATAGTGTACTGTATACACTGTTAAACAATTTAAATTGAAATGCATTTATATGCACTTGCATATGCAAATAAATTTTCATGCTAGGCAACTAAAAATGACACACTGTTATATCATATCTCTCATAGTATGCAGTTAATTTTAAGCTATATTCCATTTATACATCTGTCCCTCTTGAAATTGAAGGTCAAATCGAGAGAATAATATGTGTATGTATGTGTGTGTGTGTGTGTGTGTATATATATACATATATATGTATATAGTCATAAAGCGAATGGGATACTAGGTTACAGTTTATTTTTATTCTTACCCTTCCTAACACTGACATCTAACAATTTATAAGCCATTGGCTACAGACAGACATTATTTAGTCACATAAGTGAGTGATTTACCGTCATTATAAAGGGTTGCGAGTGTACTAGGATCCATTCAAACACATTGACAGACTCTGAGCTTGACTCTGTCCAGGTTTCTCTCTCAGGTCACATTTACTCTTCTCCTGATCCAGAGAGATCATGTTCCCTGAAGCAGATGGTGACGCTACACAGAGATGAAAAATATGCCATTAGCATTTGGAAATGAATGGATTTTGCTCTTTTAGAGCTGAGCCTGGAATGAGCTCTGTGTTTAATCAAACCTCCTGACTGTCAGCATGACCTCATACACCTCCATTAGATCTGTAGCATCGAGCAGAGCATCAGGTGCGTCTGAGAGACACTGAGAGCATGCTGAGAACGGCATAGTAACACACTACTCAGACTGTCCTGCAGTGTGTAGCCTATACTGCAGATCATTAAGATGCATGGGTTTCACAGATAACGTTCCTCTATATGTTAGGCAGGCCCAAACACTTGCTGTTTTTAAATCCAGTCTTAAAACGTATTTTTATACTCTGGTTTTTAACTCAGTATATGAGAGCTGTTTTATGTATTTGGTTAGTGTTAATGTCTGTTATTTTTGTTATGTGCAAAATTGTTTTATTTGATTATGCTTGTACAGCACTTTGGTAAACAATTGTTTAAAAAAAAAAAAAAAAGTGCTCTATAAATAAACTTTGATTTGATTTGATAAGAAGAGCACTGCATTGAATACTATATCCCATGATGCAATGCATGCAACTTGGCCTTCGATTTCCATTATGTACATAGGCTGTGTGTGTGTGTGTGTGTGTGTGTGTGTGTGTGTGTGTGTGTGTGTGTGCGCACGCAATGCTTCTATAATATATATATGAATGCTCTCCACACATAGTATATGTTCATCAAGTACTTTCACTTCAAATGCGCTAAACCCCAGCCTCAACCCATTCAGAAGTACCAGTACTTACACAGAAATACTAGTAGCCAGAAAGAAATAGTAATTTTAAAGAAAAACGTCAGACGTACTTAGAGGCTTTTGCATCTGAACTCTTCATATATATATATATTATTATTATTATTATTATATCATCATTATATATTATTAGTATACTATATTATATTAATAATATTTTTATTCAGAAGATTATTGTTTTAATATTCATGAAAATAATCATATTTTGAATATTATTAATATTAATAAATGTTTATTTTTTTATATTTTCAATTAGAATTTTTATGTTTCATTATATATATATATAGTACTACATGATATTTAATATATAATATTTATATTCATAATATTTTATTATTTTAATATTAGAAATTATTATTATTATTATAGTTGCATTTTATTTATTTATTATACATTTTGTATAATATTTACAGTTTAGAATTTTTATAACGTATAGGAAACCTATTCAAAATCATTTGATAAATATTATTATTATCTATTAACTTAAGCATTTCACTATATTGCTGTTGCTGACAGGTAATTATTATAAGTGCCATTTTATAAAAGTAAAAACCACTTTGGTTATTATTATAGCTCCACTCTTGAATAAACAATATAACTCCTGTTATAAATCACCTTTTCGTGGTAAATGTTCTTCATGGTCTATGGTGAAATATATTTCCCATAATCCCATCTGAAGTAAGCGTTTTAGCTTTTGTCTGCTTCTGCTGTTAAACTAAGTAATCTCCATTTGTTTGTCAGACCACCACAGTGACATGATGTTCTATTGCCTTCAAAGCTCACACTGATTCTACATGTTCAACCATTAAACCAGAATGCATTCAAATGCACAGGCGCTCGTTAATGAAATGCATATGAAGCAGTGGGAGCCGCTGCAGTGCTTTGCAGTGTTACAGTGAGATATCCATGGGATTTTCTAATTAAGACACAGTCATGACTGGATAACCAGGTTGTGATTAACCTTTCCTTCAGATTCTGAGATAACTTGACAGAGCCGCTCATCTGAGAGCTTCGTGTTTAAACTATGCACATGCATTTTGTTTTGAGGATATGATGAAAATGTTACAATGTTTGAGAAATCCTGCGGAAAATAAGCTGCTGTTGTTTGTGGAAACTTCTGCCTTCAAGTCATGCTGGAATGATTGTGTTTGCACTCATGAACGAAGCCACTATATCATAATTACTTGTGGGAAGCTGCAGGATTTGAGTTAGTTATTTAAAGAAGTACCCTTATGAGAAAGAAGCTTATTCAAGTGTGCTATTAGTATACTTCTTTTAAACTAAAAATAGGAAAGTATCATTTTAGTCTACTTTTCATGTACTTAATGGCATTTAAGTATACTTGACAGAAAAAATCTAAATATATTTGAGCGATACTGTGCTCTTAGAATCCGTGTTGTCATTGTTATATGGTAGGGGCACTATACACATCTTCTGTACTGAATTTCCAAAAAACACAAGCAAAGAAGAAACTGGAACAACAGATGCTTCCACATGTAATCTAACACGATCATCAGACATAAAACGGCATCAAAACCGTGTAACGTTATGGAATAAAATGTCGACCAATAAAGAGTTAATAATGACTGTCAAGCTTCGGGGTGTCGATCGACGTTTTGATTATCATTCTGAATCCAATTCATAGTCTTTTTTCAGCTTTTTGTTCAAAATGTTGTTTATTTCTTTTTTATTTATTTATGAAACTTACCCACATTCAAGTGTTTAAAAAAAGAATGCATGAAGCGAGAATACAATGTTTCTGTTTACAAGCAGATACGCTGTTCTTTCTTTTGATGTTTTGTATGTTCAGATATTCATACAACAAAATATATGCAAATTAATACCTAATAGGGACATAGTAGTATACTTAAAGCATGATGTAAAGTTCACTTAAAAAAAAAAATGACATGTATCTTTCAGTATAAAACTACTACACTGGACGTTTACTGAGACTATACTTCAAAAATGCTACTAAAGTATTTAATTAGTAAACTATCAGTATACCTATAGGTTCACTTTTAGTAGTTGCAGTACATGCTAAAAACATTTATGTAAACTAGCTGTGCACTCGAAGTTTACTACTGTTATACTTAAAGTATGCTTAAAAGTATACGTATATATACTAGAAAGTGGGCCAATTTAGTCCCAAGGAGTATTGAAAAAGTACACTTACTAGTATACTACTAGTACACTGATATTTGTATACTTACTACATATACTTAAAATATACTTGAACTGTACTTAAGAATACTTAGCAACAACCTCCTATTCAAAGGGAAACTAAAGCAGTAATTGGCTGAGAGCTAATGTGTTAATCTAAAATCAGAGCCATGGCTTGTTAATGAGGAGATCTGGGTGACGGCATTCGCCTTGAAATGACAAACAGTTGTCACTGCTTTTGTTATTGCTGTGCATGATTGACAGCAAATGTGATTACCTTTGATTGAAAGCAGCTGTCGCCTCCTGTCAGTCGTCATAATCAGCATAAGCAGATTCTTAATAAAGGTGAATTCTAGTGAGTGGATGCTCAGACTAGTGCACTGCTTCATGCATACTGCACCTTATGCTGCCTGTATAGACTACATTAACATTTACAGCATGCTATATAAAGGAATGCAGTACAAAACATGAATGCACTGTATTGTGAGCGGCATTTGGTTTTATCTTAGTGTCTTAGCTGTTGCAGAGCAATCAAATAATGAGTTTAGAAGAAGACTATTTTGTAACAGCATACTAACTACTATGGGACAGTAGCTTACAATTATCTGAATACTGTATTATAAGGCTGGGAGGTAAACAATATCATATCAAGATTGCAATGGACATTTTTACTCGCTATGGATTAATCTAACAACAGAAATAAACATAACTAATAAGTCAGCATGTTCTGTGTGGTGTAGCGTCATATGCGTCACAAACTCAAACACACCTGACGTTCACAATGCTTTTAAAACTACTGCATGTATAAATATTTTATCATTTAATTTGAGAAAAACTAAATGCCATCATTGCCAGAAAAATGTAAATACACAACAGAATTTCTGAAAAACAAAGGGCCCTATTATTGTTAAAATAATAATAATAGGGTTATTAATGGGGGGGGGGGGGGGTAAAATTTTATTAAAACATTAAGACTGAATCTCGAAACTTAAACTGGAAAAAAAAAAATAGAATAAAAATCAAATGGAATTTGGCAAAAAACAAAACAGATTTCATGCGACCATAAAAACATACATTTTTAAAACTAATCAAATTATATAAGTTTCATGATTGCAATGTTTTAAACATGTTTTTTGTTTGTTCGAAATATTAAAACAAAAATCTAGAAAAATTTAAACAGAAAACAAACAGAATCAGAAAACAGAAATTTAAAACAGGGGGAAAAAAATTATCTGGAAAAACATAAAACCAAACTTGGGAAAAATAAACCAGATTTTGTAAGGGCCCTAAAAATATCATTTTTGTTAAACATTTAATAAATTGGTGTTAAATTGTAAGTTTAATGATCACAATTAATTATACATAATTTTTCCATACTATTTTTTTTTTTATTTAACTTTTGAGTCCAGAAAAATTACAATTGAAATAAACAGAATTGAAAAAATGTAAAATTGAAAATGGAATTTATAAAAAATAATGAATATATATATATATATACATATATATGGAATTTGTGGGAGGGGGTGAATAAGGTACAATATTGTTTAATTTGAAAAGATGATGCCCCAGTGACAGCTTTTATACCTTTTTTTTCTGAGAGTGTAGGAATAAACACTATAAAGCTTTAATTTACACTCGTTTACACTGATGATTTGGTTGTGATATGGATATTTACACTGTTCAGATAAAAGTATAAAGAAATTGGACATGTATTTATGTACTTCAGGACCCTAGAGAACAGAGCTCGGAGCCTTTTAATGATGTTTTTCTCACCAGCGATGTGAGAGAGCGACAGATCGAGTCACGCCGGGTTATATCAGGAAGGGTCAAGTGGAGTTTTTCCTCAGGGAATGTTTTTCCTCCTATGATTTTTTTTTTTTAACCACAGCAGAAAAACAATACGGATCAGGATCACAGATGTGGCCACGTCTGCATGATGAACACAACGCTGAGAGCACATCACTCCTGCTGGAACCAAAGCCAAGTCAAGCATTACTACCGCGATCACTCAACAAACCCCACACGTCCTGCAGCGCTTGGCCTCAAATCAGCCTTGTTGAGTTCAGAAAAATGACTAAAAATATCTAAAAGCTGCTTATACTGTTTGAAGGAGATTCCATATGAATTGAATATGCTTTCAGAGCAGTAAAACTAGCAACTATTTATAACCATGTAGCTTTACTAACTACCACATATCAGCACCCTAGCAACAGCATGGTTTAAGATATAAGTCTTGTTTTCTGTAAAAAAAAAAAAAAAAAAAAAATCTTCTTTTTTCCTTAAAACAAGCAAAAATATATCTGCCATTGGAGCAAGAAAAAGGCTCTTGTTTAACCTTTGAATTAAGATGACTTTTCTTACTCCACCGGCAGATATTTTTCTTTGTTTTAAGCAAAAACTTAACAAAATTTTGATGATTTTTTTTTTCTTAAAATCATTTTACTTGTCAAGTAAATGCACGTTGATTCAAGAATGTTTAGATATTTATACTAGAAAACAAGACAAAAATACTAAGTAAGGCAGTCATTTTCTGCAGTGTATATATAGGCTATAACATATTAAATTTGTGTTAATCCTTAAATCGACTACTTTAAATTATCATGTTGTAATATTGTTTCAAATCCAGTATGAGTGAGGTTGTATTCATCTTCACATTCTCAATGCAAAGCAAAAAGCATCAAGTTTTCCGGTTGAGCAGCTGAATGACCTGCAATAACCATCTAATAATGCAATAAATCTAAAATCGTACATGGCCTAAACTTTAAAATCCCAGTGCAAACGCAGGAACACGTGTTAATGAATCAGTGTCATACTTATTTTGGTCCCTGCTGGGCTCATTACACCGATGTGTTTGTCTTTCTCTGCACTCATTTACTATTATTGATTTGTTCCTACGCTTTCAGCCTCTTTTCCAATATCAGTTAGTAAGCAGCGCCTATTAAGCCCGAGTCTTTACAATGAGAAACTCCCCGTGGTTTTGGCGAGCGGCCATGTGCGCTACATATGGGAATAAAACCAATCCGCACACAACGTGGGTGCTTGCGATAATAAACTAGACCGAATGCAAACTTCATTTCGTTTCACGAGCTTTCCGCACTCCTCCTTCTCTCAAGAAAAAGAGGCAAAAGAATTGAAAGAGACGTATTAATTTGGGCCTCCTGCCGTGAAACTGACAACAGCCACACATGAAAGGCTTCTCCCGTCTCTGTCATCATTACTGCGTCATTGAGACGTTTTGCTTGTGCAAAGCAATGTTATTACTTTCTGATATAGTTTGCAGGCATTCAGCGGGATCTTGAACAAAAATGGCACAAGCTCTCTTGTAGGAAGTCGTGGCCTAATGGTTAGAGAGTCGGACTCGTAATCCAAAGGTTGTGGGTTCGAGTCTCGGGCCGGCAGGGATTGTAGGTGGGGGGAGTGAATGTCCAGCGCTCTCTCCACCCTCAATACCACGACTGAGGTGCCCTTGAGCAAGACACCGAACCCCCAACTGCTCCCCGGGCGCCGCAGCATAAATGCCCACTGCTCCGGGTGTGTGTTCACGGTGTGTGTGTGTTCACTGCTGTGTGTGTGTGTGTGTGTGTGTGTGTTCACTGCTGTGTGTGTGCACGTTGGATGGGTTAAATGCAGAGCACGAATTCCGAGTATGGGTAGTACTTGGCAGTAAAAAAGAGCAAAGAAAATTAATTCTCCTCCATATCTTCAGAGCTTTGTGCTCTTTATTTTGTTCAGAGCATAAAAAAATAAATCACAAATGAATGAATATCAACTGAAGTATTGTGTTTTATCACAGTAGACTTTCTTGTCTAGACGTTGCATTTTTACTGACCCAGTAGATCAGCTCTTAATGAAGTTACTTGATTCATTTAGTTTTAATATAGAAATAGATTTAGGGCAATACACTACAGGTGAATAGAACTTAACTGGTGTGACCCTGGAGCCCAAAACCAGTCATAAGGGTCAGTTTTTTGGGAGGAAGCTGAATAAATAATCTTTCCATTGATGTATGGTTTGTTATGATAGGACAATATTTGTCTGAGATACAACTATTAGAAAATCTGGAATCTGAGGGAGCAAAAAAATCTAAATATTGAGAAAATCTCCTTTAAAGTTGTTCAAATGAAGTTCTTAGCAATGCATATTACTAATCAAAAATTAAGTTTTGATATATTTACGGTAAGAAATTTACCAAAAAAATCTTCATGATCTTTACTTAAAGGGGTCATCGGATGCAAAATTCACTTTACATGTTGTTTGAATGTAAATGTGTGTTGGAAGTGTGTACACATCCATCCTATAATGATAAAAATCCACCCAGTTTCTTTTAAATCCCTATTTTAAAATCCTCTTTCTCAAATCAGGCTGTTCTGAGATTCCTGTCAGAATGACGTAGTTCTGTACAGGCTCCTCCCACGAGAGTTGATTGACAAGGCCGTCTTAGCTTAGCCCCGCCCTGAGTGAGCTGAGAGCTGACTCCGGTGCAGGGAAAGACAGATTAAGCATTGTATGTAATAATGAATATAGCAGTCTTCATTTACTCCCGACATCTGAGCCGCTGAGGATTAACATTACTTTCATTTTGAAGTGAATGCGCCGATCCTCAATCTACATAAATGTGTCTATGTTCGTCCGAATCATTTGTGATCCAGCTTTATCTACAGAAGAAATGAGTATAAGGGTTTTTATGAATCTTTGTAAATGGCCTTTCCTAATAATGTGCTAGTTAGCCAGTTTTCAAGTTTAGTATGCTCCATAGATATATACCTTACGTTTCTATGCGCTGCGATACGTAAGCCATCCGCCATATTTGTAACGGTCTGTGAATCTTCGAGCGCATCGACTGTGTGCGTCTACAACAGCACGTTATATGCTTGTATATCTTTGAATATTCATTGATTATTATGGTGCATGCGAGATGGCTGACACATCAACGTATCTGGAGCGGTCCAATAGGGAATCTACACATATCTATGGTCTGCTCCTCACGCTACTGAAGAGAGGGGCGGGGTCAGCAGAGCTCATTAGCATTTAAAGCAACATGAACTAGAAAAGCGTGCTGAAAACAGAGCTGATTTTGACAGAGTAAAGAAGGTGTTTGTACACTACCATTGAGAAATTTTAACCAAAGTATGTTATAGACTTTTCATTAAGACCCTAAAGAATCATATCAACTTGTGGAAAATGGGCATCTGATGACCCCTTTAATATCCTAATGATTTTTGGCCTAAAAGAAAAATGTATAATTTTGACCCATACAGTGTGTTTTTGGCTATTGCTACAAATATACCCCAGCGACTAAAGACTGGTTTTGTGCTCCAGGGTCACATATATATCACCATTCTTCCTCATTAAGAACTGCAAACATTTTTTGAATTGTAAATGTTATGAAATGTTGTGTTTAAATATGCACTAATTTTTATGTTTCCAGAGTATAGATCTGAAAATCAGATAAAGCCAGGTTCAAAATTCTTGTTTGATTTTGTTGCCATATTAGAGTTAAAGGTTTTTGCAGAAGGTTTTTTGGGATTTTTTTCTTTATATCACTCCATAAATCTGAAAAAAAACGGCACGGAAAGAAAAATATATTTCAGCCATTTTAGGAATAAAATGTTATATAATCCTGGTTATGTGGAAATCATCCTGTCTTTTCCCTATTCCTAAAAAAGCTAAGGTGTCTAACAATCTTGCTAATCCGAGGCCTATAGGTCTGACTTCGCAGATTATGAAGTGTTTCGAGAGGGTTGTACTGGATCATCTGACTAGGCTTGTGGTGAAGGGTGGGGGGGTAGATGATGCACTACTGTTTATGGTCCACAATATTTACAGTCATCTTGAAACTACTGCCAGTTCCGTTAGGGTCATGTTTTTTTTTATTTTTCGAGTGCTTTTAATACTATACAGCCACATATTTTAGCTAATAAATGAATTGATTTTAAATTGCATAATACAACCATTGCCTGGACCACAGTTTGTTAGAATTGGTAACAAATATTCTGATACCCTTTTAACTAATACTGGAGCACCTCAGGGTACAGTTTTATCCCCTTTTTATTTTCGCTCTATACTGCTGATTACAGGCATAGTCAGCCATCTTGCTGGGTACAAAAACCTTCTGATGACACTGCTTTAGTGGGTCTACTTAATCAGGGTGATGATCTTGCTTACAGAAGGGAGGTTCAGTCTTGGTGTGAGTCAAACTTTTTGAAACTGAACATAGGGAAGACTAAAGAACTTGATTGATTTCAGAAAGAAAAAAGAGAAGATTCTTCCAGTTACAATTAATGGTCAGTTGGTCGAAATTGTGCAGTCATATAAATTTTTAGGTGTCCATCTGGATGAAAACTTAAACTGGAAAGAGAACACTAATGACCTAATGAAGAAGGCTCAGTCGAGACTGTTCATTTTGAGGAAACTCAGATCATTCAACATCAGCACAAAGCTCGTACATGTTTTTTATCAAGGGATTTTAGCTGGTGTTCTTTTTTATGCTGTACTTTGCTGGGGGGCAGTATATCTGTTGAGGACAAAAATAGGATAAATAAGCTGATCAAGAGGGCCGGTTCAGTTATTGGTCTTAACCCAGATGTATTGGAGGTTACTGTGGAGAAGAGGATAAGTTAAAAATTAAACATTGTCCTGCTGTTTGAAGGCCATCCACTACACAACTTGTTCAAAGGACTCAGAAGCTCTTTTAGTGAGCGATTAGTAATGCCCCGGTGCACTAGTGAGCGCATGAGAAGGTCTTTTGTTCCCGCAGCGGTCAGATATTTCAACAAACACTGTTAATTATTGAATATTATTTTTGTGTTTTATAGTGTTTGTATTTTATATTTTTGAACTGTGAAATTTAATCCTTCTTCAATTGTGTCTCCTAATCAGGTTTTGCCTGTAGTGTCTTGTATTAATACACTGACATGGCTACAAACCAGTGTTATTTTGGTATCATTGAGATGATACACTAAGGTAAGTGGTTGCAAACAGTTTATTTTAGCTACATTTAATTTTAAAAATATATATGTTGAAAGTTAGTCAACTAAATTGGTTTATTTAAATGTAGCTAAAATAAATTGATTGCAACCACTTGGCTTTTTTTTTTTGTAAATTCAATGATTTGTATTATAGCTTTGGTTAATATTTTAGATGAGGTTTTATTTTTTAACACTATAACAACACTGCCACAAACTATTAATTCGGATGGGGATCATTCAATCAAAAACTTTCATTCTGTCATCATTTATTCACCCTCATGTCATTCAAATCTGTATAACTTTCTTTTCTTTCCATATTTCAAAGAACATTTTCAAAACAGCTTTGGACCTTCACTGCATTTACACATTTCTCAGAACAACTACTTTTGTTTTCCACAGAAAGTTTTTCTTTCTAACCAAAAACCAACTGAGAATGTCATATGAAAAAAAAAGTTTTCAATGAACAGACAAAGTTATAAATGTTTATTGTCCCCTAGATCCATCTGAAATTGCATTAGGAGATTCTCACAGGCTCGCCGGCTGAATATTAGATTTCTAGAAAAGTCAATAGAGGGCCTCGTCATTAAAGTGAATAAATATTCTCACCCCTCAAAGCCATCTCAAATCCTGCATTTCTGAGTTTTTTCTTTATTATCGACAGGATAATGTTGACTATTTTGCCTCGTGGCTTTTTATATTAAAGCGAATGTGTGTGAACAGAGAAACTCGCCAATAACTCAATAGCTGAATGATTTTATTAGACAAGATTACTTCACCTCGCTGTCTGCGTCTCTGAGGCTGCACTACATTCATTTTATATTTGATTGATGTCTGTATATTTCAGCTACGGTGGGATACACCTCGATCATGCACAGCCAGCTGTTTTGGACATTTGTTTTCATATTAAACAACTACAGTTGCCACAGTTACATTTACACACTGTAAACGCTTTTTGAAGTTGTACATAAAGATTATTTAGCAAGAAAATATTACAAATTTTTACTTAAAAATGTCATATTTAATTCAATGCATTGCTTGCCGTTTCTTTGTAATAATTTGTAAAACTTACTAGCAAGCAAAAACTGTTTCAACTTTACTTTAAACAAATTTACAGTAAAAAAAATTTAACTGTAAAGTTCCACAAAAAAATTACAAAAAACAACTGTAACACATTGAATTAAATGTGGATTTTTATATATAAAAATTAAAGTACTATCTTCTTGTTAATGTACACCATCTGTTTTATTGACAACTTATATATTTTTAAAAAAATATATTATACAGTGCAAAAAATATATATAATAATTGGTGTAGAAATAATTTTATGACTCCAAAATTACTAGTAAGTTCCACAAGTAACAATGCATTAAACATTACATTTTTAAGTAGAAAGACTGAAATTGTATTTTCTTGTAAATACTCTAAAATATGTGTTTTGTGACTTTAAATTTTTTTTACAGTGCATTAATATGCTGAATAAAATTGGTGTAGAAACAATTTTCAATTTTTTAATTACAAATAAATTTCAAATAACACATTTAATGAAATGTAAAATGTTTACATGCATAAAAACTAAATTTTTTTTCGAATGTATACTCCAGTAATCTTTGTAAACTTTGAAAAATATTTTTACAGTGTCCAATACATCAAAAACTGATGTAGAAAAAAAAAATTAATCAGAAATTGCTAACAAATTTCACACGTACTGTAATGACAAATAAATGGCAAGTAATGATTAATTAAACTTTAAATTTTTATGTAGAAAGATTGATTTTTTTTCCACCTTGTAAAATGTGCACCAACTCTGAAAATATATATTTTACATTACATTAATATACTGGAAAATCAGATTACACTTTCACTCAGAAATTGCTGGTATATTTCACAAATAATTACAAAAAAAAGTAAAACTTTTAAGCAGAAAAACTTAAATGGTATTTTCTTGTAAAACACATTCCAGCCATCTTTATTTAAAACTTCTAAAATAATTTTTACAGGTGTGCACCAATTTTTTAGTGCATTTACACATTTTTCACACTTTTATCCAGTGCTTTCAGTACATTTTACTCGTATATGCATTAATGGAAATCTCAGTTCTCCATATTGACTATTATTCTGGTTAATATATCAGTCTGTCGCCCTTAAAATGGAGCAGTGACTGTTGTGCAGGGTCTCGTTCTTCAGTCGCATCTGCAGAGATGTTTTCCTTGAATTTCCTTAATTATCTGTATTATTCTCACAAACCCGTGACGCCTGGGGATCTGATTGGTATTTCTGGAAGGTTTTTAGAAGCTCTGGAGACAATTTACTTCCCCTCCTCAAGTTAATTCATTTATTTATGTGTGGCGAATGAAGATTTAGTATTGTTAGTTACACAAACACAATGACATCTCAGGGAGATTAAAGCGTCCCGTCCACCGCCGTGCATGCTGTGAATTAATTAGCTGGTTAGGAACAGAACGATCCATTAGAGTAGTATAAAAAAACATAGCCAAACCAGCACATCTACACTGACCTGATCACAGCCTGTGTTCACACACACACACACACATAAACACACACACACACGTTCTGAAGTGCAAACAAGCACCAGACACATTCTCAGAGAATGCATGCATTACTATAATGTACTGTACATACTGTTTTACCAGATAAACAATGCAAGTTGCATTGAATAAAAACATCTGAAAAATGCTTGATATTCATAATAAAAGCATTTGTTACTCAATTTAAAACATCTTTAAATCAGAGTCAAGAAAGACATGGCTTATTTCCAAAGTATTAGTGTACTACAGTATGCTGCCGTATTATTTTAGTACAATTTATATACTATACTAAACTTTTAACATGAATAATTATTAAATAATAATTCAATAATTTAATATTTATTCATATAAAATTAATATGTAATAATAAATCAAATTAAAAATTACAATTAATTATCATTGTAATATCAGGCTACTTAAAAAATTATAATAATTGTATGTACTTTTGTCTTTTTTCAGCTGCTTCCACACAAAATCTTTCCTTGTCACACAGTTTCTGAAAGCTGTCACTCAAACAGCAAATCTGCAAAACCAGACACTCATTTTTGGCCTTTGACTACGTAACACACAAAATTCTAACAGGAAGAATCTTGTTTAAGGAGGAAGAGGATGAGTCGGATGGGGAAGGTGATGAAGAACAGGAACAAGAAGAGTGGTCTCTGATGAGATTAGGGCAACTGTCATTGATCATGTGATCAACCGCGGTTTAATGATGAGAGAGGCTCATTCTTGTCATCCCAATTTCTTGTCAGGAGCTCATGAAAGAAGAGCTTTAGTTTTGAATTACTGTGTGTATATGACATATCCAAAAATATATTATTATGGCAAAAGTGTTTGCAACGTAAGACAGATGTTTGCTTTTCAGATGTGTTTGTGATATTTTGAATGTAGTGAGGCATTTTGTGTGTGCAATTCTTGGATTTGTGTGTTAAGTTTTGAAAAAAAGAGATAAAGTTTAGAAAGTGTGTGTAAGCAGCTGAAAAAGCTGTAAGGTTGAACTTCTTTTTATTTATTTTAATTTCCATCTAGCAATTTTATTTAAGTTCTACATTTCTAATTTTCATTTAGCTGAATTCTTTCATGAAATATTTTAGTTTTAGTTTATAGTTTGACTTTCAGTTGATAAAAAACTGGTACGCTGTTGACTATATTTTAAAATAATACATAATATGTAAAAGTGCACATTATGCAATAAAAAAAACATTTCAAATAAGAAAATATTGATCTTTAGTTACTAGGAGAATGCTAATAATTAATTAGTACATTCAAGAAAAAATAATAAAATTTGGGTCACAGACATGCAATGATTCCTGTATGGATTGATTTTCATGTTTGCAGATATAAACCAGGGTTAAACTAAACGGTTATTTGTTTGTTTGTTTGTTTACTTAAAATAAACTTTAACTTGTAAATTAAAATTAAATTAAATAAAAAAAACTAAAATTATATTTCAGCTAGTTGCAAGGCAACATTTTTCATTTTCATTTAGTTTCACTTGATGTACTAAAATAATTCATTGTAAATATTGATATTGATTAAAAAACTATATTAAAACAATATTAAAACTTCAAATAAAAACAGAAAATGTAATAAAAGCAAATTCATAATATGAAGAAAAAACTGTAACAGAATATTAATACTAAAATAACACTGATGTGACATGACAATGCTTATTTCAGTCAAAAATCACATCTTTACAGGGCTAATTCAGAACAAGCCACATTTTCAGTAAAAATCTCCCTGCAAACCGCAAATGATGATGGTAAACTCTCTCTGGCATGTTTCCAGTGTGGAAAATGGACTGTAAGTGCACATTTTTCCTGCCACTACAGATGATGATGGTCTCTTGTGTTACACTGAAAGGCATGATAACAACATGTAAAACACACAGCTGAAAATCAAACACTGCCAAGAGAAGCCATCGAGGCTGATGAAGCTGCAGAGAGCCAATTTAAGGGCAGGTATTTCAGCGGGTGCCAGAAAATGCATCAAGAAAAAATACAAGATGCAGCATCCAAATCCATCCACTTCTGAGATAATGCATGTATTTGAGCACCGGCTTGTATCTTAGCAAGTGTTGAGTCTAATTAAAGGCTTTGGATTTCTCCCAACGGTGCTGACTTGCACTTTTCCAGCCTTCAGTCAAGTCGTAATGATCATGTTTACGTGATTAACTCCCACAAATGCTTTCCTCTTTGGAGGCGTATCAAATGAAGGAACATGCAGAAGCAAATTGGTCAAAATTGTAAACATATTTAATAAATAAGCACGCGTGGAGCGAGGGATGTGTGTGGAGCTGTCGATGAAGAACAGCCTTTTAATTCTTTCTGAATTCTATATGCGCTAACGAGCTAACATTTTGAGAGCGTTATCAAAGACACAGAATGATATCATTAGCTAAAGTTATCAGCTTTTGTCTTCTCCAGATGTTAACTGATGGACTGGATTATTGAGATGTTTTTATCAGACTCGCATTCTGACGGCACCCATTCACTGCAGAGCATCCAGTAAGGATTGAAAGCATGGAAATGCAAACCATTTTATTCAGTTTTTCCTGTTTGACTCTTTCAAGCTGATTTATGAGCATGTGATGCTGTCATTATCCTATCGACAAGGTAAATCGGTGAGTCGTAGTAATGAGGAGAACATGAGATTGTTTTCTCCTCATTGAAAACGCCCCTGTTGTAAATATTCGGCAAGGATGTTAATCACACGGTATGTTTTCCAACTACAGCATTGCAGAAATAAAGCATTTATGCATGTGCAGCACGGACGCTTGAACTATATAATTGATCAATAACAACATATTTAACGTGCAGCTCTTATGGGACGTAGCATTTCATTGATTTTGAATGTTTTAATAGCAGATGCAAGGCAGTTTACGGATTTTGATCTCCAATATAGATATGATTCATACAGAGTTATAATTATCTTTCTCTTGAAGGAGTTATGATGTAATGCAGGACATCAAAGAGTGAATCAGATGCTGGTTTCTGATAAGAAATGTCTCATAAAAGTATGCAAAAATATATGTATTTAGACCCAGTCGATGACTTTCCCCCAGAAAAATATGCAAATTGCTCATTCATCCCGTGTAGTTACAATGCTGATTTCACTTGACAAAAATCAATCAATTAATCACTGCAGGGCTCACATTTTCTGAGTGTCAGGAAAATTTGGGCGTTGAACATAATTGCAAATGATAGAGGTCAGTCAACAAGAGCAGGAT
The DNA here is from genome assembly GCF_936440315.1 of Barbus barbus. Classification (NCBI taxonomy): domain Eukaryota; kingdom Metazoa; phylum Chordata; class Actinopteri; order Cypriniformes; family Cyprinidae; genus Barbus; species Barbus barbus. The sequence continues at coordinate 29,610,119 of NC_136752.1, read as the reverse complement.
GAAATTACTGCAGACGCAAACAAAAAATCAAGCAGCATTAAGAGACAAAGTGTGTTTAATGAGCCAAGAAACCCAGTACTTTGTGTACAATTTACAGCCGTACGACCCAAAACATACACAAACCTTCCAGATGCTGATCTATTACGGACTGAACTCTGGAGAACAAAAGCGTGTAACACCCAGAGGTCATTAGTAAGAGGCAAGCTGTACCAATATTGTTCAGTACAACGTGCAATCGCTTACTAAGCATTTTAGAAAGATTAAAGCTGAAACTAATCCAGCATTAAGATGTTTTAACTTCAAAATGTTGCTTCAATGCGAGTCCATAATCCATAACGTTAAAAAGGTCTTAATGCTGGATGTGTTTCATCTTTTGTGTTCTCTAGATGATAACTGATGGACTGTGGATTATTGTGATGTTTTATCAGACTCTCATTCTGACGGCACCCATTCACTTCTATTGCTGAGACACTGATGCAGAGACACATTTGATGAAGAAACGAACCCATCTCAGATGAGCACATTTTCAGATACTTTTCATTTTTGACTGAACTATTCCTTTAAGAAAAACACATTTTTCTAATAATTATAATTTTAAAGCCACGGCTTCATGTATAAATAAAAAAAGGTTATTACACTAGAGAATCCTCACATACAACATAAACCGCTGCTTTTACTTGATGATGAAAAAGTGTAACCTCACTCCCTCAGTGACCCTCCAAAACACTCAAGATCACAATAGAAATAATTTGGCCCCCAGCATGCGATGTGATTGATGCCCGGATCACAGCCTGACAAATGAAGCGAGAAAAACAGGAGGGACTGTTGACTCATTTTTCATGTTATAATGAACTACAGGATCAGGGAGCTTCAGCTGGAATAATAACAGCATGAGAAGGTCTCGAGATCACGCAGGAATCTGTGAAACACCTCCAGCTTCATTTCTGCTGAATAATTCATGCTTCATTAATTGGAAAGTAAATGAAGTCCAATGTTTCCACACATGAATAGTGTGAACGATTAGTCTGCCTAAATCAGTTACTGGCATCCCTTCAGAAAGCTGCTAGGCATCTTTCACCAGACGCTCACCATGCATTTAAGATGCTTCTGGTGAAGAGCTCAGAGCTGGTTTGTGAATATATAACAAGCTCCAAAACTAGAGAAGATTCAAATTATAGAATTAATAACTCAATAAGCAACTAAAAAAACTGACAAAGAATTTAGTTAGCCTACTTATCAAATAAATAAATAACTTTTATGAATAACTAATTTATTTACTTATGAAATAAATAAATAACTTAATTACTAAATAAATGAGTTACATATATTAATAAATAATTTAGTTACTACATAAATGAAATAACTAATTTAGTTGCTTATTATATTAAATAATATTAAATCATTTATTTATTTACTTAAGTAAATAATGAATTTACTTATTAAATCAATTAATTAGTTATTAAATAAAATAAATCGTTGAGTTGCTTATGAAATAACTAATTTAATTACTCATTAAATAATTTAGGCGCTTAAGTAAATAATAATTAAAATTAGTTTAATTGAGTTACTTGTATGTATGTGTTTTATGAAAATATTAAAAATTGATATCAGACATGCATGCTGGAAACCCGTGCCACAAAATAAAAGTAAATGCATCTCTTTATCTGAGACAAACCTATGAAATAAACTTATGAAATAAAAAATTATATAAATTTGAGTAAAATATAAAATTTGACTTTTTTCCACCGGGCAAGGGATAGAAGTATCGCTTTTTATTTTTTCATTTATATGTTTATTATTGAAATGTTGTTATATGCATGTGTCAATTTTATTTAATTTCTTTATTTTCTTAAATATGTGGGTATATAGTATTTATAGAGTTGTAACTTTTAGTTTTAGTTACTTTTTCTTATTTGTAAGTCGCTTTGGACAAAAGCATCTGCTAAATGACAAAAGTAAAGTAAGTAAGTAAATATATTTATAATGAATTCAGATTTTTTTTTCCTTACAATTCAGAGTTTCTTAAAATTCAGACATTTCTACACACACACACACACACACACACATATATAACACATATATACAACACTAATCATGACAGCATCCACTTTTTCTGAAATGGGAAACATCTGTTTTCTTAAAATCTCTTTTTCTATATAATGAAAGCAAAGTGGACTGAGCCTGCACATATATATATATGTCACTATACTATATTACATTTCTGAAATGTACTGTTTTTTGTGAGCAACAGACTGCCGTTCAATAATAATAATAATTTTCAAACTCATAATAACATTTGGTTACCAGCTGTGTGACTTCAGAAGACTTGGGAAACAGTGCACGGGTCATATGAACAAATGTTATGATACATATTATGCATTTATGGTGCTTTTGTATGTTCTTTTAAGCTTAAAAGTTTCTGTGAGCAACTCCTGGATCAGAAAATCTAAACAGAAAATGCATTTTTGAGCTACTGAAGTATTTCTGTCGGAAGATGGAGAAGCAAGGTCTTTCGTATAATGTTGTTTGCTGAAGCCGTCATACATCGGTCTGAGACAGAGTGCTGGGTGAATCTGGCTCTCCTAATCGGATTTGGGCAGGTTTACATTAATGCATTTGGCAGATGCTTTTATTCAAAGTGTGTTCATGCTATACGTTTTCCATGAAGGGTTCAATTTGCATTTTCACTGCTGGTTATACTCTGTATAATTGTGTATGTGACCAATAAAATCTTGAATCTTGACTCCAGCAGATGAGCTAACACAAGAGTGATGAAAACCTGAAAACTAGACAGAAAACTAGACGCTTTCTCATTGCTTCTAATGTCAGTAAATCTGTGCACATTGAAATACTGTGGCTTTTTTGATCAAATGTTCCTCATTTATAAGTCGCTTTGGGTAAACTGAATAAATGTTATGATAAAGACGACGCTTGGGAGTTTGTTGTGTTTTGGCAGTTTTTAAATACAGAAGCTTAAACAGCGAAGAGCTATTTTTGGCAGTAAATAATGCATTTATGAATAAAACTCTCAAACTCAACAGTTTTATAATGTAAAGCTGTTTTGTTTTGTTCTTTTACACCAATATCAGACTGATTCGGTCACTTGTAATCAATAATCTGACCTTTTGCTATGTGTAAAAAATCTAATAAAATAAAGCACAATCCACCTCTAAAGCCTTTTTTCACAAGATTTATTGAAAATATTGAAAATATTCTACAATACAGACCATATTTTCATTACATTTACAGCTATACATCACTCTCATGACTTTTATAAGTATTATTTTTTTATGTTTTTATTTTAAAATTAGTTCAAGTTTTAGTAATTTTATATTTTGTCATTTTTAGTTTTTTTATCTATATTTTATAAAAAAAATTATTGCAGCTTTAGCTTTAGCTATTTTAGTACATCAAGTTAAACTAAATAAAAATGAGATATGTTGCTAGCTGATTGTTTTTAATATTTTATTTCAGTTAATGTTTATAAAGTAACCAAAAAAAAGTAAATAAACAAATAAGATGAAGCACATTTCAGCTATATATCATTCATATGACAACATTTTATTTTACATTTTCATTTTAGTTCAAGTTTTAGTAATTTTATCATGTTTTTGTAATTTTTTGTTTTGTTTTTAAATATCTATATAGTTTTTATTAATTTATATTTCAGTTTAATTTTAATTTTAGTAAGTTTTATTTTAAAAAAATTATATTTTTACTTTTATTTCAACTTTAAGTAACAAAAATAAGTCAAATTAAAAATTAAATAAGCAAATAATACGAAGCACAATGCATCTGTAAAGCATTGTTGTTGTTGTTTTTTACGATTTTGAAAAATGCGGTGTATATACTACAATATTTCCAGCTTCCATCACATGAGATTTAAGATCGTATCACACACGTCTTTGTGCTTCTCTCACTGATTGATTTTCGTTTGCGTCTGCAGTCATTTCAGTCCAGATCAGCCTGCTCTTGTTGACTGACCTCGGTCATTTACAATTGTGTTCAGTGTCCAAAATCTGCTGACACCTTCCTCGGTTTCAGCAAAACTGTGAGCGCTGCAGTTTAACACCTGCCAAAATCAGCACTGAAGCTAAACCTTGATGCAACCTGCAGTTATCAAAAAACAAACACTAAAGCAAGCATTGATTAGATTACTAATAAAACAATAACATCTTCCATATTGGGATGTACATCCCAATCAAAAAACACAAAATTAACATTGAATTTTATTATTCATGTCGACTTTGTGCATTTGAAAGTTAAGTGACTAATACGAAGTAGCAAAATAAACAAATATAACTACAAACTGAATCAAGTGGGAAACCACAATGCACATCAAAATAATGATTGGCAAAATTATTATTACATTTGATCAAATTTAAAGCATTAAAAGAACATTATCTGACACAAAACTAAGGAAATTAATTCAGTGGACAACAGCAAATCTTAATATAGCAATACGCTGATTTAAAAATATATATAAAGAAGTTTTGCTCTGTTTGTTTGTTTTGTGATTATATATCGTTATGACTATAAAATAGTTATTGATTATTATTATTATTTATAAATAAAATGAGAAAAACTACCATTGTAATATTTCACCTTAAAATGTTGAATCAGTGTTTATTTTTATACGTAATTTTGTTGTGTTTTTTTAAATTTCAGTATTTTTTATTAAAAATTCTACTTTTTCTAAATGTGTTATTTTTGTTTTAGTTTTAGTTATTTTGTAAATCATGTTAAACTAAATAAAAATGTTGGTTTGGCAACTATAGCTGAAATAAAATGCTTTTTATATTTTATTGTATTTTATTTCAGTTTACATTTTTTTTTCAAGTAACAAAAATGTTATATGATTTTAATTTCAGTTCCAATTTAAGTTTTAATTAAAGAGGGATCAACAGAAATCTATTTTATTTTATTGGGATTAATTTTGTTTATAAAACTATCTTGAAAAGCATTACTATTTACTGTCATGCTACTCAAAACAAAAAAAATTCTACTTTTAGTTGTTTACTCCCAGTATTGTCATGTGTGTGTCCCTGCAGCACAGAAGCAGTCATCAGTAGCACAGGTAACAACTTAATTATTGATTAGTAATATGCATTGCTAAGAACTTCATTTGAACAACTTTAAAGGAGATTTTCTCAATATTTAGATTTTTTTGCTCCCTCAGATTCCAGATTTTCTAATAGTTGTATCTCAGACAAATATTGTCCTATCATAACAAACCATACATCAATGGAAATATTATTCAGCTTTCAGATGATGCATACATCTCAATTAAAAAAAATGGACTCTTATGACTGGTTTTGTGCTCCAGGAACACATATGCAGCTTGTTCTCAACGCCAGCTCATTTGAAACATCAGCTCATCCGCTCATTTATCGAGCTGAGGTTAGAAATTATGACTCACCGACAGTTTAACCACTCGTCAAGGGAAAGAGAGAGAACCAGGCCAGATTTAAACGTACGTTAGTTGTAAAAGTTAAACACCCACGTATGGCACACTCCAGATCCTGATTTACCCACTCGTTCTCGCTGAAGAGGTGAGACATACAGGCATCTCTGGCCCCTCAGCGTTATTATCGTCGGCCACCGGCGAACACTGATGGCCCTCGATGACACCGGCTGCAGGGCAGATTAGCTCTTTGTGTTGAAGACTGGAGAGCTTCTCGATGGGCTAATCACTCTGCGCTTCATGAACCCGCAGCAGAGAGCTTTATAGACTCGTATAAATGTGTGTCTGATTTTGTGTGATGAACATCCGATGCCGAGCAGAACAGGTTCCTGGATCCACGTCCAACTTTCCCATTAAACAATCAATGTACTATTCTTGCATTCGACTATTAGCTTTTACTATCATTTAGGCAGAGATTTATCTGAAGTAGATGATAACGCAGTCTGTAACGCTTCATGTTTCCAGAACTTAGTAATTGTGAACTTGAACGCAAAATGCATTGAAGGAATAGCCAAAAATGACAATGTGTTAGAAATGTTGCTCTGCATCTCATCTGCATCTGCAACACAACTGGTTGACGCTCACCTGACACACCTGTGGAGTCGTATTCAAACTAAACATCTGCATTTTCACATGAATGAAGACTTTTTCCGTTTGCCCAGCTCAGTTTATCTGTTGGAAACCGAGGAGCGACAGACAGTAAGAGAGTAAGTGAGCGCAGTTCAAATTAAACCACTCCCGCTGAACTTGATTCAGTCTGACAGAGAGAAAAGGGCAGCTGTGGCGATCTGGTCTTTTCATTGCAGCCAGCCCAATGTAAGTCGGCTTACTTGTCTATCATACGCTCGTCTCGAAGCTCGCTGCATGAAAATATGCCTTTTTCCCTCAGAAGCAGCTCTGTTTGAGTGACCTACTGTAGCTGAGGGCAAGATCTGGAGAAATATTGTTTATTTAAAGTGACGGTGTCTCTACCATTGCTATCAGCTCAGATTTATGTTCACCACAGAAAGGTCTTATTATTCAGTGCTTGAATCTTAGTGGCTATAGGAATTATATGGGAATATCTAAACTCAGGACTAAGTGCATAAATATGCCATCTGCCATATTTTCAGACAATCTTTTGCATGTTTCTAATGTACGTTTTCCAGAATGTAAAGCATTTATCAATTCCACCTCCTATGCAAATACCTTACATCATATTTAATATATATATATATTTTTTTTTTTTTCAGTTTTATGATTACAAACAGTTGCATGAACTTCAAGTGCAATGCAAGTCATTGTGAATAAAAGCTTGCATGCCAAATGCATGAATATTAATGTTTAAAACAAGGTTAAAATGCAATGTAAAGCATTTATCAACTGCATCTCATATGCAAATATCTCACATCATATTTTAGAGAAAAAACTTTCAGTTTTATGATTACAAAAAGCTACATGAACAGGGAGTGCATGAACCAAACCATAGCATGACAAACATTAAGTGCAATGTAGGTCGTCTTGAATAAAGGTGTCAAAAGCATAAATGTTGATGTTTACAACAAGGTTAACATGCACTTGTTAACTAGAACTAACAATCAGCACAAAGTAAAGTTTTTATAAATATCTTACATGCTTTATATATATAACAAAAAATGTATTTCATTTTAACTTAATTTTTGTATTTAAATTTGTTTTTTATTTTCAGTTTTATGATTATAACAATCTCAGTTTTGGAAACAAGGAGCAACAGTTCAAATAAAAAAAAAAGGTTTCTAATGTACGTTTTCTAGTTTATTACAACTTAAACATGCAAAATGTACAAATGCATTAATAAAATTGGCAACACTCACTGTAATCCAAACAGCATGGCATTAAAAACGCCAGCCATGAGTTTGATAGGGAGTGCATGTACACCGTCTTGAATAAAAGCTGACAAATGCTTAAAAATAAATGTTCACAATGAGTTTAGCATGCAATTGTTAACAAGAACTGGTATGCAATCTTGCATACTTTATATTTAGTTTCATTTTCAGTTTTATGCTTTCAACAAGAATTTTTGGTGGCAGCCTAAAGATGCTTGCTGATCATCTTTGCTGCTAAATATAATTCACACAAAAAAAACGGCCTTCATTATGTGTCAGTCAGCAATTACAGTATTTGCTGAGCTGACAGTAAAAAAAACAACAAATAGCTTAGTACACAATAAATAGCTAAATCTTTTATGAAGTAGACTAGAGAAACAGCACTACTAGTGGTGGCAACGGAATTGAAAAGTGAGTCTCACAAAACATGAGTTTAATTCCCAAGAAGTCATTAAATAAACCTTAAATGCAATTACGTTGGATCACCATGCAATGCTTAACAAGAGCAAACAATGAACACAATTTAATGCATTTATCAATTGCACTGCATATGCAAATATCTTGCATACTTCATATTTAAGAAATAAAATCAGATTTTTCAATAAAATCGTATAAAGCCAAGTCCATTTTTCACCAGTTAATTTTGTGCCTGTTTTTGGTGCCAAGACATTTGCAGCATTAACGAAATAAAACACACGTGTTGCACTGCATTGGTCACTTGCAGTGTAAATGCAAAAGGCAGCAATGAATTGAAAAGCCTGGTTGTGTTAGCAGACTGGACTTTAAGTATCCCTGACCCATAACTCCAAACCGTTTGGAGATTATCCAAACCTCCGGTCCAGAGTCGTCTAAAGAGGGTCGGTGTGAATTGACTCTTTGCATGATGTTAAATGTCACTCCTTGATCTTTCTGCACTCAAGAGTAATTCAACTTCCCATCAATGCTTAGCAAAAGGCTACACAGATCACAAAAGACACGTTTACGGCTTTGGCTCTTGTGTCTGATGGTTTTATCGGCACAAGCATCTGACCTGACTTCATTCGAAATGGCTTGTTTAATTAAACTGCAACTATAAGTGAATTAACAATGCTGAACTAACTTAACCAGAAGTCCCCAGCTAAAAATGTTGACCTTTTTTCTGGTGAAAGAAATACATGAATGCAGAAGTAAGCCGAAATTTTAAATGTCATGGATGAATGTTTACTGAGTATTCCACTATTTTGTAAAAGGAAGTGAAATGACAATTTTCACCTGAATTTAGAGCCAATTTGCAGGTGGGTAAAATGACTTTAGAAAGATTGCAGCATTATTATATTATTTTTACACAGAGATTGGTAGGTCTAGAAAATATTTAGCAATCTTTGTTGCATTATTTGACAACGGCGACAGTTAAAAAAAAAAAAAATATGAAAAATAAATTTTTTGCATTTTTTCCCCCAAAGTTTATATGCATGTAACTCAAGAATTATTAATGATATCGCAACATCCTTTTTGATTTTGATTTCTTAACACACTTTTGCTTTGGTATGTTAACTTTTCAGGCCCTTTGAGATTCATTTCCGGAGATACCGGGATCTCAATGCAGCCTCATGTGTAAATTGTACACATATTCAGTGATCAAAAAACAAAATGTGGGTCGCTTTGCATACAGCTGATATTTATTGCATTTAAAGAGGAATGTCTGAAGAACATATGATGTTGAAACTAGAAATGTATCTTCTTTCCCTCTTTCAAAACAATAGAGCATAACATATTGAGTGCCAAAAACATTATTTTTCAAATGTTTGCATGCCTATAACTCAAGACATAGTAAAGATATCTTAATATCCTTTTAGATTTTGGTTCTTAACAAACCTTTATTTTATCATATTCATTTTAATGTCCCTATATGGTTCAGACCCAGAGATATGGGGATCTCAATGTGAAGAATGTTGCATTTTTCGGCAACTCTTAAGGTGTCCCTGTTACACGTTACATGTACTTACTATTATAATAACAATATGCATAATTGCAAGCAACCCTAAGACAAATCCTAATCCTAACCCTAACCATATAGTTAGTACACATAGTTTAATAAATATTACTCAGTACTTAAATGTATAATTACACTGAAACAAGGACACCTTAAAATAAAGTGTAACCCATTTTTCTAATTTTCAGTGGTCAAAAACTAAATGTGAATCACTTTGCAGTTGCATACAGCTCGTTTCGAAGCACCATCTTTTTGATAAAAAAAAAAAAGCTGATACTATCCTATGCAGTACAGAAAACGAGGCCGATGCTATTGTAGCATTACCTGGTACGTCAAAGTAGCGTACGTTACGTTAAACTGTAACAGCAGGGGATTGTTGGCATATAAGAACAAGTGATTTCAATAAACAAAAAGTTCATATTAAGTGACTTACATCGTCTGAATATAACAGTATTGCCTGATTTTGCTCTATTTCGTCAACTGTGTGAACGCGCTCAGGACAGTTGGACCGTGCAGTGGATCAGAGGTAAAAAACTATATAAATACAGTTCAGTTTCTCACACAAACCAATCTTTTCATGTCTTTAGATCTCAATGTATCGTCACGAGCCGCATGGTTTAATTTGGTTTTGTCTGTGTATGTTTTTTTCTCTCTCAAAGCCGTGAGTCCCATTGACTGCCATTATATGACTGACAGACTGCAACGGTTTGAGTTAAAAATCTTCATTTGTGTTCTACTGATGAAACAAAGTCACCTACATCTTGGATGCCCTGGGGGTAAGCAGATAAACATCAAATGTTCATTTTTGGGTGAACTATACCTTTAAATGCCAAAATCATTCTTTTTTCAATGTTTGCATGCCTAAAAATCAAGAAATACTCAAGATATCTTCATATCCTTTCAGATTTTGATTCTTCATTTTTGAATTTCATTTTAAAGGCCCTATATGGTTCAGGCTCAGAGATTTGGGGATCTCAACACGGCTCCGTGAGTGAATTAAACATAGCTGACATTACTGCCGGCCCAGAATGCTGTGCATAATACCTGAGCTTGAGGCCACACAGCATGCATGATGAATACATCACCCAGTGCATTCACACATCCACCATCTGTTATAGCTGCTGGAACACCAGGAGCTTCTGTGTTTTAACATCTCAGATCTGACCAGTATGTGCATTTGCACAGGCCTGTTAACCCTGAACACTGTTCCTGAATATATATAAAGATACAGCTCACACACACACAAACAGAGCCTGTTTATACTGGCCTTGAGTTTTTGCCTGTTTGCTGTTTGAGAGCCACGCCATGCACTTCAAATGGCGTGGAATATTTAATTAGCTCCGCCTCGGTTGATCGTCTTATCATGGCTGGCTCTTAACTTATCCTATTTGCATGTCTCTTTTAACAGAAGACTTCAGAAGCGCCCTTGAAGGTTTAAAAACAGCCAGGCACCTTTAGCTCACCCTGTCCACATCTGCAGCTCCATTAGCATGGCTTTGAATACTGAAGATGCATAGCGAGCTGTAGTGCTCTAGCGCCTCCTCAGGACACGGACGAGATCGCAAAGCTGAAAAACCCCACAGATGCACAGTAAAGGAGGAAACCAAGCCATGTACAGACAGAAAGCCACTATTACAAACAACCTAGCAACACCCATAATACCCTAGCAACCAAAAACAGCACAGGAACTGCTAATGATCACTGTAACTATAACAAAACACCAAAAGAACCGGACATACAGTCATCATTTAAGAGTGAATCTCACAAAGTTGTCAAGAAAAAGAGCTCAGCTTCATCCCAAAACAATAAGAAAGAATTAAAGTGATATATGAACTTATATTAAAATTATTAAAAACATTATTTAATAAATTATAAAAATTAAGTTTTGCATTAAGCACATTTTCTTACAAATACACATATAATATAAATGTTTTTATGTAAATATATTAATATATATTATTTAGAATCGGTAAATATTCATGACAGTAATTTGTTATACTGCCATAAATTTATAGTAAATTATTAATTGAACCTCTTTTATTATGAAAATATCAGTTTTCAAATTTTCAGTTTTAATTTCTGCTGCTAAATATAATACTATTGTAGTGTTAATGGGTTTTTGTTTTACTGTTGCATTGTAATTGTATTATTATATTATTCACAGATCATATTTATAACTGTTAAATATTGATTCATGGTAGTAATTTGTTATGTTGCCTTTAATTTATACTCATTTATCATTGCACCTGATATGCAAAAATTTCATATTTAAGAAAAAAAAACATCAGCATTCAATTTTCTGTTTTATTTTTTGCTGCTAAATATAATTTGCAGTCTTACTGGAACTAAAAGCAATTGTTGCATCGTAATATATAAAAATATATTTATATTTACAGTTATTATTTATAACTGAAATATCACAGTAGTAATTTTTTTAACTGCCTTTAATTTCTACAATTTAAAAAGAAGAAATGTATTACAGTATTTTTTACTGAAACATATACAGTAAAAATACTGTATTACAATAATAATCACCATTATGAATTATCAAAAAAAAAAGAAAAGAAAAATAAATTGCCAGGATGCATCACAATGGATTATTTCATGTGCAAATCTTACTTTTATTTTTGCAAAATAATTGCATAAATTATTCTTTTTTTTTTTTTTTCAACTCCTAATTTTAGGTGAAATAATGAGATGGCATTCAAACACAGCAAGAACGACAGCTAAATTAAATGCTCACATTTCACACAGCAGGAGAGTGTTTTACCAGACTTATTGTTATCATATCGCGATGAAATCATGCGAAGCCGGGGTGGGATAAAAGATAAGCTCAAAGGTCAAACTGCGAGGAACAAGTGTATCTTCTTCATGTGCATCCAGAGGCAGCGGATGCAAGCCATGTGCGATGTTTCCATGCCAACCAGCCTCAGAAGCAACATCTGAAATATCCTGTTATCTTGGAAATAGATGGCAAGCCAAAGGATACACGGCTGGCAGAGTAAATCATGAGGCTTCCAGCTTTAACTCTTTCATTTTACGCCCAAAAGCAGAGCATTAAAAGCCAGCAGACATCCATAAATATCTCTTACTGTATATCCACGACGGCTCTTAGTACGTCATTGTCATAGTTTGGGTTGTTTGGATGATAAAACTGCATGAGCTGATGGCAGCTTATATAAACCACTGCTTTTAACCTTAAACTGGTTTTATTGTCTGTCTGGATGCAGATATAACCCTGTTTTTAACTCATTCATAATGTGCATGAAACCACAGTCGAATATTCAGTTTTATAAAGGCTGCTACATCAGATTGACTGTGTTTTTACAGAATATAATAGTAAAGTGTGTCAGCTCTTCAAATATTTTGTGCTTCTGCCATCTAGTGTCTGACAGACACGTCTTGAGTTTTCATTTTACTTCACTTTTCACTTTTTTTTTTTTATTTCAATTTCGGTTTGCTTTTTAAAAAACGTCATTTTGGTCGTTTAGTTTTTAAGCGGTTGCTTTAAATTATTTAACGTTATACGTGACGAACGTGTAGCCAACGTGGAGGCGTTCCTCATGAATATTAATTAGCACGTGCTGAGGGCGTGGGCAGTGGTGGTCGCGCGTCCAATCAAGGATCGTAATTAATGTTCATGATTAATATTCATATAACTAAACATCTAAACTATTTGTGAAATTTAAAAACAGATGCGGCATCGCGACGAGGTGGCCGAGTGGTTAAGGCGATGGACTGCTAATCCATTGTGCTCTGCACGCGTGGGTTCGAATCCCATCCTCGTCGACTGCTTTTATATTAAATATACTTTTATCACATAATTTTTTATTTTAGATTCAACTTTGTCATTATGCAGACGTACAGAACTAGTGATATGCCGTTAGCATCTAACCAGAAGTGCAAGAATATAGTGTTTTCTATACAGATAAGTGCAGAGTAAGAGAAGCTATAACTTAGTGCTATCTACAATATTTAACAATGTAGAGAATATAAATAGGAGTGCAAATGTGTACAGTATGGACAGCTGTGCTTTGTACAGTAACACTGTTAGACGGTATACAGTGTAACAGCTAGTCTGTGCAAAATATGAATAGTGACATTACGATCACTAACACACATTAAAAACCATGTATGAATTACCTTTATGACACACACATAAATTAAACTTATTGTAGCAGTACTGGAGTTATTACTGATGTATTTATTTTTGTGCAAAATCTATAAACTGTATCTATCCATCCATCCATATATAAACAAACTAACGAGTTAATAAAATTTGACTAACAGCCCTTTATATTCGGCCAATAATTAATTTTTACTTCATTATGCATTTTTCCTCTGCTCAACTTTGGTCAAAATCATATTTTTATGCTTGTTTTGCATTGATGTCTTCTACATCTCAAGCTTAGGTGTAATATTTAATTGCATATATAATCAGTGAGGTTTACGCACAACTTTCCCAAGTTCATAATTTTAATCAACTGCAAAATGATTACAACCAAACAATAACTCATTTATATTAACCACAGTCAAGCATCATTAACTATGATCATTTGCATATGAAATTTATTGAAACAAAGCATAAACCATCTATAAACCTTCAGTTTACTGAATTCAAACATCTTTCAAAGAAGAAAAACACAGTGCAACTTCTGAACAGAAACAAAACAATGTTTATTGAATGCTCCAGAGTAACTTCATGATGTTAGGATGGTGAGCTGGAGGACATCATGGAAGTTCAGCGGTCAGGAGTTCAGTCCAGCTGGATAAAGAGAGACAACAGTGAGGTTAGTTTTATGATGCATCAGTAAGTCATGCATCTAAATTATTAAACAAGTCACATGCAAACCAACACCATTCATGTGAGCTTCCAAACAAAGCATGCATGATTTAACTATGAGCAGCAGAACTCAAACACTCTTAAAAAGCATGAATCCTTGCCTTGACAAAGCCGATATCTTTAGCGTACTGTCTGAAGCACTGGCGGCACATGTTGAGTCCGTATTTACGGATCAGACCATGTCTGTTTGAGCAAACCCGGCTGGAGAAAACAACACAAGTTACAAACACTCAAATGATAGCATGCATTTAAAAACACAGATGAATCCACAACATATACAAATACCAAATTCATTATTTGATTAAATACTACTTTCACTATTAATAAGCATCCCTTATAAGCTTTGTGGCTAAAAAATAAATTAATAAAATTGCTTAAAACAAGCACAAATGCGATAAGAATAATAATAATCTTAATTCAAATGCTAATAATACAATTTTTAGTGCAACACTGACAGATATTTCTGCATATTTTAAGCAAAGAGAAAAAAATAACACGATCATTTTTTCAGGATATTTTTGCATATTTTAAGCAACAACAAAAAAACTTTACAAGACTTTTTTACTTAAGTAATTGTTTCTTGATTCAAGAATTTAGATATTTATATTAGAAAGGCAAAGAAACTAATAAAAATGTTTGCAGTGCAGAATTTTAACAAGAAATAAGAGGATTTTTATTATTTTAAAGTGAATCTCTTTAGTGAGACGGAAATCAGTAGCAGAATAATATCAATATTAAAGGATCGCTCCTCGTGTCGATCCGAACCATTAAGACCTTCTTTTGTCAGATTTCATCAGAAATATCTTCATTAGTGCTCCGATGAGCGCAGATCTGACGGGTTTGGAGCATGAGGACGAGTAATGACTGAATTCTGATTTCAGGGTGAAGTAAGTTTATCAGTTTAAGGTTGAAATGTTTCCTAAACGCGGTATTAGCCGAGATCAGAGCTAGCCGCCGCCATATTAGCGCTTCTTCATCAAACATGTGCTTCACAATCAGCTCTGAATAAACACACGACGGCCTGAACACACACACAATCACAACCCCTTCACATTACACCGCGACTGAAGCAGAACTGACCAGGATCGGGATCCCTGGCCGTATTTTCTGGGGTGACTCCAGTAGAGCTGCTGATGGCCCATCTCGTCTCTCTCGATCGGGATGTAGGAAAGGAAGTGGCGCTTGTGCGCAGGCGCAGAAAAGACGCGCTCCTTCTACGCGCTTCCTGTGACGACAGCGCCGCTTAGCGGTCTATACACACAAACAAAAACAAATATTCGGTTATTATTTATTTATAAATGACTGAAAACACGTTTCGCCATTGAGAACTGGGAATCTGAGTTAGATGGATGATATATTAAAACACTTATTTTTTCTTATTTTATTTACTCTTTTTTTATTGGTAAGTTAATTTATAATTATTAGACAAAGCGTTTTTATTACTTTTTTAAATCGTTAATAGGGTGCAAACACATTTTAAAATAAAATAAGGAAAATACATTTAAAAATAAATAATACATTTAAGCTATACTTTATACATTTTGGTATATGAAGCTTGAAACTTTCAAAAGTATATATCATTGAGCTTATTATTATATTTAAAATATATTTGGTCCAGAATAAATGGATCATTTATATAACGTTCCCTTAATGTTCCCATAACCCCATTTTTATATCATAATCATAACCCAAACACATCTGCATCTAATGGTCGAGATGACGAATTACACACAAAAAAAGTGAAATTTAAAAAAAATAAAATATTGCTCTGGTGACAAAAAAAACTCACATCTAATTCAATTCTACGTGTAAAACCCCATATGTTTCATATTATTTGACATGATTTTGTAAAAATGTTGTAAGGTGCAAGAATTAGACAAATTAGTCACAAGTAGAAGTAACCCTGTCAATCATTATGGTCGCTAAATATATCTAATATGAGCTTGTTGCATGCATTGCATGAACTTTTTCATTCTTTTTTAAGCACAAAAGGCGAATATTGTGTGTCATGTGACATCAGGCGCGTGCTGACAGCTGAGGCCCCCGAGGTTTGCTGGAGCCTTTGGTTCCGCGCGCGGAGCCTGAGCACTATGACACGCGTCTTCAATTAAAATGCGCTTCTATGAGGACATGACAGCCGCCATACATGCCTGCATCTGCGGTGAGGCTTTGATTCTCTTTGGGTTTCTGTGGTTCGTGTGGATCAACATGCGGCAGCTCTTTAAGAATCAGTAGCAGCAAAGCTAACGAGTGACAGTGCATCACAACAATCGGTCTGCATTCGCGTGCATCGATTATCAGTCAGTTAAAACGAGTAATATCAACTAAATACAGTTTGTGATGAATGCAATGGCATGCTTTTGGCTTTAATGCTTTTTCTGGCTCGCGCCGCTACTCGCTTTAGCATGCAGCAGCAAGGAATGCATTCGTGCTGGCTTCATACTTCCTTGTTTTTCAACTTTACCCAGTGCATATTTGTGCAATCAAACGCTTTCTCACATTTATGAAGCTCTGGAATTGCATTAGTTGACAGTCGTGTAAATATGGTCGCGTTTCTCCCATATTGTGTTTTTGCGCGTGCACGTGCATGTATTTCCCGCAGGTTTATTCATAGCATTCATGGTCATAAAAATACGAATGCATTAACCTGCTAAAAGCACACAGATCACTACGTATATGTAGAAATGAAAGGGTGTTTGTCTTGGTGATTCACTGCAGCTTGTGGTAAGTTAGTGAATCATATGCAGTACTACTGTAGTATTAGTATAGATGTTAGGATAATCTGTACAGTAATGCATTTATTTAAGCAGAAGATTGTTATTTGGAAGCAGCACTCATGATATGCATGAATTAAATCAAGGTTTCATTAGATTGCACCGCACGTTTGCACTTTCATTAATGCATGTGAGTGTTTTTCCCATTTGAGAGGTTCAGAATAGTGTTTTTATATATTTCTGTGGTTGTTTTTGTCATTTATCTCACATGGTATTTACTGTGAAATACTTGAAACACGGCTCAGACTGGACATTGGCAGTAAAGACAATGGTGCAAACTATACATACTAGTAAGGAAAATAATATAACGTATAGAATGTGGAATCTAATATATGCAAAACTCTCATTTAGTTATATCTGACATCACAGGTGCGTTCAACAACTATGTTTATATGCATCCTAATAATCTGTTAAGAATCAAGACAACTTGATCTAAATGAAAAGACTTGATGTAAACACCCCAGTCTAACAAATATTAATCAATTAGGTGTATCGTGATTGAATATGTTGATCTGATATGATTTAAAGAGTTGCAGATATTAAATAATCAGGTTAATAGAAGAGTAATCGCCATTAAATTGGACTTCTTTCACAACCAGAAGCAGCTTGCATGCATTGTGCAAATTCTCATCTACAGATATCTAGTTAGTGATTACAGCCTATTTTGGGATGCTGCTTATAATTCTCGTTAGCAGCCTGAAATTTAAAGCATATTTTTAAATATGTAAACACCAGCTGAGATGCATGCATGCATTGGATCACTTGACACTGTGTTGCATCTCGCTGTTTATTCAGCATCTCTCACCATGAGTGTTGCACTTGTACTTAAAGTTAAAAATAGTTTAAATCTAAACTGCATTCGGTATCATTCTGTAACTCTACACAAGACAGTATATTGATGTAAAATACCACTTTTAAGAATCTGTTTACATGTGGAAAATCATGTAAATGGATGTTTTTAATCTGATTGCAACAGCGAACAGTTTCTTTGTATTGGAAACATTATTTTAGTATTTTATTATCTGCACTGCTACTGTTCTAGTCTTCTAATTAGCAGCTCTTCAGGTTAAATCCACAGAGACTAGTAATTAGGTCTGGACCCCTGTGGGTTTATACTTTAGTTGAATCCAGGGCCACATTTGTTATATTAATACTGTTTTAATACTATTAATCTCATGTTTCTTAGGGCACTTGGTCGAGAAAGATTTGATGTGCACAATGCAATATATCACTGAGTGTGTTGTGCATTTGAAATACAATCAGCTTTAATACTTGAGCCATGCATTTTGCCTTTGGTCAGCCATAAAAATAGCAGCGATCTAACAATAGGCCACATTAAGAGGTTTTGCCTTTTCAGCAGATAAGCCTTTCTTGAAAGTTTCTTGAGAACAAAAATGCTTTTCTTTGGTATTTTTGTGTACTTTGTCATTTTATGTAAATTATTTATTTTAGATGCATTGCTTAGATGCAATATTTTGGCCTAAACTTAAAAGGCATATTTAATTTCCATGCATTTTGATTATACACAGTTTTACCGTAAACTTCATTTGATGCATATTTGTCAGTCATGCATAAATGAAACAGGTCAGATTTCTGTAACTACATGTTTTAAATATACAGTAACCAGGTTTATATATTTATCATTAATAAATCTGCATTGTTTCAAAACCGAAAATTGCTTGTTCCACAGCTAAACATATTTCAATAATGTTTTTGTTTTCATAACTGCATAAATGTTATAGTTTTTTACACTGAACAAATTTATGCTGATTCTCTAAGCAATTTGAATACATGCATTTGCAAAAAGTTAACAATAAACTGGATAAACCTGACCTGTTTCTTTCATGTGTGATTGACAAACATATATATTTAGTCATTTAACAGATGCTTTTATCCAAAGCGAATTACAAATGAGGCCAATGGAAGCAATCAGAATCAACAAAAGAGCAATGATATGCAAGTGCTATAAGAAGTCTCAGTTATCTTAATGCAATATATAATAAAAAGAAAACAGATATAATAGAGCACGCTAGAGGCATCACATCAAGTTTTTATTTGTTTGTAAAACAGTGTAATCCAAACATAAGGAAATTTCATATGCAATTCAAACACATAAATATTTAAGTAAGGCCTAAATATTTTTTGGGTGTAGCTACTAAAATTCCATTGTTTACAATTAATATTTTTTTGTAAGGTGAATTTGTAATGTCACTTGCAAACAAATCTCAGACCGTGCTAATTAAAATCACCCTTTCAATTCATTTTCCACAGGTTTTAAAAGGCGACTCCTTTGCCTCTAAGAAAAATGCCTTATGGGAAACAGCGTCATTCGATTACATTCCAGAATTAGAGGACCAAGACTGAGCTGCATTTTCTATGATAACGTTTTGTAGCAGACTTTTTTTGCATCGCAAACCTGCCGTCCTCGTCTCCCGAATCATTTCTACGACCGTCCCGCGAGGCGACTGCCTATCATGAGATTCCGAATTTACAAGCGAAAGGTGGTAATACTGACTCTAGTGGTGGTCATCTGCGGATTCGCCGTCTGGAATAGCGGGAAACCGAAGAAGGCGAGCGCCGCAGTGTTTCCCAAAGAGGCGGAAACGGGGAAACGGAGTAGCGTTGGCGGTCAAGTACAAATACAGGTCACGATCCCAGTAACCCGTAAAACTCTCAACGAAACTCTTCCGGAAAAACAACAGTTACAACCACAGGCAGCTGCCAAATCTGAAGCGGATAACACAACTCTGGTGTACCGAGGAATCGTCTTTCAACTCAACTTCGACCAGATCCTAAGAAACGAGGAAAAGTTTCGCTCCTCGCGCCAGAAGGACGACCTAGTCGTCGTCGTCCAAGTTCACAACCGTCCCGAATACCTACGCCTGTTGGTGGACAGCTTAAGGAAATCGAAAGGAATCGAGAATGTCTTGCTGATATTCAGCCACGACTTCTGGTCGCCGGAAATCAACCGGATAGTCGCGTCCGTCGATTTCTGCTTGGTCCTTCAGATATTCTTCCCCTTCAGCATCCAACTCTATCCTCAAGAGTTCCCCGGGAATGACCCCAGAGATTGTCCTCGAGACATTCCCAAGAAAGATGCCTTAACCCTAGGCTGCTTAAACGCAGAGTACCCAGACTCCTTCGGACACTATCGGGAAGCCAAGTTCTCGCAGACCAAACACCATTGGTGGTGGAAGCTGCACTTTGTTTGGGATCGAGTCCGAGTCTTGAAGGAGCACCAAGGACTTTTATTGCTCATCGAAGAGGACCACTACCTCGCCCCCGACTTCTACCATCTTCTCAAACTCATGGCGTCCCTCAAGAAAAAGCAGTGCCCCGACTGCGACATCTTATCCCTAGGAAGCTACGGACACATCAGCTACTCCAGCAAAGCCAACAAAGTGGAGGTGAAAGCATGGAAGTCCACCGAGCATAACATGGGAATGGCGCTGAACAGAGATACCTACCAAAAACTCCTCAGATGCACCGATGCCTTCTGCACCTACGACGACTATAACTGGGATTGGTCGTTGCAGCACCTTACCGTGACCTGCTTGCCCACCTTCCTGAAGGTCATGGTCAGCGAGGCGCCTCGCGTCTTCCACGCCGGCGACTGCGGGATGCACCACAAGAAGTCGGCTTGCATGCCATCCACCCAGAAGACGAAGTTCGAGAACATTCTCCAGAGCAGCGGGAACCAGTTATTCCCCAAACAGCTGCTCATTACAAAGAGACTCCCAGCTTCTGGAGCCAAAGGAGTGGCTCCGCACGTCAAAAACGGAGGTTGGGGAGACATCAGGGACCACGAACTCTGCAAGAGCTACCTTCGATTGCAGTGACTTTGTATTGTTTTTGTTGTTTTTGCATCCTCTAATGAAAGCCTTTAAGAGTTCTTTACGGACTATTTCTTCCTATTGCCTGTTTTATTGAGATATTCCAAATAAAAAAAGTATGTGGCGTTTGGATTTGGTGGTTATGAGCATCATTGAAGTATTATAGTGTTATTGTTGTCTTATTATCTATTATTAAACTGCATTTTTGTGCCATTTCGAAGACGACGTTTGTATGTGTGATTTGCAAAAGCATGAACTTTCTTATTCTGTGCATATGTGTGTGTATATCTAGAGACAGTGTAATTTTGATCTGTTTAAGGTTATGCTAAAGCGACTGGGCTATTTTTGATATGCAGATGAACTATTTTCTATTTGCTTGAATGTATCTGACCCTTTTCCAGGTGTAAGGTTCTGCTTCATATTGAACGTATTACAGCATTAGAATGGTTTTGAAGCTTTTGCAAGACATTAAAATTGCATTAACTATCTCGCACTTCTCATTAGCCCCTTATAGACCCTTTGTCCCATTTACACAAGCTTTCGGATCTCTGGCCTCAATCTTCACAGATCTAACAAAGTGTGCGAAAATAAAGCCTTTGGAGCTAGTTTGTGATGTTTTAGGAGAACAGTTAGTAATCAGGGCTATTATGACTGAATATATAACTGAAATTATTAGTGCTGTCCAACGATTAATCGCATCCAAAATAAAAGTTTTTGTTTACATGATATATGTGTACTGTGTGTATTTATTATGAATATATAAATACAAGCACATGCATGTATATATTTAAGAAAAAAGGCTATGTTTATATATTAAATATATTTATATATAATATAAATGTATATACATGTAAATATTTTCAAAATATATACTGGATGTGTGTGCATTTATATATACATAAATAAACACCGTACACATATATATGTAAACATTTTATGGATGTGATTAATTGTTTGACAGCACTAATATATATATATATACGGGTATAGTTTCATATATGGCTTCTAATTTTCTCTGAAATTTCACATTTTCATTCAGTTTAATTTTAATTAGTGAAATGAATGAAAAAAAACTTGAACTATATGGACATATTTAAAAGAAAATGGCAAAAATAATTTATATTTCTAATTTTAATAAAAAAAAAATAACATTACAAAACACAAAATTACTAAAATTTTAGCAAATGAATTTATAAAAATAACATATTAACAAAATATTTGTATTTGTCGTTCTAAACCTGTTTAACTTTCTTCAGTGGAAGACGATAGAAGGTTTTAAAACTAAAGTCAATGGGAGCTGGTAACTGTGGACAAAAACAGTAGAAACATACAGTAAAATGGTGTCAGCTTCCTCTCTTTGAATGATTTTTATTAAATATTTTAACTTAATTCAATAATTTGATGATGCTTTCAGCTGCCAATAAGAGTGCTGTAGCTCCTTTTAACACTTTTACCATGTTTGAATTTCAGTTCAAGAGGTTATCAAGTACTTTTAGAGGGAAATATCTGCCAGAAGTGCTTCCTATCTGAATGTCCAATTCATACACTGTAAAAAATGGTATGAGCTATCTACTTAAAAAATTACGTTAACAATATTACACATATTTTTGAGTAGTTTTCAAAGCTTGATGAAATGGAATCTACCTATAAAAATCTCCTAAATTATTTAATCTATGACACAAAGAATTTAATATTATTAGTGAAATGTATTCATTTATTTTAAGTTGATTCTCAAAAGTATTGTGATTTTGAATAAGGCCTGTTAACTAACAATCACAGCTAAAATATAACTGCAAAATTGAGCTAATTCTCTTCAAATAAATAGGTAATAGCCTTCTTATTTATTTTTTAGTTTAATAAATTCCTCAATTTTAGCCTTAAAACGGCTTACGTTTCCCTAAAAAATTAGGAAAATATATTTCTTGGTTTTACTGTATTGGTGAAAAGTTCTCAATGTTTTCTACACAACACTGAACCAATAATTTCTTTAATAAAATATGCACACTATTTTAACTTATTTTTTTTATGAAAATTACGAGACCCATGATTCATTCTTTACAGTGACACTCACAGCCTGGTAAAAAGTTGTAATTGGGATGTTTTCCATTAGTTAAAGACACTTGAGTGTTTAAGAAAGTGATTTTTAGTGCATTGTTATGCAGTTGCATGTGGAAAAGAGTTGCATCCTCACGCCTGCGAGATCTTCTGGTCTGTAGATGCGACTCCATTCCTTCTTCATTGTGCGTCTGTGGGATTTTTCACCTGTTTTATTCTCCCTCTGGTGAATATCTGATCTGAGCACCTTTTAAATGCATAAATGGTTTCTTACCACAATCTTTTCAGCTAATAACTGCACCGAAATGCATCCTATTAATCATTAAATGCTTGTGTTAGCAATACTGATAAAATGCAGAACAGAGAACTGCACCGATGGACTTTGTGTGAGCGACTTTAATGCAACAACAACCAGGATACAATTTCACTGATTTTTCTTTATATTTTTTTATTAGATCTTGATATTTGACCTCTAATGTTCTCATCAGATTCTCTCAAGATGAAATCATCATTTATTTTATAGCTCAATTTATTAGTTTTTTATTTCTCCTGAGGGATTTCTGGAAAAGCTTGTTCTAGCTTGTATGAGCAAAGTCAGTATGTTTTAGTCCAATGCCATAACATTACCTGTCCATTATCAGGAAAAAGAAAATCCTCTCTTGGTCAAAATGACCAGAACACAACATGAGGCTTAAATACTGCAAATGCATCGGTTTATAAATACCCTGCAATTTTTCCAATTACAAATGTTGTGCAGATATTAAATCCTTATATATATAGATAGATATTACAACCTTTAAGACGAATTACTCTGGTGCCACCATGTGTTCAATGCATTCAGACATCCACTGCTGACATATAATGCTATTGGATTTAACAGTTCAGTGCCAATTTGTACGATGAGTAATAAGTTAGAATGCAAGTGACCAGATATAATTATATGAATGCATTTTTAACTGAATGTTCAAAACATAATTATGAGGTATGTGTTTTATGCACAAAAGCAGATCAGAACTAAATGTGTTCCAAACTATGTCCATCAACATACTCCTTGTGTGTGTGTGCCAACTGTCTCTCTGTGTTAATTTCCCAATTATAAGAACTAAAGTCGGGGAACATCAGATGAAAGGCCGTTCCGTTCGGAGAGATGAATGCAAAGATTGCAAACAAGCAGAGAATTAATAAACTGTGGTGTAGCGTTTAAAGATTTGGCCCAGAAATTGAATATTGCAAGAGTTGATTAATCATCATCTTTGTACCCTTGATCAAAACTAGGAATGCAACCCGGTTGAGCTGCTAAATGAATCGTGATACAGTTGGGGGTGTATAAGAATATATCTCTGACTCAGATCTTCTCCATCTTGCCTCTGTATAATAGTAGTGTTTATAAGCGAGGCGCTGCTTTGTTTACAGCAGCAAACTGAGGAAATGCTATATTGCTGCTGCTCCATAAGCGCCACCTGCTGTCTGAATGTAAATCTGCGTCTAATTCAGCCCGTCTGCGGTTTCTGTTTCATGCAGATGTTTTATGTAGCATAAATTCACAAAGCTATAATCAGACCGTTCTGTTTTTGCTTCAGATTTTTTCAATTATACAATATAATTTAGATTAAAAACCGCTCATGATGCATGCATGTACGATGTTTGTTTGGATCGTGATTAAAATGCAGTGGTTGCCTTTAAATTGAAATGAAAAGAGCACAGGCTTCATTTGATTTGTTTTCAAATTAGTTTTGTTATTTGACATCTCAAACGTGCAGCATTTTGTATGAGAAATAATAAAAGCATTTATAATTTGTCTTAAATCTCAATTTGTTAAAAAATAAATAAAATCAGGAGAACATCGTATCGAGTGAATCGTTACATCCCTCATCAAATCTCTTCACTTCAGGATATAAAGTGCATTATATAACATAAAACACTTTAGAATAGTTTTAATGGTGTGTTCGGGTCATTTTGACCCAGAGAGGATTTTCTTTTTCCTGAAAATGCTAGTATTTTTACATTTTTGGTGGATTTTTATTTTATTTTTCACCTTGTTATAGGTGTTTCTGGTCAAACATGACCAGCTTACTTATTTTACGTTATATTATTACCAAATCTTGGATTCGATCTTTTAATCAACTAGTTTTCCTTCAATCAGCACAGGTTTTGTGTTTCTCTCAGGAACTGATTGATCGTAGGCTTCATTGATTTGAGCTCATCCACTTCAGTTTTTGAGTGAAAAACGCATTATTTGTGGATAATTGTTCACTCAAAAACTGAGACCTACGATCAAGCAGTTCCAAAAAGAAATACAAAACCTGTGCTAAGAGTTGATAAAAGAATTGAATCCAAGATTTGGTGATAATATAGCATAACGAGATTTACAAACTATTTTAACACCAAATTAGCTAAAGGGTTAAATTAGTAATTATATGCTAGCCACAAAAACAAGCCACAGATATGCTTAAGATCATTTTAATTTTGATATATATATATATACATATACATATATATATATAAATTCCTCTGTATTAGAAATACAACTGTTTTCTATTTTGTGTAATTATTCTTTCAATCTATCATAAATCCGTAATTACAATATTTACACATTGTACATTAACCCGTTTCATTTGAAACCATATTAAAATAAATGTTCAGAAAAGATATCTAGCTCTCTTTATACTTTGATAGCATTTCCAGGGAGTCCTTTACGACTCCAAACATTTGTAAAGCCATTTTCTTCTAATTAATTTAGTGCAAATGATTTTTCACTCTTGAACAAAAGTTTGATTGCAACATCCAGCGCTGATGGAGCGAAGCATCACGCCGTTACCGAAACGCATCAGCGGCTTCCGGCGTGATTTTGTTCCAATGCAATTGAGAGAAAAAACAGTTTCAACAATCAGTGCAAAACACCTCGACAGTCTGTTTGCTATGAGCTCAGAAATCCAGCGAGGACAAACGGAGGACCGCCATGAATGTGGAAGGAATGGACTGCGATTCTGTGAAAACACATAATGAACCAAGAGGGAACAAAACTAATTACTGAAAATACTGAGCATCAGTTTGACTCTCAAAACCTGCCGAGAACATCATATTTCATCCCAAATGCCCATTCGTTTTCATTATTTTCATGACAATTACACACAATTCCCAGTAGCTTATTGAAATGTGAAAAACATTGTAATACAGTAGTGAAAACCATCCTGTTTGGACAGAATTATTTAGCTTTTAATTAAACTCAGCATACTGTACATTAAATACTATTATGGTACTTAAAGTTGTACTTCACAATATATTGCATCACAGTAACAAGAATTAGGCTGAAAATGTGTTTAATTATCATGAAAATAATGCATGAAATCTTAATGGTCCTAAAAATAGTTTTTGTTTATGCAAAATTTTTCTTTGTTGATTTTAGGGTGAAATGTGATCTTGACAGGCTTCGGCGTGAATAATAAATGTGTGTTCCTCAGCAAACATGATGGCAGATATTGATATAATGTGTCTGAAGGTCCAGATAGAGCAGCTATACGACCGTCCCGCTGGGAGAGTTGGCTGGGTTTTGGGACGACAACAGACCCTAAAGACACAAAAAAAAAGAAGACAAGTGAGGTTTTTTGAAAGAAATTAATACTTTTATTCAGCAGTGATGCATTAAATTGATTTGGGAGTTTTCTCAACTTATTTTTATAGCAGATTTTTGAGTTTCTCCACTTTTTTGAGAAAACTCAAAAAACTGCTGAAGCTGGTTTCCTTAAACTTTTCAAGTTCTCTCAACTTTTGATTTCTTACAGCACTGTAAAAAATAAATAAATGGTTGCTTTAAATTTTTAAGTTTTCTCAAAACATTTTTTCACAGTGTAGGTGGATGGAAACATAGCTAGTGGTGCAATGCTACATTTACAACGTCTACAACTCG
This sequence comes from Barbus barbus, assembly GCF_936440315.1. NCBI lineage: Eukaryota > Metazoa > Chordata > Actinopteri > Cypriniformes > Cyprinidae > Barbus > Barbus barbus. The sequence continues at coordinate 29,583,427 of NC_136752.1, read as the reverse complement.
AATGGAACATTTTCAGCACATACTAATAACATGGCACATTAAACTCAACCCAAACGTCGCTACTCACCACTTTGCCAGGCCGTGCCCACGTGCAAACGAATCCCTCCTGACAGGCAGTGACCAAACAGTCCTCGAGGAAGATCAACACCGTGAGTCTCTCGTGGGCGATTTTCTTACAAACCAGCGGCTCCAGCAGCGGGATTTCCTCCATGCGCGGACACGAGGTCGTTCCCAGCGTCTTTGCGACGTCCGTTTTAGCCGCTCGCGCGCCGATGATCTGGTTGAGCTTGTCGCTGCTCTTGTTGCTAATGTAGCTGATGCTGTGATTGCGTTTGTGCTCCTTTTCCTGATTCCGCTCCTTACGCACTTCGTGCAAAGCTAACGTCGCGAATTTGCTGACGCCTGTCGCGATCAAAGCGCTGTCTACAATGCTGGCAGGTTTGCTGCTGTTTGGGCTGCTGCCTGTCGAGTGCTGCAAACTATTCGAGCGCGGTAACGAAGAGTTTGCGCTATTGTTTCCGTTAGCGCCGGTTTCCGCGCTCATTGCGTTCGTTTGAGTCCTCGTTCTGGATAACGGAAATAGAACGTCTTCTGTAAGGTCCCATAAGCATAGCTGAGTGTCCTGACCGACCGAGCCAAACCGGTACGTCACGCTACCGTTCGTAGAGTTTCGTTTGGATAGTCTAGATTGCGTGCTATTCGCCCGTTCGCGATTTCCGTTGAATTGTGCATTGTCATGGAAGTCTTCGTCGCTTCCGCTAAACTCCGCTGGCGCTTCGCAATCCTGAACGCTAGTGATGCAATGATCGAACGCAACGACGCTCACCCACGATTTGTGCCCTCGTCCACGAGCGACAACCCGGCCGTCCGAAAATGACCAGACTGTAACGAGATCGTCTTCCCCGCCGGTTACGATGAATCGTCCGTCGGGGCTCCAGCAAACGCACAATAGCCCACCGAAGTAGCTTTTCATTGTGCCTCGCAGCTCTGTTGCGTCAAAGCTGAAGACGCGAAGGAATCCATCCTGACTGACGCAGGCCAGAAACTTTCCGTCGGGCGAGAAAGCGAATTCGTTAACCGCGCCTTCGCCCACCGTCCAGCGGAGGAGAGGATTCCGGGCCGATTTGCTCTTGCCGGTGTGAACGGCGTAGCTCTCGCCTTGCTTTAGGAGCTGGTAATGCGGCGGAGTCGTTCCACAGGTGTGCTCCACATTGTACAGGTACAAACAACCGCTCCCATGAGCCACCAGGAACAGGTGGTCTGAACCCGGGACCCACTTTATACACGTCACCGTGGACTTGTCAATTAGTCTCTGTTAGAACAGAAACAAAAAAGAGAGGCAGAATTACAAAAGATGCAAAAAAAGGTCCAAAAATTTATTTAAATGTTGTTGCAAATTTCAAATTTTATTTATTAATTTTAATTTCAAAAATATATATTTTTAGAATGTATGCAAAGACAATACAATTTAGTAAATTAAGATAAAAGCCTTAAATCACAATTATTGTTTTAACAACCAGGTCAAATAAAATAAATAACAGTAAAATAAAATAATGGTCCGAAAATAGATTTCATTTTCTTAATGTAAAGTATAATTTATTTATTTAGACCAATTTAAAAATATATACATTTAATTATATTAGAAAGACAATAAAATGCATCTTTCACATAAAAACCTTAAATCATTTCATTTGTTTTTTTAATGTAATTTTTCAGTCAGAAACCTGAATATTTGATCTAGTCCAGATCACTGACTTAACAACTAGGTTAAAACTCTTTAGGTTTAATCTCAAACAAATAAGTTGCTAGAATGGAATGCAGTTCAGGACTCACGTCTTCATTAAAAAGTTTGCTGGTTTCCTTTTTGATGGGGTCAATGAGCTGTACTTGCCCTGCAGAAAAGCCCACCAGCAGCGAGACGCTCTCCGCCGTGGCCGTCAGCGCGTTGGAGTCGTGACACGTGGGGAGCGTTCCCTTATATATCCGCTTGTCTACAGGTTTGCTCATGTCAGCGGCCTGGTGACATCAGAAACAAGCAGCAATTTAATATTTTCACATGCATGATGTTAGGCTAAAGAAAGCATGATTTGCAATTAAAAATATCGGTCTCACTGTCCAATTAATGCACATTACAATTAATGCATGATCTACATCTGAATCAGATAATGCACAGTATATTCTGAGCTGCACTTGCGTGCATTTAAAATGATTTGCAAATGATGCTGTAAACACAAATTATGGAATAATATTACTCATGCAACAGGTTACCCACCCAAAATCTCATGCATACGCCAAAATCTGCCTGTAAAATGACAGAGTGCATAGGATACTTTAGATGCACTTTACATGTTAACGATATCGTAAACACAATAGTTTGCACTCAACAGCCTTTTAAACATAATGCAACAGGTGACCCACCCCAAAACCCCAAAATCAGTGAATGTGCATTATATTCTAGGATGCATTAACACACAAACTGTGCTTTGAAAAGTATTTACATAACGTTACCACAGAATGTAAACGTTAGCCACCTAACCATTACACATAAACCCTGGACATGCCCTAATGCAGTTAATGCATAGTTTTTTTTAGGTTGCATTTACATAAATGATTTTTAAATGATGCTGTAAACATAAATTATGCAACAGGAACAGGTTACATACCCCAAACCTCATGCATATGCCAAAATCTGCCTAAAATAACAGTGCATAGGATATTTTGGATGCACAACACAAAAGTTTACATGCAACAGCTTTTTCAACATAACGCAACAGGTAACCTACCTCAAAAACGCATGCATAATTATGGATCTGTGCAAAAATCAGTGAATGTGCATTATATTGTAGCATATAAACTGTGCTTTGAAAAGTATTTACATACAATAACCATTACACATAAGCCCTGGACTGCAATGCACAGTATATTTTAGGTTGCATTTACATTAGTTATTTGCAAATTATGCTGTAAACATATATTATTGAATTATATAATTCTAATGCACTAGCATATAATCTGAATTTTAAACGTGTGTTTATATAATTACCACATAATGCCAAAGTTCACCATAGGCATAACCCTAGAAATCAGTGAACGAAATAATTTTTGTTGGATTGTAACTGTGCACACAACAAAGCCTTTGCAACACAATGCGAGCCGCAAACATCATGCATAACTCTAGATCTGCTCCAAAACAATGACTACAAACTATGTTCTGGATTGCAATCTGTATTTAAACACCATGCAACAGGTTTCCCACTTTAACCGCATGCATAACTCTGGATCTGCTGGAAATCAGAGAATGCACGGTGTGTTTACATGCAACTTGAGCTGTAAACATTATTTACACACAGTGCACAGTCTAACGCTTTTCTTGACCAATGCACACTTATTTTTGCGCATGCATGTGTCAGTTTTATTGACATAAACTCATTTAAAGCTGAAGAAAGAGTCCTATTAGCTGTCAAGCCGTTACCTTCTTGACGCCTTTATAAATGTAAAAGTAAAGCTCCCGGCCCACATTGAAACAGATTCTCTCGCCGTTACCGGACTGATCGTTCACGTTCACGAACGAGACTTTGACCGGGTTCGAGCCCTGCGAGTTGAACGGCACGCGGTTCGGCCGGCTGTACTCAGAGTTCGGCAGGAGTTTATAGACGCCCTCCCGTGTGCTGAATTGAGTTTTAATTTCGTTCGCCTCCTCCCCACCTCCCTCCGACGCCATCTTCCACATTAGTATTCATTCCGCTTCGTGCACGAGCATGCGCGCGCCCCTCCTCCTCCTCTGCGCGAGACCGACAGCGCTGCGCGTTCACGCAACCTAGATGGGAGGTAAAAATACACAGCAAATACAGAAGAAAGACACCGCTGTTCTATCGTTGCATTATATATAAATATTAAAAATATGTTTTCAAAATATATGAAAAAATATTTGCTACAAATAAATGTATTTATAAATATTTTATGGCAATTTTAAACTATTTTACATTTTAAACATTCAAATTATTATACAGCAAAGGATACAGAAGACAGCTGTTCTATCGTTGCATTATACAAAAAAAGGTTTAAATATTATGTATTAACATAAAATATTTTCTACAAATGAATTTATTTACAAATATATTTTTGGATATTTTGTAAAATTTTAAAACATAAATAGATTAAAAGCATTTATTTATTTATTTTTGCCGTAGTTACTGATTTTTGATGATTATTGATGCACATTCTTAACATTTTTAAGACATGAAAACAGAAATAATCCGAATATAATGCCTTTATCCCATATTTACAAATATATTTTTGGCTGTTTTAAAATATTTTGTATATTGTAAACAATAAATAGATTTTTAAAAAGCATTTAAATATATATTTGGCCAGATTATTAGTTATATTATGCCTTTATGGTCACTTCTGGTCAAAATAAATCGATAAAAATGCCCGATTTATGCATATTTTTCCACTTCTGTGTGGATGTGACATTTCCACTAAACATGACTGACTCTGAACGTCAGATATACGTTTCAGTCACATACTTCGCCCTTGTTTTCAAATTTATCTCATAAATGCGATTTTGTAAAGTATATATTTTTTATTTCATAAAGTTGAGCAGCTACGTTGAACGTCACGTCACGTAATTAATATTCATGACGCACGACGTGCCATGTGCGTCGAGGAAAAGTGAAGAGAGAAGACCCAAACTAATCTCATTTGACAAAAATATTAGCTTTTGAGCCCTTACTATAAAGCTTTCAAAGTATGTAAATTCATACTTGTTATATTTGAAGCATGATTTAAACGAGAGTATAAAAGAAACCCTTCTAAACCGATTAAATGCCCACCAGCTGCTGCTCATTATAATACACCAGGATGGAGCTCTGCTGAGTTTCTCGGAGTGTGTGCTTCTGGAAACGCCTGTGCTTGTCTTATGTAAGGGTCAGGGAGGGAAAGTGCTGGAAAACAGTGCAGGGCACTGGTCAGAAAACAACTGCAGCTAAAACAGACTGGACTGGAGTGTTCCAGACTCAAATCAGCACATCCACAAACTACTGAGCCCAAAACAAGTCTCTCCACTGGATGTGAATGTCATGCATTCGATTATTTATCTGTGCATTTTTCTCAAGACCATCTTAAGCTTCTTCATTTTTTCTTAAAGAGACAGTTCACCAAAAAAAGTAAAAGCTGTCTTGGTTTATTCACCCTCAATATGTTTTAGCCAAATGTTTTGCTTGAAAGTTGTATTAAAAATGAATGGCGCTTGCCTTGATATTTTGCTAATGCAGTGACATAAGAAGAATAAATGCCTAATTTTTCACATTTAATAGTTTAGAGCAAAACTCATGTTTGTTACTGTGGCCAGCTGCAGGAGGTCATTATTGTCATGGAAAACCAATGACACCATTTCCTTTATTTAAACATTTAAAACCGGTTTAATATGCATTTCGTATTAATGCACCACGTTGATTGGTAAACACCTTCAGTTACACTAGTTATAATCACATTAACATTTTTTCTTGTTTTCCTCCTATTGTGTTCAAACTGCTTTAATTTGCTTATTTCTGGTTACTTTCATTTAGGGTGATGAATGTCCATTCAACATTTCGACACAGATGTGTTTTAGAAAGGCTGCACAAACTTTGGTTGCTACTTTGATGTTTGGTCATATTGAACCCTATTAGCTTCAATGCAATCGTCCAAAAACAACAACAGAGAACTTGTATTGTTACTTAATAATAAAATTGAACACTTGGACAATCAGATTTTTTGACTCTGAATCTCAAGTTGATCAAGAAAAATCTGCAAAAAGATCAGATTTGTTTGGTTGTTAGTTTTTCGATCTCAGTTAGTCTGCACTGAAAATTAGCACGAGATACCACACTTATAATTCACTTATAATTATTCTCAGAGCCGGACATGTTTTTAGCACTGACAATAAGGGTGAGAATCCCATTTTAGCCTCAAAAGGAACTATTTCTATTTATTTACACCGAATACAAATAGCGATAAATGCTTTTTACACTAAGTACAAATACTGCTGTAGTCATTTGCAAAGCAGTATGTGAATAGTTGCTACAAAAGTGTCATTACCCAATAAATAAATATTAGTATTTTTTGTCTGTGCAGTTAATTTTGAACATAACAGGTCAAACTGACCCTTTTTTTAAGCATTTTTTCATTCTTTTTCACTTTGAAGAATGTTGGTAACAAACAGCTGCTGGTAGCCATTGAATTCCATTCAAATATTTCTTCCATACTATGGAAGTCAATGGCTACCGTCAATTGTTTGGTTTATTTAACCTTTATTTAACCAGGCAAGTTAATTAAGAACAAGTTCTTATTTTCAATAACGCATCTGCCAGGAGAATTAATATCTCACGAGAAACATACAAACATTTATTACAATACTCTAAACACATAAAAGTAAAAGAATAGAATCTCAGTGAAAGCATTTAGAGGTCGGTCAGAGCACTTAGTAATTTTTTTAATGCACATACTCCGATATTTGTCTCTACTTTCAATAACTTTTGTAGCACATTCCAATCATTTGTGGTAGCAAAAAATATAATTAGATGAAGTTGCATTAAAATGAGGTTTTGAGCAATGAACATTCTCCTTTTGTGCTCAACAGAAGAAAGAAACTCACACAGGTTTGGAACAACTGAGCAAATAAATGATTACAGAATTTTTATTGTAGGGTTAGGGTTATTTTTTTGGCAAGTTGCATGGAAATCAATGGGCGTCATTGACTCACAACACAACTGGGCCATGATTTCAACACAAGGAGGCCTGTAAGAATGCACTAGAATGCATCAGAATGCATGGGAACCTTTATCTCACAGGTGGCTCGTGTGATTTCTGGCATCTCAATTCAAAGCCTGTGATATTTTGCAATCTTACACAGCCAATGAGCATTCGAGATTCGCTCGCTGACCGGCCCATGTGACACCCGGAACGTTCTGGCCTTGATTGACAGACACCTCTTGTGACTCCCTGCCCCAAAAAGGACAAAAGGGGTATATGGTAGTGGGCTCGCCTGGCCTCGTCTCGCACACACGGCCCGCCGGTCTTACTTTAGCTCTCTAACACCCCTCCTTACTCTAGTGGACATTCCTTCTGGAACTTTCTCAAAGGGAGTTTCGAGAAACTTTGCTCACAAGTATATAAAGGCTGAAGAAGGCCCGATGCTTGGCAGATAAAGCGAAACCAGCGACGAGAAGTCAACGCCAGAGAGCACAGCTCAACAAACTCAAAGCAGTGGAGTATTTCTCCATATATACGCCAGAAGACTTTTTGCATAGACGTTTTATACAGAAGACAATCATCAAGGTAAGAGGAATGAAATTCCACATATTACATTTGTGATTTGCACTGTTTTTAAAAACTTTTGAATTAAAAAAAAAAACTCATTTAATTTCAAAATGCTTTAAAAATATGTTAAAATTGTATCAGAACATAGAATCATTTGAATGGCATTAATATTTCTGAATCCTCACATTCAAAATTAAAGCCAAAAAATGTAAGCAAATTCAATGGCTTTCATTTAAATGCTAAGAGCACATGTCTGCAAGCATGCAGCTCTAGGAGAAGCCTAATGACAGCAGCTGTGGCTTTTCAGACGATTTCTTAAACCAGTGTATTTAAAAATGAGAATAGGTCATATTACATTAGTAAAACCCCCAAATATGGGGTATAAAGATACTTTAGGTGGCATTATTGCACCATTTGCCTTCTGCTTCTGAGACATGTGACACCCTTTAAACTCATGGTGACAGCTGCTGGACATGTGCTGTTGATTCAATGGGATCAGCTGTTGCTTTTTTATCATTCATTCAAAGTTGAAAGGCTTTTGGCCAAAGATACAAGTTATTTACATGTATTTTGAAAAACTGACAATATATAACCTTTATTTGTTTATTTTTTTCCACCTTTTTAGTTTAGAATAATCTGCCGTTTTAATTCATAGGAATTTTAGGATGTAGTGATGAAAGTAATAAAAGCATTGTACCACAGAACATTTATATTATGAAATATTTGTGACCTTGCAGATTATTCAACTGCAGTTATTCAAATATCAAGTTTATTCCAACATTTATGTTTAGTAAGAATAAATATATCTGTATTTTTAACAGGATTATTATAGTTAACTCAAATTAAAATTAAATCTATAAAATAAAATAACAAAGTAAAAAAAAAAAAAAAGTTACCTAATAATAACAAAATAAAATATGAGATTTTATTTCAGCTAGTTTTCCAAGGGAACATTTCTCATTTTCATTTAGTTTAACTTTAAATAAAAATCATGAATGAATAAATGCTATATAGACATATTTTAAAACAACAAAAACAAATCAAAACATTAAAAACACAACAAAATTGCTAAAACTTTAACTAAAATAAACATGACAGCACATGAAAAACATAAAAAATATAAAAATAATTGCTTTTTCAAAATATTAAAAACTATAATAGTTTCTCATTTATACTAAAATAACACTGATTTGACAAAGTGCCAAAGTTAATATATATTTTTCTTTAATTTAATTTTTTTAAATCGACTTTTTAGTTGAAACCTTTAGTTAGTAAAAATTAGCGATTTATAATGCAGAGATGAATGTAATGAGAGCATAAGTAGAATATTGTACCACATAACTATTTAAATAAAAATATTTTGTAGTATCAGAGGAATATAAAGGAAATTAAAAAAAAAAAAAAAAACAGGTGTCTTTCCAACATATATATTTAGTAAGAATTACTAAAGGACAGACAATGCTCAGAAATCTATTTAAATTAAATAAATTAAATGGAATATATTAATTCTTTAATATTCCAGAATCCTTATTTATAATCCTTATTATGTATCTTTCATGCAGATGCCCGAGAACGCCGCACAGCCCATAATGGAGGAAGAAGTCGAGACCTTTGCTTTCCAGGCTGAGATCGCTCAGCTGATGTCTCTGATCATCAACACCTTCTACTCCAACAAAGAGATCTTCCTCAGAGAGCTCATCTCCAACTCTTCAGATGTAAGTCAATCAGTACATGCTCCATTTATGCACCAGTATTTGTTCCAAAATACACAATAACACAATGCATAACTTCAAAACAGGCATTGGACAAGATCAGATACGAGAGCTTGACAGACCCAAGCAAACTCGACTCATGCAAGGACCTTAAGATTGAACTCACCCCCGATCTGAAAGAGCGCACACTCACAATCATCGACACCGGCATCGGCATGACCAAAGCAGATCTCATCAACAACCTGGGCACCATCGCCAAATCCGGCACGAAGGCCTTCATGGAGGCTCTGCAGGCCGGAGCGGACATTTCCATGATCGGTCAGTTTGGAGTGGGTTTCTATTCTGCCTACTTAGTGGCTGAGAAAGTCACGGTCATCACCAAACACATCGATGACGAGCAGTACATCTGGGAATCTGCAGCTGGTGGTTCCTTCACAGTGAAGCTAGATAACGGTATGAGCCCTTATAAGTGTTTTATTGGGGTTTTTTTGTCTAAAAGTACTGGAACTTGACATATGCATTTGCTATGGAATTGCAGGCCCATCCCTTGGACGTGGCACCAAAGTCATTCTCCACCTTAAAGAGGATCAATCCGAATATGTTGAGGAGAAGCGCATCAAAGAAGTTGTGAAGAAACACTCTCAGTTCATCGGTTACCCCATTACGCTCTTCGTAAGTGCTTGTACTTTGGTACCAGAACTGCAAACCTTGCTTACTCTCAGCTTGAACAAATAAAGCATCAGTCCTCATCTTGCAGGTTGAGAAACAGAGAGAGAAAGAAGTTGACCTTGAAGAAGGAGAAAAGGAGGAGGAGGTGGCGGCCGCCGATGAGAAAGACAAACCCAAGATTGAGGACTTGGGCGCTGATGAAGATGAAGACACCAAAGATGGCCAGAACAAGAGGAAGAAGAAGGTCAAGGAAAAGTACATTGATGCTCAGGAGCTCAACAAGACCAAGCCCCTTTGGACCCGTAACCCTGATGACATCACTAACGAGGAGTACGGCGAGTTCTACAAGAGTCTGAGCAACGACTGGGAGGATCACCTGGCCGTTAAGGTTGGTAGGAATATTGAGTCAAAAATGGATGGAGTTCTTATTGAGTAGACTAGATGATTAAGCCTCCAATTGTTTTGGTTTTAAACAACCAATCGTCTTGTATTTAAACCACCAGTTTTCTTTTTTGTTAAACTACGAATCATTCTGTTGTTAAACCACCAATATTCTTGCTTTTAAACCACCAATTTTTTTTGCTTTTAAACCACCAATTTTTTAGTTTTTAAACCACCGATCATCTTGTTTTTAAACCACCAAACATCTTGTTTTTAAACCACTGATAATCTTGTTTTTAAGCAACCAATCATCTTGTTGTTGCAGCACTTCTCAGTTGAAGGCCAATTGGAGTTCCGTGCTCTATTGTTTGTACCCAGAAGAGCCTCTTTTGACCTTTTCGAGAACAAGAAGAAGAGAAACAACATTAAGTTGTACGTGCGCAGGGTCTTTATCATGGACAACTGCGACGAGCTCATTCCAGAATATCTCAGTAAGTATCTCAGGAATTAATTTGCAAACAATTCCTAGAAATTATACATTTTATATCGATATGACCCGAGAGTTCAGATGTTAACAAGTTAAACTTTCCTCCCAGACTTCATCAAGGGTGTCGTGGACTCTGAGGATCTGCCGCTCAACATCTCCAGAGAGATGCTTCAGCAGAGCAAGATCCTGAAAGTCATCCGCAAGAACCTGGTCAAGAAGTGCATGGAGCTCTTCACCGAACTCTCCGAGGACAAAGACAACTACAAGAAGTGCTACGAGCAGTTCTCCAAGAACATCAAGGTGTGTGCTCTTTAGAGTAGTTATTGAAATCATAGATATCTTTGCAATATTTCCAAGCTAAAATGGCTTTTCCTGCTTGTAGCTGGGCATCCATGAAGACTCTCAGAACAGGAAGAAACTCTCAGAGCTGCTTCGCTATTACACATCGTCTTCTGGAGACGAGATGGTGTCCCTCAAGGACTATGTGTCTCGCATGAAGGACAGTCAGAAGCACATCTACTACATTACTGGTTAGTAGCTGGTTAATTCATTTTTTAAATGTTATTTTAACACACAGATCATTTTCTTACAAACCTTGCTCTTCTTCTCCAAAGGCGAGACCAAAGATCAGGTGGCCAACTCTGCTTTCGTGGAGCGCCTGCGTAAAGCTGGTCTGGAGGTGATCTACATGATCGAGCCCATCGATGAATACTGCGTGCAGCAGCTGAAGGAATACGATGGCAAAAACCTGCTATCAGTGACCAAAGAGGGTCTGGAGCTGCCTGAGGACGAGGAGGAGAAGAAGAAGCAGGAAGAGCTGAAGAACAAATATGAGAACTTATGCAAGATCATGAAAGACATTCTGGACAAAAAGATTGAGAAGGTATGAGCCGTAAGCATACTAGACTTTGATTTTGAAGTGAATACTCTTCAGAGTCATTAAATGATAGTGTATCCAAACAGGTCACCGTCTCAAACCGTCTGGTGGCTTCGCCTTGCTGCATCGTCACAAGCACATACGGATGGACGGCCAACATGGAGAGGATCATGAAGTCTCAGGCCTTGAGGGACAACTCCACCATGGGCTACATGACCGCTAAAAAGCACCTAGAAATCAACCCCGTCCATCCCATCGTCGAGACCCTCAGAGAGAAAGCAGAAGCTGACAAGAACGACAAGGCAGTGAAAGACTTGGTGATCCTTCTGTTCGAAACCGCCCTGCTCTCCTCTGGATTCACCCTGGAAGACCCACAAACACATGCTAACCGCATCTACAGGATGATCAAACTTGGTCTTGGTAAGTTGCATGACTACAACAATTATATATTTAAACACACTAACCTAGAGTATATCACCATTATTAACAGTAGCCCCTCACTGCAGAACAAAGATCCAGGGGGCGGGGTTGGATCCACATTTAGGGGGTGGAGACGGGTAGGTTTAGGGGTGGAGATTGGTAGGTTTAGGGGGTGGAGATTGGTAGGTTTATGGGGTGGAGATTGGTAGGTTTAGGGGGTGGAGACGGGTAGGTTTAGGGGTGGAGATTGGTAGGTTTAGGGGGTGGAGATTGGTAGGTTTAGGGGGTGGAGATTGGTAGGTTTATGGGGTGGAGATTGGTAGGTTTAGGGGTGGAGATTGGTAGGTTTAGGGGTGGAGATGGGTGGGTTTAGGGATCAGGGGTTGGAGACAGGTAGGTTTAGGTGTATGTAAGGTGGGAGGAGTTGGGTCTAGATCCAACCCTGCCCCCTGGATCTTGTGTTCTGCAGTGAGGACCATCTCGTTATTAATGCATTATTAATGGTAATGCCCATCAAAACAATCAGTCCACCACTACACTCTTAATAATTGAAGTTCATTATCGCCATCTAGAACTTTTAACATCAATGGAACCTTTCCAATGAATAGTGGAGTGAAAAAAGTTTCTTTGGATCATTAAAATGTTCTTAAAATGGATCTTTTAAGAATTATCCACTAAAACATGTTGGTCCACCACGACAGTGACGACACTCTTAAAAATAAAGGGTCATTATTGGCTTTGATAGTTCCATGAAGAACCTTTAACATCACCTTTCCATTGCACTAAAGGTTTTTAGTAATGGAAAAAGGTTATTTAGATTATTAAAATGTTTTTGACACCAATAAAAATGGTTCTTTTAAGAATCATCTACTAATACATATTGGTCCACCATTAGACTCTTAAAATTAAAGGGTCATTATTGGCTTTGATGGTTCCATGAAGAACCTGTAACATCCATGGGACCTTTCTAATGCACAAAAGATTATTTATAGTGGAAAAAGTTTCTTTAGATCATTAATAAAACTAATAAAAACACTAATGAACACTTTACACTATTACTTTTAAGAATTGCCCAATGAAAGGTTCTATGGGAACCCAAAAATGTTTTTTCAATGCCTTTATTTTTAAGGGTGTAGTCATGAATGAAATTTCATTGAAAAGATGTGTTAATTATATTTAATCTCTTCTCTCTCAGGCATTGATGAGGATGACTCTGCTGTAGAAGACATTACTCAACCCGCTGAAGAAGATATGCCAGTTCTAGAAGGAGACGATGATAGTTCTAGAATGGAGGAAGTCGACTAAAGAGTTTTAGTGTAAATAGCACTAAATTGTTAATGTATTTAATATATTGTTTTTGTAAAAAACAATCTCCACACCCCAAAGTGAACGTTAACAAGCCAATTTAATTTTTAGCAATATTTTTTGTGTAGTTACTGTACCAGAAAATTGAATTTTCTGAGCTTTTCTAATATAAGCTGCTGTTTTTTTTTTTTTTTTTTGTAAACCTGATTTGAAAGTTTTTAATAAATGACTAATGATAAATATGATCTGGAGTCAGTCTTTATTACTTTTGATTTCCCGAACAATCTAGAAAGTTCATCTCCCTCAGTCTCGGCCCCGCCCCCTTTAACGGTTTAAACGGAGGTAGCGGATGATTGACAGCCACGCCCCGCCCCCTGCGCCCATAGGAAAGCATTAAGAAGATTCGAGAGATTTCTGGAGCGTCCGCGTTCTCGAGCTCTCCCGTCAGGACGTATAAAAGCGCGCCTCTGGCGTAACGCGCGCGACAGCTGAGAAGAAGACTCTCACAGACTTAAAGAAGACTCGCTTAATCTAATTCACTCTTATAAACCATTCAAGGTAAGAATATAGAGTCGGAATAACATTACAATTCATTATTATTCAACTTATGTGCCATTTCACGCAGATGCTGTGAGGATATTCGAAGTTTATCCGCGCGTCAACGCTCTTTTAACGGTTGTGATGCTACTGCGATTTTTAACTTGATTCTTAACAAATATGAAGTGTTTTACATCATTAAGTTGCTGCTAGTATATTTAAATCGGCGTATTTGTGAAATCAGTGCGTTAAGCGCTAACTTACCATCTGATCAGTTTTACCTCAGAGAGATCAAACGAGGCTTTTGCGAGATTGACGATCAATAAAGTGCTTATGAGCTCATTATTACACATGCATGCTTATATTAATGAGTGCATTTTAAAAATGGGATTTTTATACGTCATATTGAGTTATGCATAAAGTTTAACAGAGTGCATTGTTGTTATTAATGACTGAATTAGTTGTGTTATATCAGATCTGAAGTGATGAGCTGCATGTTAATGCATGTTGTAGAGAGTTTGGTAGGTTCTGGAAGCTCATAATAACAGGTTTGGACCGACAGGAGGCGCTAGAGTCCGTACAGGTTGTTCCAATCCCTTCAGCTTTGTATATATTAATAGCATTAATGCAGAACCGTTTGTAATTGAATTAAACCATGCTTTGAGTCCTTAATTGGTTTAGGAGGGTTATACAGTAATTAATCAGCCAAATGCATGTTGAATCATGTATAATAACTCAAATATGTGCTCTGATGTAACAGCATACTCGTCAAATATTGTATATGTTATATATATATATATTGTTTGTCATGCACAGATGCCGGAGGCACATGACCAGCAGATGGAGGAGGAAGCAGAGACCTTTGCCTTCCAGGCTGAGATCGCTCAGCTGATGTCTCTGATCATCAACACCTTCTACTCCAACAAAGAGATCTTCCTCAGAGAGCTCATCTCCAACTCTTCAGATGTACGTAACTAATACATGATTGAGTAATAGTACAGTAATAACAATGGCAACTTTCTGTGTGCATACTAGCATTGTCGACAACACCATGAAACAACTTTATTAAGTAAACGCTGCTTCAGGGAAGTGTTTGCATATTTATATTTCAAAGCTACATTGTGATTATTACTGTTACTGGCTGTGTAGTCAGTAATAAATTAACAAAAAATAAGCATGTTACAAGCAATACAACAAGTGCATTTATCCTTCAGGTATTGTTTATTAAGTAAACATTGCTTGAGTAAATTTAAGCAATTTTACATACTGAAACAATATTTAGGCTTGATGCCATTTTTAAATTGATTGTTATTTTTATTAGTGATTACATTACTCCACAAGCAATTTAATAGAAGGTGTTTTTAAAAATACTAATATCAATTAATATTTATAAATCATATGTTTTAAAAAAAATGGCATGTAAGTTTCAAGTATTTTTCAATTAAATATTACTTCAGAGAAAGTGTGCACATAAAAATAATTCAAGGCTATGTGTCATTTTATAAAGTGATTATTACAATTATTCGGTCATAAAATAAACAGAAAAAAACAGAGCAATATAACAGTTTTTTAAACTACTGATACAAATTAATAGTTACAATTAAATCAAAGTTAAAAAAAAAGGCATGTTAATTCAGTAATGACATGCAAACAGCAAAAAAAAGATGCAGAGTACAAAAAATCACAATGCTTTTCAAACTATTAATGCAAATGAATAATTAAAATGAAAATATGTCTTTTAAAAATAGCATGTAGCCTTCAAGTAGTTTTTCATTAAAACAGGGGGTCAGTAAATCAGTAAATCATGTAAACAGTCAGTAATACAATAAAAAATATGCACTTATTAAACTTATTAAAACCAGTCATAAGGGTAAATTTTTTGAAATTGAGATGTATACATCATCTGACAGCTGAATAAATAATATTTCCATTGATGTATGGTTTGTTATGACAGGACAATATTTGTCTGAGATACAACTATTAGAAAATCTGGAATCTGAGGGAGCAAAAAAATCTAAATATTGAGAAAATCTCCTTTAAAGTTGTTCAAATGAAGTTCTTAGCAATGCATATTACTAATCAAAAATGAAGTTTTGATATATTTACTGTAGGAAATGTACAAAATATCTTCATGGAACATGATCTTTATATCAATGATTTTTGTCATAAAAGAAAAATGTATAATTTTGATCCATATAATGTATTGTTGGCTATTGCTACAAATATACCTGTGTTACTCATGACTGCTTTTGTGCTGCAGGGTCAGATATGATCTAATGGACCCGTAAAACTAAATGAAATATTCTTACTTTCCATCAGGCTTTGGACAAAATCCGCTATGAGAGTCTCACAGACCCGAGCAAGCTGGACTCAGGAAAAGACCTCAAAATCGAAATCATTCCCAACATACAAGAGCGCACACTCACAATCATCGACACCGGCATCGGCATGACCAAAGCAGACCTCATCAACAACCTGGGCACCATCGCCAAATCCGGCACGAAGGCCTTCATGGAGGCTCTGCAGGCCGGAGCGGACATTTCCATGATCGGTCAGTTTGGAGTGGGTTTCTATTCTGCCTACTTAGTGGCTGAGAAAGTCACGGTCATCACCAAACACATCGATGACGAGCAGTACGCATGGGAGTCGTCGGCAGGAGGATCGTTCACCGTTAAAGTGGACAACTGTGAGTGTTGTTTGATTTAGTGAATGAATCGCAGGGCTCCAAACGGCATTTACGACCAAAAATATTCATTTGCGAGGGAAGTTTTTGCTGAGGTCGCCACTGATATATTGACAAAAAATATCTCTATACGTTCTGGGCTTTTATTGATATCGATAATTAGACATAATTAGATATTTTGCTGAGTGTGTTATTGTATCTTAAGGAATGCCGCAGACAGCCGACTCCTAAAGTTTTTGATATTCTTCATATTCTGTGTGCTGGTCAGTTCACACTGATAGAAATTAATATTTTCCAATACGTTTAAACTGATTTTTACATTTTATGGGCATTTTTATCTTTATAACTAGCCATTTGTTTTCTAAAAGTGTCCGTTATCTTTTGAGTCAAATTCTTTAATCAGTGAATTAGAATAATAAGACATATGGGCTGCATCTGAAGTGGCATTTAGATGTGTTTACTCACTGTTTAATGCAAGACATGAATGCATTTAA
Source organism: Barbus barbus (assembly GCF_936440315.1). Lineage (NCBI taxonomy): Eukaryota > Metazoa > Chordata > Actinopteri > Cypriniformes > Cyprinidae > Barbus > Barbus barbus. Next base: position 29,566,560 of record NC_136752.1, on the reverse strand, counting down.
CCTGCAATAATAAATACATAAACATTGTTTTGATATATTAAACACAAAACTTTGAATACCGATATTTTAAATGATTTAAAACATGATAAAAATCTATAAAAAGAAGTCGAAATGTGAAATTAAAACCGCCAGTAGGTGGCAGTAAATCACAGTTCATAAGTGAGTCATTGCGTTTGAACCGAATCATTTAAATGGTCGATTCATTCAGGAACGAAGCACCGTCATGTTGCTCAAGAGACGTAAAACAGTGCTGTGGCTTGGAGTTATTTTGTTGGCGAAATAGCGTAAAAACAGGTGTCTAAAATGTAAGTCTCTTAATTAACTTCTTGCTTATTGAACTGTAGTAATATCACATTTGTAGTTTTGGAGAAAAACGGCACGGTGAAATTGATTAAGTAAAAGTGCAGAAAAGCAGCGTCTGTTTCGTGCACAACTTGAACAAACTTCAACCTGTAAAGCTGTCAGATGTGTGGATATTGGCAATTCTCGTTTATAATCGTTACTAATATGGCTGCTTATTAAGATTTTAGTCTGTATGCTGTGATAATGCGCGAACTTTGTTATTTGAAGCGCACTTGCCGTCCAGTAATCGCAAAAAACTTTGTTCTTTGTTACTTTATAATAAACAAAGTATCAGCTTTATAATTATGCGACTTTCATAACGAAATTCAAACAATGAATACGGTTTTGGCGCTCTTTAATGCGGCAGGAGCGATCGCTTTATCGCCTCAGTTCAAGCGGCAAGTGAACCATTATATCTTTCTCTTTATTACTGAAACGTTGAATGAACATGAATTAACATCTAAAGGTAGGCTATTTTATAAAAGTTCCTACAGTACAGCTTACTGAAATGTCTCATGTAAAAGCTCATTTGGTGTTTCAAACTGCGGAGAACGTGTAAAGCTTGTAAACATTGCAACTTAATAATACCTCAGAATAACCACTCAGTGTCCATAAACTCATCAGTCAGCTAGAAAAATAACTATAAAGAGGGGCATTTTGCTATATTTATGCGCGGTTGCATATTAATATTTTGACTTAACCTGTTGTCTGCATGATTCAACTCCTATAGAATTGCATTTTACTAATGAAGAAAAACACTGAATGTGTGAAAGACATTTATAGCATGCATTGAGGAGGAGCCCAGACTACTCTCAGTGGCCAAAGTGATGCTTATGGTCCATGACACTGGCACAGATTCTGTGTAATAAACAATTCTTTGTGACTCTATATAGTTCTCAAGTTGGAAAAGACATTTAGTTCCCACTTTAAGTGAACTTTGGTTCCCAGGTCATCTACAAGATAGATTAAAATGCTGATAAAGACAAGAAAGGATGACATAAACACCTGACAGTATGATTAAAATGTAAATAATAATAAAAAAATAAATAAAGCACGTTCATTCTGTGGCACCTAAAAAAAAATTTTTTTTTTCTTAATCTTACTTGATTTTGGTCAGGAGCCCTGAATTGTCAGACTGTCGTTGAAATGCTGAATGCGAGCTGTAACTGAGGTTTAATGGAGATGTTGCTCTTTGTCCAGCCGAGCCGATCGGTCGTGGCACAAAAGTGATTCTGCATTTGAAGGACGATCAGACGGAGTACATCGAAGAGCGACGAATCAAAGAGATCGTCAAGAAGCACTCGCAGTTCATCGGCTACCCCATCACACTCTTTGTAAGTCACTTTTGGGTCATTCCCCAGCATTTGTGTCAGCCAAACCCCTTTGACTTGGGATCAAGTTAATATTTTAATAATTTAGCAGCACATTCGCATGTTTGCGCTTCTCTGATGTTGATTAATAATATGCAGCTAAACAAATTTTTTATATATATATAACATTAATTAAATGTTTTTTTTTATTATTATTATTTTTTTACAAATATATAAAATGTAAAAAAAATATTAAATGTGTATAGTTTAAAAAAGTGAATAAATGACAGCTAAATTAACTTTAAGGGTAGTATTTCACTAATTTGCATGTTTATAGCTGTAGGCATTTTTTAAAAATCATATAAAAAATTTAAATTATATATTTAAGTAATTTTAATTAATATCAGTTCAATTAAAAATTAAAGTTAATATTTCAATTAACTACTTTTTTATGTAAAATGAGACATTTGTTCACTACTAGAATGTTTGAAGTCCTTTGCAGATATGCTTAAATTACTGTACATGGAGCTTTTTCTTGATGATCAAATTTTGTTGGTTTCAGGTCGAGAAGGAGCGCGACAAGGAGGTGAGCGATGACGAGGCGGAGGAGGAGGAGAAGGAAAAGGAGAAAGAGGAGGAGGAGGGCGAGAAGGATGAGGACAAGCCCGAGATCGAAGACGTGGGCTCAGACGACGAGGACCACGATGACAAGAGCTCCGACAAGAAGAAGAAGAAGAAGAAGATCAAGGAGAAGTACATCGACCAGGAGGAGCTCAACAAGACCAAGCCCCTGTGGACCCGTAACCCCGATGATATCACTAACGAGGAGTACGGCGAGTTCTACAAGAGTCTGACTAACGACTGGGAGGATCACCTGGCCGTCAAGGTGACTTGAGATCTGTGCAGAAACAGTTAATGAATGAACTCATTCAAACATCCTAACAAAAACTATAGTATATCAAAGATATTAAAATAACACTTGTCTATTTAATGGAAAATATTTTACACTCACACACACACACACACACACACACACACACACACTCACACACACACACACATGTTTGTTTTTGTGAAACACTCACAGGAAACTGTGCATTTTGAACTTTCCCCCAAAAAACGCACTCTTTATGATTTATAAGCGTTTTGAAAAGTGGGGACATGGGTCAGTGTCCTCATAAATCACCTTCTTCTTGTAATACCTGTGTCATACCTGTGTCATTATACAAATTTATATTTGTCCTCATTTGTCACAAAAACACACACACACACACACACCTACACACAGATAAACACACACTCACTTACACACACAGACACACACACATATATATATTTATTTTGTTTATGTCTATATATATTTAATGTCATATGTATTTTGTACATATGTATATTATTTATATTTTACTTAAATAATATATTTTTTATAAAATAAAAACACTTGAATTTAATTTGTAGTTAGTTGCCAAGGCAAAAATTCCCATTTTTGTTTAGTTTAATTTGAAGTACTAAAATGACTAAAAATAAATAAACTAAAACATCAGACATCAGTTTATTAATAATCATCAATAAACTATATAGACGTAGACAAAAGTAATAAAACTGACAAAAACAACAAGAAAATTACTTGTTAAAACATCAAATTAATTTTAAATATTAACAAAAAACTGAAAATAATACTCCTATAATATTTTATGAATGTGTGTATGTGTGTTTTTATATTTGTGTGTGTGCATGTATTTGCATTTATTAAGCACATGTATATTTGTATCTATATATTTAATGTTTATATATATATATTTTTTTTTTATTTCAAACATGCTGCATTTTTATTTCCTAAATAACTGACACCATGCAACACAAGGAGGTCATGTGACAATGTAACATGCTAATGATCAAAATGTTTACCATTGCATTGTTTATCATATTTTAAGAAATACTAAGCATCTGACATGCGCTCAATGTCTGTGTTTATTTCCTCGCAGCACTTTTCTGTGGAGGGTCAGCTGGAGTTCCGCGCGCTGATCTTTGTGCCTCGTAGAGCTCCATTCGATCTCTTCGAGAACAAGAAGAAGAAGAATAACATCAAGCTGTACGTGCGCAGGGTGTTCATCATGGACAACTGTGACGAGCTCATCCCAGAATATCTCAGTGAGTCTCTGAATCCAACACAATCGCATCCAGAATAATGCAAACGCCTGCCAGATTTCCCACTAACCTCAAGCCTCAGAGCTGTTTGTCTTGCTCTGTCTTTAATATGATCCATCTTTTCCTCCCAGACTTCATTAAGGGTGTCGTGGACTCTGAGGATCTGCCGCTCAACATCTCCAGAGAGATGCTTCAGCAGAGCAAGATCCTGAAAGTCATCCGCAAGAACCTGGTCAAGAAGTGCATGGAGCTCTTCACCGAACTCTCCGAGGACAAAGACAACTACAAGAAGTGCTACGAGCAGTTCTCCAAGAACATCAAGGTGTGTGCTCTTTAGAGTAGTTATTGAAATCATAGATATCTTTGCAATATTTCCAAGCTAAAATGGCTTTTCCTGCTTGTAGCTGGGCATCCATGAAGACTCTCAGAACAGGAAGAAACTCTCAGAGCTGCTTCGCTATTACACATCGGCTTCTGGAGACGAGATGGTGTCCCTCAAGGACTATGTGACTCGCATGAAGGACAGTCAGAAGCACATCTACTACATCACCGGTGCGGATGCGTTGACCTCTCGATGCACTGGAAATCACTGTATTAATGACTTTAACTAACGTTTGCTTGCTTCTTCTGCAGGTGAGACCAAAGATCAGGTGGCCAACTCTGCTTTCGTGGAGCGCCTGCGTAAAGCCGGTCTGGAGGTGATCTACATGATCGAGCCCATCGATGAATACTGCGTGCAGCAGCTGAAGGAGTTCGAGGGCAAGAACCTGGTGTCAGTGACCAAAGAGGGTCTGGAGCTGCCTGAGGACGAGGAGGAGAAGAAGAAACAGGAGGAGAAGAAGGCCAAGTTTGAGAACCTGTGCAAGATCATGAAAGACATCCTGGAGAAGAAAGTCGAGAAGGTAAAGCTAAACCAGGGGTTTTCAGTCCTTTAGATGCCACAGACACCCAAATATGAACCACCATCCTAAAATGCGGAGTTTCATGTATAAAAACCCAACCTACACTGTGAAAATTCATATTATAAATATGTAAAATAATATATATTATTAGTTTATATTACATTTCCATTCAATACATTTACTTTTTTCTTCTCCTTATAGTACTGTACTGTTAGCATTATTATATATATTATTTTATTTTAACTAATTTAAAATAATTTTATTTAAATCATTTTTAATTATTAATTTGTCTTATCTATTTAGCTTTCTTATTTTCTATTTAAGTTTTTTTTATTTTTAGGCTGTATATTCTCATGTATAAAGAGTCAATTTATACTGTGAAAAATAATATAAATATGTAAAATATTATGTGGAAAATGTTTAGTTCTATTACATTTGCTTTTTTCCTCTCACTGTAGTACCGCACTGTTAGCTGAATTATTGACCTATTTTATTTATTTAACTGATTTCTTTGTATCTAATTTATATTTAAATCAAATTTATTTATTTAGTTAAATCTCACATTTTGTTAATTATGTATTTTGTAATTTTTTTGCACTGCGTTCCTAAAATTGTATAAGTTGCTATGTATAATGTATAAAGACCTAATCTAATTTTTCTGTGAAAAATGTATATTATAAAGATGATTTTCTCAATATTTAGATTTTTTTGCTCCCTCAGATTCCAGATTTTCAAATAGTTGTATCTCAGCCACATATTGTCCTATCATAACAAACCATACATCAATGGAAAGATTATTATTCAGCTCTCAGATGATGCATACATCTCAATTTCAAAAAATGGACCCTTATGACTGGTTTTGTGCTCCAGGGTCACATATTTAGTTTAAATTGACGCACTATAGTATTACACTGTTAGCTGTACAGTACTGTTTTTCACCTTTTCTATTTATTGTAATCTCAATTATATTTATTCAATCTAATTTGAAAGTATTCATTTTAATCAAATTTATCTAGTCTTTTTTTGTATTTAAATTATTTACACCGGTATATATTTTCATGTATTAAAAACCAATTTATAGTGTGAGAAATGATATGTAAAATATTATTCAGAAAGTAAAAAATGTTTAATTAGTTGAATCTTTTACACTGATTTTCTCGTTTGAAAACCCCTGAATGCATTGCAGTGGTGCATCTACACATTGCATTTGATTGCTAACCGCTCTGTTTATTTCTGCGTCAGGTCACCGTCTCGAACCGTCTGGTCTCTTCACCCTGCTGCATCGTCACAAGCACATACGGCTGGACGGCCAACATGGAGAGGATCATGAAGGCCCAGGCCTTGAGGGACAACTCCACCATGGGCTACATGGCGGCCAAGAAGCACCTGGAGGTCAACCCGGACCATCCCATCATCGAGACGCTCCGCCAGAAAGCAGAAGCCGACAAGAACGACAAATCGGTGAAGGATCTGGTGATCCTGCTGTTCGAGACGGCGCTGCTTTCCTCGGGCTTCACGCTGGACGACCCACAGACGCACTCCAACCGCATCTACAGGATGATCAAACTCGGATTAGGTGGGTCAAACACTCAATATCAGGGATGGAACGGTATTATCAATGTCTCGATATCATCGTAGTCACATGACGATATCAAACGACAGTCTTCCAGGCAAAAAAGTGTAGTTTTTAAAATATATTTAAACATCTTATTCTAACATAAAAGGTCTGTAAAGTTGTGTTTTGGGCACAGTATCTGTCAAACCGAAAGCACAATATGCTTAATCCCTTCATCGAGTCTTGAGTGTTTTAAAGCGAAGAGCACTCTTGGTTCAGACGATCAGCTGGTGATCCGGTGTTCTCCGCGTCTCAGAACGACTCCGTTCACACTGAATGAATGCAGTTAACTCCTTTATTACACTGCTGTGAGTTTAGCACGCGTTTGGGAACACAACAGCCACCAGTTCTGCTTTATTTTCATGACAGATGATCAGTGTTTCACTAGATACATAGTGAGACGCGTTTTTGTTTTGTGAGCATGTTTTCACTGAAGCTGGAGATCCCTTCAAAATAAAAGCTTAGACAGCTAGTGGTTTAAATGCAGTCCAAATTCAAAATATAAATATACCTAGAAATTAGGAAAGAAGTATTGTAATTTCGCTACTGTAGTGTAAACAAAAATAATATACCTATGAAATATTAATTTTTTACAGTGCAGTTGTTTTACAAAATGTGGCTATTGCTGTTATAGGAATAGCAATAATATAAAATTGTTGTTAGTTTGTCTTCCTAAAACAGCAGTGTGAATGTAATTTAGACTGAGACAGTATTTCACAAATAAAGAGGGTTGGGTCTCCTTTAAAGATCATCTACAAGTCAATTCACTGATGTTTTCTTAGTTAAGGGTCGAAGCTCTTAATTTTGAACGCTCAAAGTGCACTAGATGGAATAATTTAACTTTAAAATGTACAAAATTGTTCTAATTCTTAATTTTTATTTTTTTAATATTGCAATAAATATACAGTATTGTGGACTTCAAGTCGCGATATTATGGTATCGTGAGATTTTGTTATGGTTCCATCCCTACTCAATATGCATGAGATTGCAATGGGAAAACAAGCATTTAATGTGTTTTTCTGCCCGTTTCAGGCATCGACGAGGACGATCTGTCCACAGAAGAGCCCAGCTCGGCTCCCATCGAGGACATGCCTCCGCTGGAGGGAGAGGAAGACACGTCTCGCATGGAGGAGGTCGACTGAGAGCGGACACTGACCCAATCATGTTTGTAGCTCTGTAAAAAGATTATTGATTATTCTTGACCACATCGCAGTTCCTGTTCATTCCAGTTTGGTTGGTAAAGCTTTCGGAAACCTCGTCATCCCACATTCCCTTTTTTGTATTAATTTATTTTTTGAGTTGTATATGCATTTTGTTTTGTATTTATTGATTAACGTTGCAATTTTGATTTTGAGTGTTTAAGGGACACTGATACTGTATTATTGACAACGGGATCCTGAAATAAAGCTTACCATATCAGATCATGTGATGCCTGTGTCTTCATGACGCTCAGACAAAACACTCCTCCTGCTGCCAGCGGTTTAGAAAGACAAGTGTGCATCTGAATCCGTTGTGGACATCTTGGTTTATGAGTTTGGATGCAATGTTTTAAAGATTGTCCAGGTTTCATAAAACAAGTTTACCAAATAAGCCAGGCTTATTTCAGTTAGTCTGACTTATTTTGAACCAGGGTCACATTTGTTTAAAACTTGTGAATTGTAACTTAAAAAAAGGTTTAAAAAAACGTTCTATTATAAATTGCTACTAAAAACCCCAAACAAAAACATGTATAAAAACATAAAAATGTCCTTGTTGTAAATTGCTACCAAAAAACAATCATATTTTATAATGTTTAAAAACAAAAATGTTTCAAACCTCGCAAAGGTATTGGAAATTGTAACAATAAATAAACAAAAAAACAATAATGTTTACAATCGTACTTTATTATAAATTGTTACTAAAGAGAAAACAAAAGCAAAATGTTTAAATAATATACGTTTAAAAATTGTAAATGTTACTAAAGATGCATAAGAATAAAATACACATACATAAAATGTGTTTAAGCTAATATTATGTGGAGATACAGAGAGAGTCCAGCAGATGACAGCAAAACAATACAAAATACATACATTTCAAAGGCTTGAGAGATCACGAGGCTAAATAATAATATATTTGCAATGCACACATTATTAAATACCAACACCGAGTAATTAATGCTCTCCTTTGTGTCAAATAATCAAATACATGCATTGCATTAAATGAGTGCTTTGTGTTTCATCAGATTAAAATCAAACTAAAGTTGAAGTGCATCAGAAAGAAAGGCGCAGAATGAGTTTACAGACATCACGTGTAGTTTAGTTTGCTAATGCATGAGTGTGTGTGTGTGTGTGTGTGTGTGTGTGTGAGTGTGAGTGTGAGTGTGTGTGTGTGTGTGTGTGTGATCATGCATATATACACACACACACACACTGACAGCGGCTCTCATTGACTGACTGCAGGCTGGAAACACACGTCTATAAGTGCCATGCCGAATAAAACCAAGAAAGACAAGGTGAGACACAAGCTCTGTGCTTGAATGCGGAGAAAAACCCTGTAAAAGTCGCAAAAAGCGGATTTCTGCTTCAGTCAGAGTGACTCTCAGCTCCAGACATTAGCATGTATGCTAACTCCAGCTTTGCCCATCATAAACCGGCTTTTATCCCAGTCAGTTACACTCTGGGTTATAAACTTTAAACGATTTACTGCCCTGGAGGCGAAACAAAGCACTTTAGATGACTTTACATGCGTATTTCTGTTTATTTAGAGGGTGTTCGGTTTTCGTGGCGAAGCTAGCTTTAGCCTGTTAGCGCAGGAATAGAGATGTTTGTCGTTTATAGAAATATTCCTTTCACCCAAATGCAGCTGAAATGACCAAAATGCCCTTCTGTGAAATTAAATCGCATGTGTTTTATTATATTTGGTGTTGGAGTCCAGATTTGGACATGAAATACTTAAGCCGGATTGCTAATGTTAGCCGCTCTGTTATTATTAGCCAATATTCATTAATTTAGGGTTAATTAGGGGGATAATGACAGGACAGAGTTTTATGTTGTTTATTCTCTTTATAGGATGCACCAAAATCTGCAAAAGTGAGTAAAACAGGAGGGCAGGAGAACTCGGAGCATGAGGTAATTTAGCAAAATGCACTATTTTATTCATCTATATATTTAAAATGTGCTTATATTCTATATAATTATCTGTAATGCAAATGATATGCATGTGTTCTGATCATGTGGAGAAATTATTTTAATGTTTTTATTATTCAGATCAAGGCTTTTTATTTATTTATTTAGATACACTTGGCCATAGATTAAAGGTCACGTGCAGAAATGCTAATTAATGCATTGATGCTTTGTAGCAGATATTTGAAACATTGCAGATGAATTGACTTCTGCTGAGATTGAGCACATGAAAAAATAGCATAAAAGAAAAACATAACAATGTGAACCCCTAAAAAAGGAATAAAAATGTTTAAAAACACACAAATATGTTTGCAAATTTCTCATAAATTGTAAAGCATAGAAATATGTTAAAAATGGGCAACTATTGTAAATTGTTATAATATAAAAATATAAAAAAATTAATAGTGCTGTCAAATGATTAATCGCATCCAAAATAATTTTGTTTACTAAATGTGTGTAATGTGTAAATTTATTCTTTAAATATAAATACAAACACATGCATGTATATATTTAAGAAAAATATGTAATATTTATGTATTAAATATATTTATATATGATATAAATTATATTAATATAAATGTATACATATAAATATTTTCAAAATGTATATTGTATGTGTGTGTCTTTATATATAGATAATAAATATACATATATATATATATATATATATATATACTTCGTTTTTAAAATGTTACCAAAAAAGAGCTATAAGGAAAATATTTAAACACACAAAAAAGTGTTTAAAAATTTGCAAACTATTGTAAATTGTAGCAAAAATAATAATACACAATGTTTAAAAATTGGCAAGCGTATTGGAAATTGTTACTAGAACATAAAAATGTTAAAACTGTTCAAAAACATAAAGATGTTTAAAACTGTAAACCTTTATTTTAAATTGTTACCAAAAAAAAACAATAATATTACAGTAAAAAATAGTTAGAAATGTTTAAAAATATGAAAAGTTGTTTAAAATCATAATGTTTACATTGTACAACTTTACAAAAAAATTTTAAAAATGTGCAACCTTCATTGTAAATTGTTGCTAAAAATATAATGCAAATACTATATAAAGACTGTTTACATTGCATCTGTGCTAAAGTTATTCAGCTTAAAGGAGATCTGATCTGCTGTTATAAAGGTTCGGTTCTATTTCATGTTCTCTCTGTGCTTTTGTTGTTTCTGAAGCAAAACATCCGTGTTCATTCAGCAAAAATGAATAAGCATGATAAAAATGAAATGTTTTGTTGTGTTTGAGAGATGAGGATGTAAGGTGTTTTTCTCCATCAGGGCTTGAATAAGAAGAGTGCTAACAGCGTGCCGCCGACCACACAGCTGCTGAAGAGCAAAGCGGCCGGATCTCAGACTCCGGGGAAGAAGGAGAAGAGGCCGAGCTCGTCTCGATTCAGTCTCAGCAACAACCGAGAGCTGCAGAAACTGCCCGCATTCAAAGGTGAGACGCACTGCATTTTATTTGCAGGATTTGATTGGATGGTGAAAAGTGTTCTGCGATATTATTGGTGAATATTGCTTAGCCCCGCCCACACAGCCTTGATTACATCAGAAGAAAAGGAAAGGTGTTTCGGAGGTGGAGCAATCAGTATATTTTGATGCTATTACAGGTTTTGATTAAGTTTTAAATCATTATTACAGCAGCATATGATTCATTAGAGACATTAGTGCTGTCAAATGATTAATCCCATCCAAAATAAACGTTTTTGTTTACATAATGAATGTGTGAACTGTGTATAATGTATCTAATTAATAAGGAACATCATGAGCAATTTGATATTTATGACGAACGGATGACACTTTAACGATGCTTTATGAAGCTTTAAAGCATCAGTCACTGTTATTCACGATTATATGGAAAACAGTCAAGCTTTGTGTGTTTACTGGAACGAAATGACATGATATAGAGTGAATGAGGACAGAATGATCATGTTTGGCTGAACTAATCCTTTAATAAAACTAATCTACTTTCACTAATATCCAGTGCAAACTCAATAAAAACATGAATAGTTGATGTTATGAAGAAGCTGCTTTCACTTCCTCGTTTGCGGTGTGTGTCGTCATTTCATATATTACATTATCTTCCCCTTTAGATGTTTATTTTCTCGCATCTGATCTAATAAAAGCCAGTTAATGATGCTCACTGGTCAAACCGTTACTCATAATAATCCAGAGAACGAGCGGGCGAGAGTCCTGCAAAAACACAAACACGTTTCTAAATGCAAGTTGACATTCAAAACAGTGCCCAGGTCCGGTTTTATGGCTGGTTCTGTTATAAATCACTGAGATGATGATCATATTCTCTGATTATGAATACAGGCGTGCTGTGTTTTTGGAAACGGTGAGATATGCACAATATGCAGCGATAAGCCGCTCTGACTGTACAAAGTTAGACTCTGGTCACATGACTTGCATTACATTTCAGATGTTTTCAGTGAGTGGCATCTAGTTCAGAAATAAGCAGTTTTTTATTTTTTACTGCAATTTTGTTTCCAAATGTCATATATATATATATATATATATATACACACACACACACACGTGTATACATGTAGTGTACATAATTCAGCAAACATATTTATTTCTGAGATTTTATATATATAAATTGTGAATTATTATGAAATTATACTCTTAAAATGAGTAATTATTATTTAGCAATTATCTAATAAACATTATTTGTAATATATATGTGTGTGTGTAATTTAACAATTTTAACAATTTATTTAAAAAAATACATTTAACAATCCTCTTTAAATATTATGTAATTTAATTAAAATAAATGAATTAAGTTGATAATTCTTGTTTAGTAATTTTAATAAATATGACTTTACAATCATTTAATTATATACATGTTTCAGTAAACTATAATAGATTAATTTCTGAACCTACATATAAATATTTAATACATTATTAATGAATTATTTAATATTTAATTAAATCATACATATTATTTATTAACAGTAAGAGAGCAAGATTTAGTCATAAATGCATCTGAAATATTCCTAAATATATAGTATAAAGTAAAATATAGGTTATTTTTAGGCAGTGTGCCAGTAATATATAATATAAATGTTAAATGTATAATATGTGTATTGTATGTTTGAGTAACACTCATACATGGTTTGATGAATGCATCTGATTGTTTCTCCAGATCAGAGAGTATAGTGTCTCTGAGCATCTGCAGGTGTTGAGCTGTGGTTTCTGCTGTCACAAACTGTTATGTCATCGCTTTTTCTTTATTTCCGGCACATGTAAAGCCAGGAGACGATGCTTCTCCAAAAGGATGCATTTTAGGGAAAGGACAGATTTACTCACTGACTGTCAGGATGCTGTCAGATTTCAAAAACATGATGCGTTGAGTGTGATGTGATGCTGGGCTTTTGTGTTGCTATGCGGTTGCTAGGTCATTGTGGATTGTTTCTAGGGTAATAATAAGCGGTTGCTAAGGTGTTATGAGTGGTTGCTAGGTTTGTCTTGTGTGATAGTCTCTCTAATAAATGCTATAAACACAAATAAACAGTGTGGGGGTCTTGTGCTGTAGTATGTAGGGCTCTATGATTTCTGTGATGACAAAAATGCAAAAACCTGTTGTGCAGCACTTCTGCCAAAAAAAAAGGGAATTGTGCAAATTTTGCCATTTGACCAAAAAACCCCCAAACAAACAGATTTCATAGAACCCTACACGCTTCTTACATCTGCTTCTGCTTGTTCTTAACACACTTTTCTCAGATACGAGAGCAGCACGATAAAGTGCAGCTCTGTTATAAAGCGCTCTGCTTGCACTGACGAATCACATCCCTTCCCCGGCCCCCGCCAGCCAATCAGCAGCCTCTCTTCTGCTTGAGATCACGTGATCTCCTCCAGCCAATCGGCGGCCTCGCTTTGACGGGTGACATCACTAACTAGCTGCTTCCCTCCAGCAGCGGAGCTTCATTTTCTGCTGAGAGTGTTTGTGCTAAAATGGAGGCTAACAGCTCGACCTAGCCGCCTCGCGCCCGATCCGACCCGTAGATGTTGACATGCTCTAAAGAGGAGGCCAGGATGGTTCTGGATGCTCCGAGCGCCAACGGGCCGTTTCAGCCGGTGGCCCTGATGCACTTTAGAGGTGAGACGTTTGTTTTATTGTGTCTGTGTAGCAGAGAGCGACGAGGAAGGTTGCTATGCCATGATTTGTGGCCGCCGTTACGAAGGCAGAAGAATTTGTGCCGCTTGGGAGACGCTGGAAACGGCTTCAAACGTCTTTGGTTTACATTCACAGCAAGCTGCCTACCTACACTGCCGTTTTAGACAATTATGTAACACTTTTGGCCGTAATAACCCATGCATACTACATGCATCTGATGCACGGGACTGCAGCATGCGTCTTGCTCGGCTGAATGGGGAAAAAACTCTGTTTACAATGCGCTGGTGAAGCCTCCCATCCCCCCTAACCAGAGTGCTGATGTCAGGGGAAGTGAGGTCACGGCTCCAGGAAGAATGCATGTATATGCATGCATGCATGTGTGCTCAAGCCGCAGAGAAACTGCATCCTGACGCCCGGTTTCCTTTGCTTCATGTTCAGACAGATAATTGTTCATGCATAAATCATGCATTTGTCAGTTATGATCATTTTCTGTTCATAATGGCAAACTAACATACTGCTTTAACTATTCCTGCATGCATACTGAGAACATTATGCAAGTATGCATACAATATCTATATGATTTGTGCACTATACCACAGAGATACTGTGTCTTTACAGTGCAATGCATTTAGTGTTGATTTAGAAAGAAGCCTCTTCTGCTCAAGGATGCATTTATATATTAAAATAATTTTCAGCATCTTCAGTGTCACTGATCCTTCGAGAAACATTTCTTGGGAAACTGTGATGCACTACCATTCAAAAGTTTGAGGTGATTAAAAACAAACAAATTAACACTGTTGCTCATCAAGGATGTGTTAAACTGATCAAAAGTGACAGTAAAGTTATATTTCAAATAAATGCTGTTCTTTTGAACTTTCTATTCATCTGTGAATCCTGAAAAATAAAATGCATCAGTTTCCACAAAAATATTGTGCAGCACAACTGTGTTCAACATTGATAATCAGAAATGTTTGTTGAGCAGTAAATCAGTATATTATTATGATTTCTGAAGATCATGTGACACTGAAGACTGGAGTAATGATGCTGAAAATACAGCTGCAGAGCACAGAAATACATTATTCACATAGAAATATTTTAAATTGCAATAACTCACATTTTCCACAGCCAATGCAGCACTGGTGAGCAGATGAGACTTACATTAAACTTTAAAAATTTACAATAGTGTATTTATTTACAGCCCTTATTCACTCAGACTGCAAAAAGTTTAATTGTTTAAAATGGCATGAAGGAAAAATAGCCACTTAATTTCCCAGATAACTGGATGCCGCTTACATGTAGTGTGATAATGGACATCTAGAAACATTTATCAATGCATATGGTTTCACTACACGAGATATTATCTTCTCCACACTGCCTAATGTTTTTAAACATATTACCTGAATAGTTGGATATTTTGATGAACTTTGGGTTGCTTTAAAAGACATGAATGATGCATTCACATTTAATTCAATAAGTGCCATCCTGTAATTATCTCAGATAAGCATGGTTATTAAAATTAATCAAGTTGTCAGAATCACAGTTAATGTGACGTTTGTTTCATTTATTGCCCTGGAAAAATAAGATAAAGCTGCGTTATGGGGTGCATTAGTTAATGCACGCAGAATATTTGCATATTATGCACACACTGCATGCAGGACGTGAAGTACTGAGGAGGGTTGTGTGCATGCTTGCTTCAGTGAAAAAAGCATGCATGCCTTGTTTTGAATTAAATTGATAAGTTTATAAATTGAGCTTCAACCAAATCAGTTCTGGTCAAACGCATTAGTTGTTGACGCTGACGTCTGTGCTTCAAATGACAGTGTTATTACACTGTTTTCACTTGTTAGACCACAATCACCACTCCCTTGTGCATAAAGGGAAGCGTGAGGCGAGTTTCTCACAGCCGTGACCTTTACAGATCATGCTTCAGTATCAGCGCACTGAAGGAAACAAACACTTTTATACTGGCTCAGATCATCGAAGTCTTGTTTGCACCTAACGACTCTAATGATCCGCATTAAATATAGGTGTGAATAGGGCTGAAAAAGCATCAGAAGTGGCTAAAAACATAATAGCATCGCATTTATGGTGAAAACATTGCATCCCAGACAACACTACTCCTCCGTCCATCTCTGTGCTAAAATAAAACTGCTTTTAAACCTCGCCGGTCATGTGCAGCTTTAAAGGAAACCATGTGATCTAAACGTTCAGAGAAGCCCAAAATATACTGCAAGTTTGTCTGACGTCAATAATACAGGAAAAACCCTTTTAACCCTGTAAAGTCTGATTTAAAAAAAATAATAATTGGACAGTTTGAGCTTTTACACAAAATATTACATAAATCTAAAAACAATGTGTTTTTGAGTATCATATTTGACATTTATGGCTGATATAGTGAGAATGTGGAGGAAAAACAGCTCTTTTATTCAGAGGCTCAAACTGAGCAAAAATATGCAGTTTGGTACAGATGCTGATATATATATATATATATATATATATATGAGGAAATTCTGATGCTTGTGATGTAAATCAATGAGATCTTTATAACAGATACTGATATAAAATAATCTAAATATCAGCGGTCGCTCTATATCTCCAGTAATATGTCTCAGTAAGATGAGATTGTATATAATGCAATGCTGATTGAGAGATGAGGAAACAAATGCTCCTCTAAAGATCCTGATGATCAGATTTGAGACGCACTGATTTTTCTAGAAAATGATTGATGGAGAATCAAGTAAAGCTGAGCTGCTTCAGTCCAGTAAGAGTTCATCTGGAGATATGACTGCAGTTATTCTGACCTTTACTTGATCAAAATCAGTCCAGATTTGATCATTTAGAGACCTTAATGCATGTATCAAATATGTTTGTTTTTCGTTCCGGTGAGTAGATGTCAGTGTTGCATTTAATGCATGAACTCTCCTCTCTGCTGCTGTAGATGTTCCTCCCGCCGAGCAGGAGAAGTTATTCGTGCAGAAGCTGCGTCAGTGCTGCGTTCTCTTCGACTTCATCTCTGACCCCTTGAGCGATCTGAAATGGAAGGAGGTGAAGCGGGCGGCGCTCAGCGAGATGGTGGAGTACATCACTCACAACAGGAACGTCATCACCGAGCCCATCTATCCTGAGGTGGTGCACATGGTGAGTACACACAAACACCATATATGTGTCCCTGCAGCACAAACGCAGTCATCAGTAACACAGGTATATCTGTAGCAATAGACAACAATACATTGTATGGATCAAAATTATACATTTCTCTTTTATGACAAAAATCATTAGGATATTAAGATCATGTTCCATGAAGGTATTTTGTGAATTTCCTACCGTAAATATATCAAAACTTAATTTTTGATTAGTAACATGCATTGCTAAGAACTTCATTTGAACAACTTTAAAGGAGATTTTCTCTATTTAAATTTTTTTGCTCCCTCAGATTCCAGATTTTCTAATAGTTGTATCTCAGACAAATATTGTCCGATCATAACAAACCATACATCAATGGAAAGATTATTTATTCGGCTTTCATATTGAAAAATGGTTTTGTGGTCCACATTTAGGGTTTGAGACAGCTCGTACTCCTTAAAGAAACAGTTCTGCTAAAAATGAATGAAAGTGTTCACCCTCAGTTCATCTGAGATGTAGATGAGTGTGTTTCTTCATCAGGTTGTGTCACTGCATCACTGTCTCAGCAATAGAAGTGAATGGGTACCGTCAGAATGAGAGTCCAAACAGCTGATAAAAACATCACAATAATCCACACCACTCCAGTCCAGCAGTTAACATCTGGAGAAGACAAAAGATGAAACTAATCCAGCATCAAGACCTTTTCAACTAAAATACACGTTCATAATCCATAATAACTCTTCCTCCAGTGAAAAAGTGCATCTGCTGTTGTCTCTCACATCAAAATCCAGCCACATATTTGTTTAGAGCTGTTTTGATCTGTGCAGATCTCTCTCCTGATTCAGACCAGAACACTTTATCACTGCAGGAAGAGTTATTATGGATTATGGACTCGTATTTTAGTTATAAACGTCGTCTTGATGGATTTGTTTCATCTTTTGTCTTCTCCAGATGTTAACTGGTCAAATTGAGCTTTATTGTCATTCCGCTACATGTGGGGACCATGTCGTGCCTCGCAGGACCACGGTGCTACATAAATACAGACATACAACAATGAAGTAAAAAACACTATAAACCTATACACAACTAACCTACTGACAGATTTAACTAGAAGTATATTATATACACTATTTAGAGACGAACAGACGACATAAAACCACCGTCTTTGGGACCCGGAGTAGCCGCTGCGTCTGATTGCGCCGACATCTTGGATCTACTGATGGACTGGAGTGGTGTGGATTATTGTGATGTTTTTATCAGACTCTCATTCTGACGGCACCCATTCACTGCAGAGCATCCATTGCTGAGACACTGATGCTAAATTTTTCCAAATCTGTTCCTGTGAAGAAGCAAAAAAAGCACATTTTGGACTGGAGAAGTCAATGCTTTTTCTTTTCTTCTATAAAGTGGATATGAACTATATAACCCGCTGATAGCGCATCGCTCGGCCATACAAGGTTGTGTTGAGCGTTTGGGCTCCTCTGAATCAGATCTGTGGTTTCGCCGTCCTTTTAAGGGGCGGTTTTTGTCCGACAGCTTTGCGTTTAGCAGCAGAGCGTTGATTGACCTGCACTTGGCCTCGGTGCTTCTGCCAGCTGCAGTTATTCAGCGCTCTTTGATATTTATTAGAGCCCACAGCTGATGTTAAGCCGCGGCCTATCGAAGTGCAAATGGACTTGTGAAATAAGCATGATAATATGTTCTCAAGCACATTTCCCTTAAACACACACACACACACTTTGATGATTAAAGCCAGGAACTTCAAAGTGCTGCGATCGGGAGGATTAAAGCCTTCTGATTAATTTGTGCATGTGCTGCCATGTTTTATTAACCAGCGAGCTGAATGGACGGTTCATTGATTAAGACTTTAGTCTGTTCCCAGTAATCAGATATGTATCTAATATACACACTTTTCTTCAGTACAGTTGAAGGTTTATGTGGTTTATTTGTTTCAGTTTGCAGTCAACATGTTTAGGACGTTACCGCCATCATCCAACCCAACCGGTGCAGAGTTCGACCCAGAGGAGGATGAACCCACGCTAGAAGCGGCCTGGCCTCACCTGCAGGTGAACACCTGCACATTTATATGACATTAATACTTTTATCCATCAAGGATGCATTCAATTGATCAAAAGTGGCAGTAAAGTCCTTTATAATGTTACAAAAGATTTCTATTTCAAATAAATCTTTCGAACTTTTTATTAATCTGTGAATCCTGAAAAATAAAATGCATCACAGTTTCCATAAAAATATTGAGCAGCACAACTGTGTTCAACATTGATAATAATCAGAAATGTTTGTTGAGCAGTAAATCAGTATATTAATATGATTTCTGAAAGATACTGGAGTAATGATGCTGAAAATACAGCTGCAGATCACAGAAATAAATTACAGTTTAACACATATTCACACAGAAAACAGCTGTTTTACATTCTAATAATATTTCACAATTTTACTGTATTTTTGATCAAATAAATGCAGCCTTGGTGAACAGGAGAGACTTATTTCAGAAACATTGAAAAAATCTCACCAAGCTCAAACATTTAAATTGTGTATATATGTATATGTATATAATACTATTATTTGTTGTACAGTCTATTACTTGTTAACAAAATCATTTTATTACAATATTGTTTTCACTGCAGTACAGTAAAAATCCTATAAATGAGAATAATGTGGGCACTTGTGTGGATGTTTTTTTTTAATGTGCTTAATTATAATGAAATTATTATTAGTAGTAGGAGGAGTAATATTCATTATTATTATTGATACAATATAATTTCCCTTTAAGAAGTGTGCTGTAAAGCTCTTTGAATAAGTGTCCACTAAACGACTAATTTACTTATAAATGCATGTTTTATAGTTTGAAATGCATCTTTCAGATACATATTTTTCTTCCCACAGCTCGTCTATGAATTCTTCCTGCGGTTTTTAGAGTCACCAGACTTTCAACCAAACATAGCCAAGAAATACATCGACCAAAAGTTTGTGATGCAGGTGTGTTGAAATAAGGTTAATTTGTTTGGCATTGAATAAATCATTTAAATCCGTTAATCATTAGCATTAAAATGGCAAATTGCACACGTAGGACTCCAGATACCATGTGCACGTTGCAGTTTTATTTAATATACTGTACTTAATAAATGATTGTTAGTTCCCTGCATTAATGTTTTCAGTTTGATTTATTTTAATGTGTTTGTGTGATATAAACAAGTTCTTTATTATACCCTTAATTCATTAACCTCAATAATATTCATGTCCACAGAAAACACAGATGTTATTTTTGCATTGTTTGCATGATTACCAAAGACTTTTGTGCTAAAAAATGGATCCGTTCACATCCGATGAGCCTTATTAAGGGATGTCTGATCTGATCTGATTGCAGCTCCTGGATCTGTTCGACAGTGAAGATCCTCGAGAGCGGGACTTTCTGAAGACGACTCTGCACCGCATCTATGGGAAGTTCCTGGGTCTCAGAGCGTACATCAGGAAACAGATTAATAACATTTTCTATAGGTGAGACTGCAAAATATGACCCAGGACCTGCAATGCATGCAACTGGGCAATATGGCAAAAAAAAATAAAAATAAAAATTTTTCAGAACGGTTGACTTATTTTTTTTTGTTAGTTTTTTTTACAAACTTGAAAATGTAACTACAACACGATTCAAATAACTTGTTCTTTATTTACAAACTTGTCTTCTACATATTGTATGTTCAGAAATATACGAGGTTGGATCGGTCTTTTCTCGTTATCACGGGCATATTGTCAAAGTGTCTAAATCTAGCATTTGTTCATATTTCTATTCAAAGTTTAGATTCCTCGATTTCTAAAAAATAAAATCGTGGCAAAACATTACATTCGAATTATTCAATAAAACTGTAAAAATCGCCCTACCCTACTTTCATAACATGACATTTCTGAGTGGAACTGCATATGCTATCGGCCAAAGTTGACCCGTGATAACCTTTGATTTGATTTGGAAAATAGGACCAAAAAACATGCCATTGAATCATATCTTCATTTCTAATTTATATTTTTCTTAACTTTTTTTTTTTGTTTTTTTTTTTTGCATTAACAATATGATATATATTATGAATAATATATTTTAAAATTTTCTAAAAGTTTTTAAATGTGTTGCATTATTTATTATTATTAATTTTTTTTTATAAATGTAATTAATTTTAAAATAACATTTATTTTTGTCCCACAGCCCTCTATCAATTTAGGTTTTTGGTTAGATATGAAGGATTTTGGGAACTCCAGATCAATTGATGTTATAGTATGATTTTATTGATTGATATATAATATCTGATATATATCTTTTATAAATTGATATGCAATATGTGTTTTATCTCCATACAGGTTCATCTATGAAACAGAGCATCATAACGGAATAGCTGAACTACTGGAAATATTAGGAAGGTATGAAACATGTTTTCTTAATAAAATCTATTTCTGCTCTCAAATCCAAGCAATATGCGAACAGATTAATTTGTGACGAATCACTGTTGCTTAACAAAATGGCATTATAATAATGAAATATGATGATATGATGTATGATAATGATATTATTGGTGTGATTCATTGTTTTATAACGCACTAGTTTACAGAGTGTTATATGGTCTTCATGATCTGATGTCTTTGTTCTAGTGTGTGTCCGAAGCCTCGTTCATGAAGTCTTTGTAATTATTCACTGTTTCAGCGGGATTCACGTCTTGTTTTCTCTCTTTAACACCAGCATCATTAACGGCTTTGCCTTACCACTGAAAGAAGAGCACAAAATCTTCCTTTTAAAAGTTTTGTTACCTTTGCATAAAGTCAAGTCCCTCAGTGTTTATCACCCACAGGTAAGATCTGGAGCTTATATTGATTCATGAGCTCATTTTCTTTCTAACGTATGACACTGTATTTGTTTCATTCTAAAGAAGCACATATATATACATATATATACACACACACACACACACACACACACACATATATACACATATATACATACATACTACATACAGTATATATATTTATATTTTTAGGCTCATTTAATAATTAATTTTTTAAATTAGGACATTCTTTTTAGGATAATTTTGCACATTTGTTTTCTCCAATTCTCATTATTGTAATGCATATGAATGTTTTACTCTTGGTTTTTGTAATTCCCATTTTTCTCAAAGATTTTAATGAGACGATAAGGTTATTCTTGCAGAATTAAAGTACAATTTTGTTTTCAAAGTAATTGCTGATGAATTCTACTCCCCTCCACATTACAGAAATTACATATTTATCTCGTGTGTGTATATATATATATATGTATGTATGTGTGTGTGCGTCTGTATCTATATATGAATTTGTTTATTTTATATTATTATTTTCTATTCATATAATTAAAATACATTTTTACTATAGAAAATAAATATAAATAAATTAGTGCTGTCAAACGGTTAATCACAATCGCGTCCCAAATTTGTTTTTGTTTATATAATATGTGTGTGTGCTGTGTATATTTATGTATATATAAATACACGGGTCTGTTTAATATTTTATATTCTTATTATATATATTATTTATATTCTTATATTAACATACATTTATACATAATACATACATAATAAATATACACAGTACACACACATATTATGTAAACAAACTTTTATTATGGATGCGATTAATTGTTTGACAGCACTAAAATAAACATTTATATAAATATATAAATTTATAGAAAATTTTTGAAAATTTGTAAATATATATTCCATATTTTAATTCTGCATAAATTACATTATATTCTCATTCAGGAAAATCTTAACTAAATCAAAAATTAAACATCTATATTTATTATATTAATGAGAATTTTGATGAAACCATGAACAAAGGTTTAAATGATTATAATTAGTTCCTCATTGGTTTGTGCTTGAGGTGCATTCTGAAGATGATTGACTGTTGTTTGTGTTCTTCAGCTGGCTTACTGTGTGGTGCAGTTTCTGGAGAAGGACAGCACACTTACTGAGCCGGTGGGTTTGAGCACCATCTGCTGGTCACTTTCTCTACTCCGTCTGCTCTTATAAAGCTGTTTTCTCTTCTGGTCTCTAACTGCTTTATCAAAGTCTCTTTACTCTCTGGTACTCCTGCTGAAAAGGCATATGTATGTTCTTTGGGGTGACGCTTCCCAGCAGTATTCTTACCCTTACACGCTTTTAATTTCACATTTAAAGGATCTTTTCATTTTTAAAATAATTGTAAATATCAATATTCAATGTTTTATGTTTAAAATAACAATATTATTCATGCATTTATAACTGCAGGTTAAATGCATTCATGTCCTGAAACAGTGTGTAAATACATATAAACACTTCTTCAGATGATTCCTCTGCATTGCAAAGATCAATTTTATTGATGCTGATATGGTTTTAGGTGGTGATGGCTCTTCTGAAATACTGGCCAAAGACTCACAGCCCAAAGGAGGTGATGTTTCTGAACGAGCTGGAAGAGATTCTGGATGTCATCGAGCCTTCAGAGTTTGTTAAAGTGATGGAGCCGCTATTCAGACAGCTGGCCAAGTGCGTCTCCAGTCCACATTTCCAGGTCTGCTGAACCCTGAAACACCTGCAGAGAGCAACATGAGTTCATCAAGCTGTAGTCTCTGAGAGAATCTCTGTTCATGTCGTCCTCAGGTTGCAGAGCGAGCTCTCTACTACTGGAATAACGAGTACATCATGAGTTTAATCAGCGATAACGCGGCGAGGATCCTGCCCATCATGTTCCCCTCGCTGTACCGAAACTCCAAAACCCACTGGAACAAGTGAGTCACGCTGTTCACAAGTTCAGCTGCAGCCAACGCTAGACACCGCTTATCCAGAATATTGACTAATTTGGTCAAAACGGAGTGAGTCAGAGGGGTTTTACGCATACAGAGAGTGCATAGAGGTCAGCCAATCATAAGAAAGCTCATTAACATATAGAAATCCTGCAAATATTGTATCAGAAACAGCCCGTTTAATTGTATTGATTAGAGAGTTTAGAAAATGGAAAAACTATCTCTATATATATATATATATATATATATATATATATATATATATATATATATATATATATATATATATATGTGTATATATATGTGTGTATATATTATTCAGAAAGTCATAATTTAGTTTTTCATATATGTGTGCAAATATATAAACAATTAATCAAATCTAAAAACCGCACATACACGGTCCTTGATTCTGATTGGTTGAGCTGCGTTCAAAGCTGCTGTAAATGACAAAGTAACATACTTTGTTTACGTCTGTGTTGCTCGGCAACCACTTTGTTGCAAGAAGTTTGTTTGGTGGAAGAATGTTTTCATTAATTTATAAAGCCCCGTGAAGCCGTGGTTTACAATGAATTTCTAACAGCTAAGGCGGTTTTAGGCACTCCGCTTCGCTGCTTGAGGCTAGTTCACACTACAGGATTTTAAGCCCGATTTGCAAGTGAACGAGCTCGCCGACAGGTCGTGCTGTAATCAGGGGAAAATCTGTGGGTGATCGGCGCTCCGCGATCTTTGTGCGAACTACACAACGATGCATCAAAGATGCTCGCTGACGCGTCGCCGACGCCAAACAAATATCTAGCATGCCAAATATCTGGAGCGGTCGGCCGACTCGACATCACGTGGTGTCAGGTGTGGTGATGAGCTACAGCCAATGAGAGAGCAAGGCATGGGTTGAGGTCACCGGAAGAAAAAGCGTCTTTCACAGGCTTTTGGCTGCTATATTTATTAACCAGCAGTAGTTACTGTTGTCATGACTGACAAACACTCACACTACACTCTCACGCAGTGACAAACACATCTCAGAGCAGAGAGGAAACACACACCGACAGAGAACACAGAGCAGGTTACTGCTGATATGAAACAAGCTCTCAGGACTCTCAGATTTTAAATTCAGTCATTTTTAAAGAAATTCAAACAATACCTTTTTGTGGCTCTTCAATGCGCCGTGACCGATCACTATTGCCTCGGTTCAAACACATGAACGTCTTTTCATATTAACTTAATGCACAAAATGAACATGAATAAACATCAGAAAGTGTTTAATTTCAACCGTGGAACACACCATTAAGTCCACTGAAGTTAATCTGCTCTCGGTCTGATTTAGAAGGGATACAGCTGCAGCTGCTGGGCATGCGCATTTACATATTTTCCAAGCCGACAATATACCGTGAAACCTATAAAAATGGTTTTAAGAAGTACACACCGCCTTAGTTTCATCACTTTAGAGTGTCACAGTGACGGTCTTTTTGCAGTAAAGGAGCTTAACCCTCCGCACCTTTATTTTTAGTTATATTGAAAGTTTCAATTCAGTCGATCTTTTTCACTCCGTTTTAACATACAGTGGTGTGAAAAACTGATGGCCCCCTTCCTGATTTTTTTTTTTTTTGCATGTTTGTCACACTTTAATGTTTCAGGTCATCAAACAAATTTAAATATTAATCAAAGATAACACAAACACAACATGCAGTTTTTAAATGAAGGTTTTTTTTATGAAGGGAAACCAAAATTCAAACCCACATGGCCATCAAAAGCAGTCATGAGTAGCACAGGTATATTTGTAGCAATAGACAACAATACACTGTATGAATCAAAATTATACATTTTTCTTTTATGCCAAAAATCATTAGGATATTAAGATCATGTTCCATGAAGATATTTAGTGAATTTCCTACCGTAAATATATCAAAACTTAATTTTTGATTAGTAATATGCATTGCTAAGAACTTCATTTGAACAACTTTAAAGGAGATTTTCTCAATATTTAGATTTTTTTGCTCCCTCAGATTCCAGATTTTCAAATAGTTGTATCTCAGACAAATATTGTCCTATCATAACAAACCATACATCAATGGAAAGCTGGTTTGTGGTCCGGGGTCACGCATAATAAGTACATGATTTTACGTTTCTACTGACTTTAAAAGCGTTTCAGTCCATCTATACTGTTCAGATGTTCAGTCTGTTAGATGAAGAGTTTGTTTGATGTTGTCACTTCCTGTTCCTGTCGTCAGGACGATCCACGGGCTGATCTATAACGCTCTGAAGCTCTTTATGGAGATGAATCAGAAGCTTTTTGACGACTGCACACAGCAGTTCAGGGCCGAGAAAAACAAGTAGGAAGCGCTTTCCCACACTCACTCAGACTTTGAGTCGCGCTCGTCTGGCTAAACTCTTCCTTTCTCTCTGAACATTAGAGAAAAGGCCAAGTGGAAAGAGCGCGAGGAGGCGTGGATAAAGATCGAGAATCTGGCCAAATCAAACCCACAGGTAAACGGCTCTGATATTACTCGTGTGAGCTGCAGATAGCACAGATGTCAATCAGCTCCAGCACATTCAGTTTAATAGCATTTCTCTCATTTATTTAGATGAATATATTCCAGGTTCAGTAGAAGCTCTAACGCTGTCAATCATTTTGACTCATCCGTCGGTTTATAAACAATGTTTGTTGATTAATACACTTACAATGGTTGTGCATTTCCATTTTTATTTTACAAACAAGTATACATTTATTTTTTGGCATCTGACATGCTTAACTGCTATTGTTATTGGAAGCTACGTTATTAATGTGCATTTGTCTTTATTTAAAATGGTTGCATATATTCAATAGTATTTCAGAGGTTGTGATAATGACTTTTTCTGCTTTAGTTTTTCATGTACATCGACTCCACCAGCCTCAGCAGTCCGATGGACATGGAGACAGACGGGCCGATCATTGAGGATGTCATGATGCTAAAGAAGACCGTAGAAGAAGAAGCCACTCAGGTAAAAGATGTTTTAACATTTAAAGGGATAGTTCACCCAAAAATAAAAATTCTGTCATTAATTACTCTCCTTCATGTCGTTCCAAACCCGTAAAACCGTTCATCTTCAGAACACAAATTAAGGTATTTTTGATGAACTCCGAGAGCTCTCTGGCCCTCCGTAGACAACAACACAACTGTAGTGTTCCCAGATCCAGAAACGAAGCAAGGACATCGTTAAAATAACCCATGTGACATCTGGGGTTCAACCGTAGTTTTACGAAGCTATGAGAATACTTTTGTGCGCAAAACAAAAAACACTTTATTCAAGTTCTTCCCCCCCGAGTTACCGTCTTCCACAGTTTTGGAGAGTACTCCAGAACGGAATCAGCGTTTTTTATGTTCAGCATGAATGCGATTACTTTCTGGGGTACTCTTCAAAATTTGTGCGCACAAGTATTCTCATAACTTCGTAAAATTACAGTTGAACCACTGATGTCGCACGGATTATTTTAACGATGTCCTTGCTATGTTTCTGGACCTGGGAACATTACAGTTGTGTTGTTGTCTACGGAGGGTCAGAGAGCTCTTGGATTTCATCAAAAATATCTTAATTTGTGTTCCGAAGGACTTATGGGTTTGGAACGACATGAGGGTGAGTAATGACACAATTTTCTTTTTTGGGTGAACTATCCCTTTAAGTTTCCCACTGAAAATTCTGTGCAAATGTCATTTCAGGCTGTTTTATTTAATCTCTCCACGCAGCCCCGCAGAGACCAGCGTAAAGAACGTCCCCTGATGCGACGCAAGTCCGAGCTGCCTCAGGATACCTCCACCGTGAAGGCCCTGGAGACGCACCGGCGCGCCGAGGACATGATCGGTGCCCAGGATGGCCATTAGAGGACCACAGATGCCCGAAACCCAGACCAGTCCAGTCTCAACCGCCGTGTTCAGCACAGACGACCAGCGGCGGATGACGGCTCCGGTGTGACCCACAAACACACAAACCCGTTCTGTCCAGAACCGACCGCGCCGGAGCCCATCCCACATCCAGACCCCCTCGATCCACGCTAGTCCAGTCCGGACTCATCCTCTTCTCCGCTTTCGTTTGTCCGTTTCTCTCTGTTAAAGGAATAGTTCACTCCAAAATGAAAATTCTGTCATTAATTACTCGCCCTCCTGTCGTTCCAAACTAGGGTTACAAAAAGGTTGATTTCAGAAACGGTCCAGGATTTTTTATTTTTTTTTGGAATCTTCCAGGGATTTTGGGGAAGTTTCTGAAAATTTACCGGAAATTTTCCACCCCTTTGCAACTCTATTCCAAACCCGTACGATCTTTCACTCATCTTCGGAACACAAATTAAGAATTTTCTTGATGAAATCCGAGAGCTCTGTGACCATCCATAGACAGCAATGCAACTGAAATGTTCCCAGGTCCAGAAACGTAGCAAGGACATCGGTAAAACATCAGGGGTTCAACCGTAATTTTACGAAGCTATGAGAATACTTTTTGTGCGCAAAGAAAACAAAAATAACACTTTATTCAACAGTTCTTCTCCAAATCACGCATTCTGAGTTCCGAAACACATTCGTGCTTTTCCCAGATTGTAATCAACGTTGTTTACATTCAGGAGGAAATGCGCGCTTGCTAAACGTAAACACCGCTGATCATGTTCTGGGGAAAGCGTGCACATGCGTCGTGGCACTCTCCATAATTGCGGAAGAAGGTCACTGGGAGATGAATTGTTGAATAAATTGTTGTTTTTGTTTTCTTTGCGCACAAAAAGTATCCGTGTAGCTTCGCAAAATTGAAGTTAAGCCACTGTTTTACCGATTTCCTTGCTATGTTTCTGCGACTAGGAACATTTCAGTGGTATTGTTCCCAATGCAGGATCAGAGAGCTCTCGGATTTGATCAGAAATATCTTCATTTGTGTTCCACAGATGATCGAAGGTTTTACGGGTTTGGAACGACATGAGGGGGAGTAATTAATGACAGAATTATCATTTTGAGGCAAACTATCCCTTTCAGCTGAACCGCACTTGTATTCGGGCGAGCGAACGATTCTCAGGTTGTTCGGAGGCCGAGAGCAGCGAGCCGTGTTCAGATTTCGCTCTCTTCTGTGGTTCTTGTGTCTGAAGTGAAACCGGCTCGGTGTGTATTTCACGTCACGCTAATACCCTTCTGTTTTTGTCCAGATACTTGGCAATAAGTTCGTCCAGGGAGATTTTGGTTGTTCAAACAATGGTGAGCGGCCTTACGGTGGTTAATTAGTTTTTAGATGAGCGTCAAAGCTTTTTAACAGGCAATACCGAATGGTTTGTTTACCCAGTTTATCGACCAAGCCTTTATTTGCATAGAGTGCCTTTTAGAGCGAGGAAAAAAGTATTTTCGTCTGACATTTCGCTCGCAAGAAATGCGGTCAGAACGGGACCCGGAGAAGCCTGACACAAAGAGAAATTCTCCTGATAAACTTGAACGACTTTCTCTGACTTGTGTGGTTTAGGACGAATCCCTCTGAACCATTGTTTGAACTCCCATTGGGTTTGGCCTGGTCGGAGCTACGGTGCAGCTCTCTCTCTGCGTTCGTCCGTGCCGTGATTTCAGATGCAGGTTTTTATTCTCGGCCCGTATAAGCTCGTCTGTCCGATTTGAATGTGCAAATTTGAATAGATAAATGCGTTATTTTTCTCTCCTGACCTTTCTCTTGGGTTTTAATTTAAACTCCTTCCTTATCTTTCGGCTGTAGTGCGGAAATCTAAACTGTAGTCTGCGAAAGAGGATTTTTCTGCCGTGTCAATAGCGTAACTTGCATTCTTTTTCCAGCTGGAAGCTTTCATTGTGGTGAATTTCACTTTCCGTTTCGTTTCAGGAAAGAAAATACATCTGCAAAGTGTCCTTTAGTATGCGTCCCCTACTAAATGGCTCCATCTGATATTGTACATATTATGTACTGTTATGATCCATCTATTATTGAATGGTAGATCTCTTATTTTGTACAAATTTTCTGGTGTACAGATAAACCGTTATTAGCCACTTGCAGACAGTTGGTGTTTGACAGACTTCTGTAACTGCGTTAGAATCGTTTAGGATTTAATTTCTAATGTTTTTGTTTTTTTACTATTTGTAATTGAGAACTTTTCTGTCTCTGCATTCAGCTGTCTGATGAGATCATCATAAAATAGCCTTCATATGTGCTTTTCTCCAAATCTCAAGTGGTCTATGTCTATATACAGGAAATAAAGAAAACGTGTTTTATATTTTCATCTTACAAGAACGTGTTAATTGTATTCTGTGTGTGTTGAAGCACTAAAGAGGTTTTTCTCATTCACTGAAATCTTTAAAGTTATTTTTAGTTTGATGCTTTAGATTTTCATTTACTCAAGCGTTTGAGCGCTAAATCCAAAATGCATCATTTATAATTACATTTTATAGAAGCTCCTCATAGTTGGGACTGAATGTGTGGTGAATATTTGCTTTTTATTTATCTGTAATTTCAGTGGTAATGCTCATGAAATACTCAAGAATGGAATGGGAACTTTATTAATATTCATGAAAAATGTCAACAATACAAAATATAATAATAATAGTCTCCTAACATAGGCTTTTGTTGATCAGAATAAAAATTATTTTAATTTCTGGGGTTAACTATTTTCTACTGAAAGTGTTTAAGAAGTGTAATATAACAGAATAATGATGACAAAAACAAAATTACTAAAACATTCAAATTAAAATGAAATCAACATTCAAAATATTAATAAAAGCTTTAATATAATCACAATTAAAATAACACTGCTGTCAAATCCAGATGACTGGTTTAAATGTTGACGATATTGCCTTGAAATACTGACCCATTAAGTTTCCACTGGTTTTGTTGCCCTTTCACACCACCTTGTGGTTTCCATCAATCATACTTGAAGGCATAGTTCACCAAAAAAATGCTATTTTGGTCATTAACTTAGATTTGTGTTGCTTAAAACCCCCCAAATTCTCTGTGGAAACTAACTGAGAAGTTAGGAACAATGAAAGGGACTTGTGATTTCAGTCCCATTCACCTTCATTGTTTTTTAAAAAGATGCAGTTAAAGAGAATGGCAAACTACATCTCCTTTGTGCTCCACAGAAGAAAGTAGGTCGTATGTTTTATTTTATTTGAGGGAACTGTTACTTTAAGAGATGGGACCTATCTCTCAATTCAATGCAAAACATGTTGACTTTAAAATAATTTTTTTTTTAAATTTCACCTAAAGAATTTAATTTGCTGACACACAACGTTCTTACATTATTCATATTTCACCATAAACCTTGCGTGAAAACGTCATCAGGTGCCCGCGCTTGTCCAATCACCACCCTCTGGCACCGCGCGCGGGCACAGCGATTTGAACAGAAATGGCGCGCTTTTCTGAGGTAAGGCGATTTTACTTAAATACACGTTATTATCGGTAAGTACGGTTACATTCGCAGTTATAGACGAACTTTAAGTCGCCATCTCTCTGTCCAAGTGTAAGGACACCACCCTTAATGGAATATTTGAAGGATTTAATGAGCATCGAACGATTATCTCGGTTTTTTCGGCGCACGTGACAGTGAGGCCGATTATACTCGATCTTAATGACTTATAAAAGTGACTAAAGTGAGAGTAATAACATAAGATAAGGGATGTTTACCTGCAGTTAACATTGGAAGAAAAGAGACTCAGATATTCACAAACTTTTCTGTCAGCTGAGCCTCTTTGACCTAAAATATTCACTTAAAGTCCGTGACATTTTCAGTAATCAACACACAGATGCTTAAATGATCACATGACTTACAATTAAACAAGTTAAATATTTCATCAAGCTGTTTGAGATGTTCAGTTCACAAACATTGGATCACTCAAGTGTCTTGTTTAATTTAATTTCTATTAAGGTACTTGCTTAAAAATACCATGTTCATATCACGGTATATCAAGATTATGATTTTAATGTATTTGAGAAGTTTCTTCTGCTCAAGGTTGCGTTTATTTGATCAAAAATGCAGTAAATGCAACAAAAACTCGGGCTAAACATGCATGAAAACAGCTTTTAAAATCCCATGACAAAGATTTTATTGAAAGTATAATACATTAAATTCAATAAAAATAATAAAATGCCATTAAATATGAAGTGTCTGTAAAATAGCCTGTGTTTTTATTATTAATATTAAATTGCTTGTTTTGTTTGTTTTAAAGTTTGTTTTTTACAGTGCATTCACTCCCATTCCAATGCCTGGAAGAGCCAGGACATATTTTTGTATAATGCTGATTGTATTCGTCTGAAAGAAGAAAGTCATATGTACTTTGGATGGCTTGAAGGTGAGTAAATCGTGGTAATTTTCATTCTTGGGTGAACTGTCCCTTTAAAATGTTAAGTGAATGGAATAGAAATATGCATTAAAGCTAGCCCAAACATTTCAAAAACACTAATGTTGTGCAACATAATTATTTTATCCTAGACTTACAGAGCTTTAATAATAAAGTTGTAGATAAAGAACCACTTTCTCAAAAAATATAACATTTAACACTTGAAAATAGTTTCAAATAGTAGGTTAGTTTATATTCATGGTTTAAATTGGGCTGAGCCCCGGCACATAGACTCAGGACTCAACATTAACGCTTAATTAATGCCAGACAAGTAACATGATTAAAACATCACTAACCAAAAATAACTATGTAAACACCAACACGCAAGTATTATTCTCATTTTATTACATTTAGTGGCGAATAGTGGATATAGCTACTGTATATAATGCATCTATTGCCAGTATAATGTAGCCTCTCCAGGAGAAACACTAAGAAACTCAGCATACTGAGGTCAAAATTCAAAATGGAAAGTTTTTATATTTAAAATGCAGTTAGTTAGGCAACATCACTCACCATTACGACTGTTTAATATTTCTATAAACAGTTCAATTAGCAAATACAATAATATTAGGTCCCTTACATTTTTGGTGGAACCGCAGCGCATCTCAAAGCAACCATCCGATACATTTCTGAATGATTCAGTGTTTGGAACGAATCAGATGAGTCAAAGTTTCATTAGCCCATGCATAAACATCTGATGAATCGTTTGAATGAACAACTCAATGACTCACTCATTAAACCGCATTAAACTACTATTGGCGTTTTAATTTTGACAAGTATAATTTCCACCATTTCGTTTGAATATTCAAAATAAATTTATGTAGTATGCATGGGTTATTACGGCCAAAAGTGTTGCATAATTGTCTAAAACGGCAGTGTAGGTAGGCAGCTTGCTGTGAATGTAAACCAAAGACGTTTGAAGCCGTTTCCAGCGTCTGCCAAGCGGCACAAATTCTTCTGCCTTCGTAACGGCGGCCACAAATCATGGCATAGCAACCTTCCTCGTCGCTCTCTGCTACACAGACACAATAAAACAAACGTCTCACCTCTAAAGTGCATCAGGGCCACCGGCTGAAACGGCCCGTTGGCGCTCGGAGCATCCAGAACCATCCTGGCCTCCTCTTTAGAGCATGTCAACATCTACGGGTCGGATCGGGCGCGAGGCGGCTAGCTCGAGCTGTTAGCCTCCATTTTAGCACAAACACTCTCTGCCCCCCCAGATAAAAAATCCCAATTTAACCCCTGTTTATATTACATCTTTAATCAGCATCATAAACTACTAATATTTGACTAAATTGGCCAATAAGAGAAAGGCTTGTAATAGGAGTAACCAGTTACACCATTTGACATTTCAATTTAAAATCGAATTTGACAGGCATTATCATGGACACCAATGTAAGTACATGGCCTTGGTGGGAATTAATACTCATTTTCGTAATAATGATGAATTATCAATGTATTTCTGAGGTCATACCGTTTGACATGTATCCCTAACGATACCTGACCATACCCTAAAAAGGTCAAATTATCTCACATTTTAAAGAGAGTTACTAACCTTTGCATGCAGCAGTTAGTATCACCAGAGGTCCTTCTCTGTGATATAATTTCCCGTCACATGATCTTCTTGCAAAATATTAACAAAATGGCTCCTTGAATGGTAGTTACACCACCTTGACACTCAAGGAATTTGTCTTGACTCCCCTAATTCCCCAAATTAATTATAATATTCAGAACAATGGTGCTCCATTTACTTTTATTTACTATTAAATAGTACTAATGTACGGTTATGCCAAACTAATCTGGTGTTTTATTAAGAATTTGACCTTTTTTAAACCAGATACAGTTTTTACCGTTACACCACATTGACATTTTTGCAATAATCCCCCAAATATTCTCAAATTAATTAAAACCAGAAATTTTAGACTTGGTCCATAAAAAAGAGAATGTATAATATGCATATTTATTTAGAGATTTTAACCCTTTTAAATTTAATTAAACCATATGGACACAAAAAAAGTAGCGTCACGTCATTGACCCATATAGAGGCCAGTAAGAGACTATTAACTACTCAACCCTTTAATTACACGAATGTCTCATTAAAAATGTCTACAAATTGATGAAACTGATCTGAGATCTGGTAAAAAAACAGCAGTGCTTTGAAAGCGCCCATAACTAGTGCTCTTCTCAACCTTTCATCAACACATCAAGTTGCTTCAAAACATTATTATTTTTAATTTCATGTATTTTTTGGATCGAGTTGCAATGCATTGTGAATGCTCTTTTTTTCAGGAGTTTCAGTGCAGCTACAAATCTTTTAAGCTTAGAAAATGTCTTCTGATAGCGTCAACTGTACATTTAGTTTGTCAATTTATGTACAACCGTATGTGCAGTTTTTAGGTTTTCAATCTGCTCTGAAAGAGAAAAAAAGAGAAAAGGAGGTCTCTACTCATACAAAATGCATAAAATCAGATTAAAAGGGGAAAAAGCCAGAGGAGCACTTCACTGGGGAATACGCAACCTCAAGAAACTCGGACGAAACAAGGAAAAAAGTCTTTGACTGGAAGATCCATCTTCAAGTCCTCATCTCACCGACAAACCCCAGAGGAAGAACACGAGTCCAAGACTGAGACATCCGTCTTCAGAGAAACAAGTAATGCATCAGCGTAGATTACTGTAATGACTTCCTTCAGCAATAGATTTACCGTCTCAGCTCGGATAACAGATGCATACAGTTCAGAGATTAAACATACGTCTGCTGACCCTTCATCAGACACAACTTCAAGGCGTACAATCGATATTAATTACATGAAGGCTAAATGAAAGGATCCTGCTGAGTGGGTCTCGTTAAATGTGTGGATAAATGGTTTGATTATGGATTAAACTCAATATACAGTGCCCTCCAAAAGTATTGGAACGAGAAGTCGAGAAATCAAAATAAAACTCGTGATAAGACGCTCTGATTGGTTTTGTTGTAGAATGCTATAGGGGATATATTCACACATTATAGAAACGAAAATTATAGCGTATAAAATAGTTTTTAGACGATAAAGAATCAACTTGATGGAGCTCAAACTCAAAACACGCAGTCACAAATCAGCAAATTTCACTCAAAAGCTGAGGTGCATGAGTTCATATCAGTAAAGCCACGATTAATCCGAAACGAAATAAACACAAAACT
This sequence comes from Barbus barbus, assembly GCF_936440315.1. NCBI lineage: Eukaryota > Metazoa > Chordata > Actinopteri > Cypriniformes > Cyprinidae > Barbus > Barbus barbus. Next base: position 29,531,505 of record NC_136752.1, on the reverse strand, counting down.
TGTGCTAATTCAAAGAAAACAAAACGACGAACAGATTTAATCAAAGATTTGCTGATAATAATTTTAATACCGAATAACATAAAATATTTCAGTACAGCACAAGGGTTAATATTAGTGCTGTCAAACGATTAATCGTGATTAATCGCATTCATAAAAGATTTTGTTTACATAATATATGTATGTGTGCTGTGTATATTTATTATGTATATATAAATACACACATCATGCATGTATATATTTCAGAAAAAAAAATATTTGTATAGATTAAACATTTATTTATAATATGAATTTAAATATAGACATGCAAATATTTTCAAAATATATACTGTATGTGTGTGTAATTATATATACATAGTAAATATCCACAGCGCACACACATATATTATCCAAACAAAAACTTTTATTTTGTATGCGATTAATCGTTTGACAGCACTAGTTAATATTTTTATTCAGTTTATTTTAATATTATTTATTTAATATATTAATTTAGATATTTTGATACTTTACCATTTATTTATTATTAATTTCTGATTCACAAATACCTCCAGTTTGCCGGGAACAGCAGTGGCAAAGAAATTGAGTATTTTGGTTGCACGTTACAAATATTACAGTAAAGTGCATTAATGGATCTTATATTAATTTTTAGACACAGCGATGCTCTTTAGTGACACAAGATGGAGCCAAAATCCTCCAGTCTACAAGAAAACATCCGTGGATCTCCTCCAGCATCCGTGCTTCTCCGCCGGTGAGTCTCAGCTAGTTCTGATACAGAACACAGCCATAAAATACATCTAAAAAATGTTTGTTTTTGAAAGAAGTAATTCATGCTCCCTAAAGCTAATTTATTTGATCAAAAATACAGTAAAACAGATGATTGTGAAATATTATTACAATTTAAAATAAAATAGCCAAGATCAGTATATTAGAATGACTTCTGAAGGATCATGTGACACTGAAGACTGGAGAAATGATGCTGAAAATACAGCTTTGATCTCAGAAATAAATTACAGTTTAATAGATATTCACTTAGAAAACACTTATTTTAAATTCTAATAATATTTCACATTTTTACTGTATTTTTGATCAAATAAATGCAGCCTTGGTGAGCAGAAGAGATTCTTTCATTAAAAAAGTTTAATTATTCCAAACTTTCACCTGGTGGTGTATAATTATGATAAAAACAAGAAGATAAAATATTAGCAGATAACAATAATACAGCGAGGATGAACCAATCAATTCAAACACTTCAGAATATGAATATTTTAGGTATTATATTTGATTATATTTGATTTTTTTGTATGGTAAACAACTGTATAGTACTATAGTACAACAATCAAATCTTAAATCGGACAATTATTTTGTTTTGCTCATATAATGTGAATAATATAAGGACTAAAGCACATTTAAACACTAGCGAAGGAAATATAACAAAGTAGTGGATGTTAAAACTTTTACTTGTTTACTACTGCAATAGACAGCTTTTTATAGATTCGTTTGTGTTTATTTCTTTAGTCAAGTATTTCAAGGCTGTATTGAAGAAAAGCAGGTAATGTGTGAGACGATCTAAAAAGAGGCCGGAACCTCTCCAGATAAGCGCTTGTCCATTGAAGACACAAAGCAGGTATTTTGTGTAGAAGCACTTTAGAGAGAGAAAACACTGCGGTTCAGATTCCCTCAGCGCTCCAGATACCTGAAAGGATGTCTCCACATTCATTATATGCTCATGTAACTTGTGAAAAAATTCCTTTATTATATCTATCTCAAGGTATCTATCCTCTTTAGTTCATATTACTGAACTGAGTGAAATCTTAACTATAGCCATGTTCATTATTAGTGTTTCATAACCAGTGTCCTTTCAGGGAAATCTTACATAAAGCTATTAAATACAATTCTATTGAATCACCTAAAGTCATACCTTCTATTCTAACCTTTTCTCCTCCTCAAAATCTTTGTCATGTGCTTTGTCATTGATTGTAAGCAGATGGGTGGATTATAAGGAAATGAACAATTCCTTTTTTATTGGTCCTTTTTAGAGCTTTTATAAATAGTTGAGGGTCACTATAAACTGTTTTTGTATGGAAATAAGCTTAAAAAATTCTTAGTTCATGTTCCGTTGCCCAAAAAAATGAAAGAAAAAGATTAACATGAGGATGTGAAATTCAGGGTTACTATTCAATAACTAAAACTAGAAATAAAATAAACATTAACTGAACTAAAATGAATATTTCTGTTATATTGATATATTTTTTAATTATATTATTTTTGTGTCAGTATTGACTATAGTATTATACTGTAGTTTTATGTTTTGAATGTAATTTTTTTTAGTATATAAATATTTTTTTCTGTTTCGGTTTTAATTCTAGATTTGATTTCTTTATTAGTTTTTATGTTTTAGTTTATCTGCAATGAAAATTTCGTCATCGTTTGCACCAGTATTATTTTAGCGTGCATCCATGTTATATTAAAATAATATTATTTTTATATTATTTAAAAACTGCATTCAAAATGTAAAAACACAAAAACTATAATATAGTATATAATTCTATCATTTTAAAAATATATATTTAATGCAATTTTATATTTTAAGTATTTATAAGTATTTTCTATTTATTAAAAACAACAACATTTCTAAAACTTTTACTAAGAATTAGTGCCGTCAAACGATTAATCGCATCCAAAATAAGTTTTTGTTTATATAATATATGTGTATATTGTGTATATTTATTATGTTTATATAAATACAAACACATGCATGCATATATTTAAGAAAAATATATTATGTTTATATATTAAATATATTTAGATGTAATATAAAATATAAGAATATGAATATATGTAAAACACATAAATATTTTCAAAATATACATATAATAAATATACACAATACACATACATATATAATGTAAACAAAAACGTTTATTTTGGATGGCATTAATCACGATTAATCATTTGACAGCACTACTAAGAAACTAAAATCATAATGAACCCTGGTGCAAATAATGATGAAACCTTAATTTATTTTCATTTCTGTTTAATTGAACCCCATGTCGATCCTCTGCAATCAAAAATCATCACAATGGATGGCAACAAGCATCAGAGTCCTGTCTGACCAATCAGATTCGAGTAAGATCTACCAACATATTTCCGATATCGAATATTTGGAAAAAGGCTGTAAGTAACAGCTCGGTTTCAGAGTCTGGTTTTCCCTCTCTCCCCTCGATTCTCGTGTCTGAGAGCGTGACTCAGCCTGACACACTCCACATCCGGATGAAAGGCAGGAGAGAGCTGGCGTCCCACGGGGAGAGACACCGAGACGGAGCCGAGGAGTGTCTGTATGGCTCCGGCCTTGGGGAGCCGAAGGTTCAGTTTAGGTTACACAAACGTGCCTCGGCCTCGAGTCTCTGTGACCCAGACCTGCACAATCACGAGCAGCAGCCCAGCAGAGAGCCCCGTATCTCAGTCAGATGAGGTTATCTTGACCTACTTTCGGCATGCTGCTTATGCCATGGCTTTTAGACGTGCTTATTTGGACCTTGACACTAAGAGCGGGTCTTTTCAGGTGAACTCAGAGCGGCGGTGGGGAGAGAACCGTGAAGAAGACGGTTAGTGAGCTCTCTGTGACTCTTAAAGTGTTGCAGATATAAAGCGGTGTGCAATTAAGTGACGCGTCATCGTTCAAAACGCATTAGTGTTGATGCTTCTCTTGCTTGTCGTGAAGTTCAGAAGACACCAGTGTGTAACTAGCCTTTCTGTAAATATATGCCCACAAGAAGGAAAAAAATACAACATCTCAGTAGTGTCTTCAGGAACAAGGTGGTTTTAAAAGCCTTAATTCGCCTTTCCACAAATGAAGGCCTCAAATCAGAGCATAAACTCGTAAAGTCATGGCATATAAATAGTAAAAAAAATTAACATTTCATAATCATTGTTATTTTAGTATTATAATTATAGTTTTTAATTTTTTGTTTTCATTTTATTTTGAATTAATTTGAGTTATTGTTAGTGATTTTATGTTTTTGTCATTTTTATTGTTTTTTATGTGTGTACAGTTTTTATAAAGTTTTATTTTAGTTAAACATAAAGTTAAACTAAACATTTATTTCAGCTAGTTGCCAAAGCAACTCATTTTCATTTAGCCAAAGCTGAAGTACTATAATTAAATAAACTAAAACGTAATAAAAACTAATAAATAATACATTTGACAAACCCACACAAGAAAATTGCTAATATAATAATAATAATAATAATAATAAATCTTTATTTGCCTCTCCACAAATTAAGGTCTTAAATCGGAGCTTAAAATCTTAAATTCATGATGTCTTGGCATTCCAGTACAAATATCTAAACATCCTTAAATCAAGATATATTAACTGGAGATGCAAAATGAGGATATGAAGTCTTGTTTTCTGACAAATTGAACAAAATGAAGTGACTGGGCTTAAAACAAGAACAAATATCTGCTGATAGAAAATAAAATCCTGTTTTCCCTTTGCATTCAGTAGTTTTTCTGAGCCCATTGGCAGATACTTGTTGTAAGATTCTTGTTTTAATCATAAACTCGCTTCATTTTGATGAATTTCTCATAAGACTTCATCATGTCTTAACCTCAAAGCAATAATATTTTGTCCTTACTCCATTCATCTCCAACTATCTACAGATGCATCAGCGGAAAATATGTTGAACTGAAGCAATTTGGCTTTACATAATGTCCGATTAGACTCGCCAAGCTTTATGAATTTGCTCATTTAGCTTTTTTTACTTCTCATGTCCTTGAATTGTTTCTATTTAGCCACCTCATTTCATGCACCGTTGCATATTTCAGCAAATAAATTGATATGCCCTAATTTTTAAGATGCCTAGTTCAAGGTACTGCACGTTCATTTGAAACCAAATATTTAGTAGAAACCCTCGGGTGCCCAGCTATCGTCAATCAGAAAGATTTGCATGCTTGCTATCAAGCGGATGGCCTTTGAAGGGACTTTCAAAACAACTAAAATGTTCAAAGATGGATCAGAAACACAAGTTTCAAACGGAAAGCGCCGTTTCCACCAGGAGGCGCTCCGTTAGCACCTTTGAGCTCCGCTTTCTCTTTGTGTGTCAACCTGCTGTTCACTTTTCTTGTAAAATCTCCTGCTGTTTTGCAGGCTCTTGAGCTGCACCAATTTCCAGAACTGTCTCTTGCACCGCATGCACACTAAAGGTGGCGGAAATCTTGGAAGTCGTTGGAGATGCAACGTCCATTCCCAGAATGCTCCAACTTCCCAGTTTCAGTGTACGTTTGATGTGCATTCCCAGAATATGCGACTTCCCAGAAGTTTTACACAGCCATCATGGGAGGTAGGTGATGTAATAGGCAGGCAGGCAGTGAGTCAGCTGGAAATTGCTTTATTTATGTCTCGTTGGCTGATTGCTGCGTGATGTATTGCACCACTGGTGCCCCCGTCGGTGGAGGTCAGGAGACATTATATACCATGATTAGCTTTTGATTGATGACTAAACCAGTGAGTATCCAGCAATCCAGTGTGGTTTGGCTGCGTGTGGGAGGTTGATGGTTTTTTTAAGAAATAAAGGTACGCTCTTAAATATAAAGCTTCTAAATGGGTTTAACAGACTGCTGGAGTCAAAGGAGAAGCTCAAGGTCTACGGTTGTTTGGGTAACTACTTATGAAGCACATGCTAGACTGTCAAAAACCCAAGAGGGCTGAGGTTGTCAACTGCTGGATGATACCTAAACCCAAAATACATTGATCTAGGGAAGCCTAAAACGTACTACCCAATATTAAAGGCAGGTGAATTCCACAATAATAAACCAAAGTGTTCAAAGCCCATTTGTGACCCTGGAGCACAAAACCAGTCTTAAGTGTCAATTTTTTGAAATTGAGATTTATGCATCATCTGAAAGCTGAATAAATAATCTTTCCATTGATGTATGGTTTGTTATGATAGGACAATATTTGGCTGAGATACAACTATTAGAATCTGAGGGAGCAAAAAAAATCTAAATATTGAGAAAATCTCCTTTAAAGTTGTTCAAATGAAGTTCTTAGCAATGCATATTACTAATCAAAAATTAAGTTTTGATATATTTACAGTAGGAAATTTACTAAATATCTTCATGGAACATGATCTTAATATCCTAATGATTTTTGTCATAAAAGAAAAATCAATAATTTTGACCCATACAATGTATTTTTCGCTACCCCAGCGACTTAAGACTGGTTTTGTGCTCCAGGGTCACATTTAAGTAATTTTGCAAGATTACAGAACAACACAAGAAAATTGGAGTTCAAACTACAAAATGGAATCAAACTACAAATCAAAAGTTGAATACACAATTACGCTTATGGATGTACAGTTTATGCTACCAAGTGCCTTTCAAGTCTTTCAAAGATTTGATTCCTCTAAACTTGTGATGTTTGGTAGATCCAGTAATTAGTATTTACTCTGTAGTTTGTTTTTGGGTTCTGGTGGATGGATGTGTTAACACTGTGAGCATTTTAAGGGAAATAAGCCTTAAACCTCCAAAGAAACACACAGCCAAAAAAATATATATGTTTTATTTCTTCCTGTATAAGACATTTAATCAAGATACATTTACAAAATGACTTAATCCTACCCTAGTGGAAATAAATATACTTAACCCTCTACCACACACATTATGATAGACCTATAAAAAAAATATTTGACTCTTTTTCTTTTCTTGGAATGGCTTAACTTGAAGTGCTGTAAAAAATATATATATATATATATATTTTAAGGTACTTTATGATTTGTTGCCATACGGCAACAACATACAATAGTGAATCTAACTTAGAATAAGTGTAGGTTTACTTATAGCTAATGTTTTTCCTCTGAAATGTTTGTGGTGATTCAATTGGTGTTATAATCTTTAACACAGTACTTATAATCTTATACATACTTTCCAACAACTTCTGCTTTTATTTATTCCATTCTTTTAATGCTTTATATTCTTTTCAATTTCATTACATTTTTCATGAAAATTATTTAAATTTCAAATTTATACAGTTAAAACAAATATAATACTATATATCATGCATCATAAAACACTGACATAAAACCAAAAACACTGCAGTTCATGAAAATTCAACATTATGCAATCTTATGAGAGGAAGAGCCCCTCCCTCCAATAATCCTTGAAACTTTATGTATGAAACTTCACAAAGCAGTTTTTTTCAGAGGTGAGACACGGGTATACCTCACATGTAGTGCATTTCATCCTAACAATACCCTTACAGCCAGGATACTTGCCTCTGCCTTCTTGAGACACCATGGTAGGCCAGTGGCTCACTGGTGTAATGTTACCTGTTTTTGTGCATGTGACACGGGTTGGTCCTTATTTGTTACTGACGTTTTAGTTTGCTTTCAGCAACTACTGACGAGATACGGCAGTCTATCAGAAATCGATCACGCCACAAGAAAAAAAACTGCATGTCAAGTGACTTAACCAAAGCACATCATTGGCTAAACTAAGGTCTTCTCTTTCCAACAAAAAACCGAGAATGTTCTCTTAAAGAGACCGTGGCAAGGAAATGAACACAAAATATATGTTGCCATATGGCTACACCATGCGGTAGAGGGTTAAATGTATTTGAAATACATTTATTGCATGCTAAGTATACTACAAATACATTTTCATATTCATGTACTTAATAAATGTCCTGAAATTGTACTTTTAATATACTTAAAGTATGCTAAATTGGACCAACTAATTTTGTACGTAATGCACTTTAATTATGCAAAAGTAGTGCTGAAGTACAATTAAAAGATATACTTAGTATATTTGTGCTAAGGTTGAACTATAGCAAATACACCTCAGGCATTTAAAGATCATACAATCCTCCTCAAAAGTGACATTAAAACACATTTTAGACTTAATATTAAGAAATGTGCATTCTACACAAGTAATATGCCAAGTAAAGTTTAATTATAATTTTTCTATCAGTAATCTGTCAGTAAATATGTTAATATATTTGAACTATACTTAGAATGAAATAAATGTATTTTAAATATATTACTTTTTTACTAGGGTAATTCTTGTTCTAAAAACAAGTTTGTTTAAAGTCTGTCCATGGGGTAAAAGAAAGAACTTATTTTCCCTTTAAATTAAGTTGTTTTTTCTTACCCCCATAAAAAAAATTTTTTTTCTGTAGTTTTAAAGCATAAACTCAATTTTGATAAAGTTTTCAGAAACCAAGACTTGATATCTTGAGACATTTTGCCTTAAGTAAACTTGATTTAAAAATGTTTAGCTATTTGTACTGGAAAAGACCAATACAAAATATAATGCAAGCTTGTTTCTATAAAGAAAGGTAATTCCGACTTTTGTCTCACAATTTTGACTTTTCGTCTCAGAATTGCAGGTTTAGTTGCGAGTTATTAGTTTAGGCCTAAACCTTGCATTTTTGAGTTTATATCTTTTCCGAGTTTATATCTCGCAATTCTGAGTTTATCTTGCAGTTGCATTTACTGTATATCTCACTATTCTTAGTTTATATCGCGCAAATTTAATACCTTGCAATTCCGAGTTTATATCTCACAATTCTTAGTTTATCTCGTAATTCTGAGTTTATATCTACCAATTCTGACTCTGAGTATACATCAAATAAAAGAAGATAATTGTGACTTTATCTCACGCTTCTGACTTTCACAATTGTTTTTCCTATTTTTTTTATTGTATGGTAGAAACAAGATTCCATAAAAATAAGACAGAAACACTGAATCAGAAACTAATTTCTGCAGTGCTGCAGTGAATCGTTTAAGACCCTTCTTTATGGAGGTTGATGAATACGTTTGGGTGGAGGTTAGAGAATAGTGAGGCATTCGGCTTACGGGGTGAAGTTGGGTAAGGACTAGGTGAGCTGAGGAATGAGAAAAGCACTAAAGCCTCTGCTGTCTCTTCATCAGTAATCCAATCATCAGCAGAGGCCAGAACAGCTGTCTTGAAGGCATCAGTAGTGAAGGAGCGACAGAGTTCATTCATTCATGGGCCTGCAATCTTTCTCACAAGTGTTTTATGACGTACTTCATAAATCTATGATGAAGTAAATAAATGATGACAGCAGCTCTTATGTTTTGTCAGTGTACTGTGTTTGATCCCAACAGAAAGCATTCCAGCCGTCCACAGTTACCTTCTTTTTGCAAAAATAATATTTAACACCATTAGATGATGAATGCACTGGCTAACCTTTGAAAACACTGTTTAAATGTTAATTGTGTACATGCTTAAAAATAAAGGTTCATTGTTGGCTGTGTGAAGAATCTTAAAACCTTTAAATTGTGTAAAATGTTATTTTAGTGCAAAAAGGTTCATTAGATGGTTCTTTTAAGAATTGTTGACTGTAAGGTACTTTGAATAACCAAAAAAAAATGATTGTTGCATCACTGCAAAAAAAAAGAAGAAAAAAGTTAGACACATTTTTTAAGAGTATATGCCTTTAAAAAAAAAAAATTTATAAAGCCAAAAATTAAAATTCCATTTTTTATTTTTTTTTCACACCAGGGTTCCTGTGGGTCTTAAGTCCTTCTCTTTCACAAATTAAGACCTAAAAAAGGACTTAAATCAGAGCACAGGGTCTTACATTCATAGATGTTGCATGCACCAAAATGAATCTCTTCCTCAGTATTTTTGTCTTGATTTCCAGTACAAATATCTAAACAGCCTTAAATCAAGATGCATTTACTAGAAATGAAAATTGACGATATGACATCTTGCTTTCTGAGAAACTGATCAAAATGAAGCGAGTTTGTTTAAAACAAGAATGAATATATGTCAGTGGAGTATGAAAGCATTTAATGTTGCTTCATAGGACTTGGAATGTAGTGCACAAATTGTATGTTTTTCTTTATGATACTTTTATTTTGCTTGTATGATGATGTTTTTGTCTGTAGCTTGAACTGGCCTCATAAGGAAAAGAACTGCATGGATATATTTTCACACGCTGCAATAAAGAGAGTCTGAAACAACACAAAGGTGAGTAAATGATAACAGCATTTTCAGTCTTGGATGAACTATTCCTTTATTTAGAGTCAGACTCCCTCAAATCCCTCAGTGTTGTGTACCCTGTAATTCACTCGTGCTGTTATTGTTTCATTTTCATGACTGATGATTCTGATGTAAAAAAAAAAAAAAAAAGATTATATACATATTTGGAAAGTATGTTGCCCAGACATTGCAAAATAATGTAAGAAAAAAAAAGATTTTAACAAATGTTTTATGCTATTTTAATACATTTATACATTTAGTATGTTATTATTTATAGAAATTTAAAAAATCAGCCTTGGTGCAGTACTACATATGGAATGGGCCTCTGAGGCACGTCCTACCTAGGAGTAGGGGGGAGCGGCTGCCAGCAGAGCCTGACAGAGTGCTCTGTCAAAGGGAAGAGGGAAGAGGGAAACCTTACTGTGGAAGAATACACATATGGGATTGCCCGAAGGTAATCAAGCCATATGGACACCTAGCCCAGTAAAGGGGCTGACCAGAAACCCGGGCAAGCTAACACCGATACTGGGCCTGGCGTTAGACTGCTCCGAGCAGTCTGACCTCCGGGGGTGCTGGAGGAACTCCACCAGGGTTCGCCAACCAGGGAACTTTACTGGAGGAGGAAAAAGTCGCTCGACACCGGCCAGCTCTTCCCGCCGATTACCTGTTACCCAACACACGGAAAAAACTGGCTCAACACAAAGACTGTAAAATCTTGCGAAGGTGTCGCCCAGCCCACAGCTCCACAGATGTCTGCCAGAGAGGTGCCGTGCGCCAACACAAAGTAGGAGGCAACACTCCGAATGGAGTGAGCCATCACCCCCAGGTGGCACAGCTCGCCTTGGGATTGGTACATCAACGTCCACTGCATCGTGATGTGCTACGATAGCAGCCATATATGCTTTCAAGGTGGAGGGTGACAGCCTACTCTCCCAACCTTCCTTGCAGGGAAGAAAGTACTACTCCAATCTTGCATCTTCGGGGGTCCTCTCAGCGAGAAGAACACCAGATTGCGAACAGACTCCACCCCAAGGCAAGAGCTCGCCTCGTAGAGAGGGCTCTGGCCTGAGTGAAAGTGTCTTCCACCACCGGTGGACAAAACACTCAAGTCTGCTGCGTCTCATCCAGGAACCACACATAGAGGTTCCAAGATCTGGACGCGGGTGACACATGGTCCTGGGCCCCTGAGAATGGAGGTCCTTCCTCAGAGGCATGCGCCAGGAGGGGCTGTCATGAGGAGCATGAGTTCCGAAAACCAGGTCCGGGTGAGCCAAGACGGCGCAACCAGCAGGACCTGTTCCTCATCCTCACTGTCCTTGCACAATGCCTGTGCGAGAAGGCTCACTGGGGGAAATGCATACTTGCGTAGAGCCCAAGTACAGCTGTATGTCTGTGCCGAGGGGGCCTCGGTCAGGGAGTCATAAAACCGGTCGTGGGAGGACTTGTGGGAGGCAACCAGGTTTACCTGAGCTTCCCCAAATCGACTCCAGAACAGCCAGATCGTCTCAGGATAGAGTCGCCATTCTCCGGGGAATGTGAGCTATCGTGAGAGCACATCAGCTGCATGATTAAGCTCCCCCAGGATGTGGATGGCGCGCAGTGACTTGCGCTGCGTTTGACTCCAGAGGAGATGACGGGCGAGTTGTGACATGCGACGTGATCGTAGACAACCCTGCCAGTTGATGTACAAGACAGCAGCAGTGTTGTCTGTGCAGACCAACACGTGCTAGCCAAGCAACAGCAGCCAGACCGCCGCAAGGCTAGTACCATTGCCGGCAACTCGAGGCAGTTGATGTGCCAAAGCAGTCGAGGCCCTGTCCAGAACCCCGAGGCTGCCTGCCCGTTGAGGAGAGAGTGAGGAGAGAGAGGCGCGATCGCAGCACTGCCATGGTTACACGCTCAAAACGGAACGCATAAATCATCCACGAACAGATGCCCAGACACTGAAGACAACGATCATGGCTGTCGACGGAGGATAAGAAATGATTGCAACCAAGAGGACACGGCTGGAAGGGCGTCTTTAAAAAGACGCAAACCAACCGTGATTTGCTCTTTTAGGAAATCTGTTCTTTTAGTTAAAGTCCCCAGGGGAATCGCTGCAGACAGGGACACCGCTGTTCGCACCGTGACGACCAGAACAGCTTCCAGACAGATCTATGAATGGCTTTGTGGAGATCAACACGTTCATCCACTCGGCTCCAAAGCAAAAATCTGATGAGTGGATGCACCTGTCGCCTATTCATACCGTATCCACGGGGAGTGGCTCAGGTACGCAAAATCCACTAGCCAATATTCATTAGCATTTTCTCTTAAAGTCAGAGATGATCGGGGCTCCCAAGTGAATCCCCTAATGTTGTCACGACATAACTCGTAGTGACCGACAGTTAGGGAACATTTTATTATATATTTTTACATTATTTGCAGTATACTTAAAATACTTATTCTTAAAAAAATACATGAAATGCCCATAAATCATAAAATACAGTATGTGAAAATATTTCATAGCATATTTATACGTTATTAAACGTTATAAAAAATATGTAGCCTAATAATTATAAATTGTAAAATATGTTCAAATGCAAACTTTAAAAAATATATATATATTATTTTATATTATGACACAGTTTGTCTTCATTTTGAACAATATGATTTTTCAGATTTTGAAAGCTTAGTTGAAATGTGCACTGTTAATTTAAAGTCAATGCCACTTATTTCTAAGTTGATATTGCAACTATAAATATGATAAAGAAGCCACAGCTAACCGCAAGACAAAACACGCAGTGTTTATGGGTTCAGGGCGAGTCCATCTGACACAGGAGTCGTTTGAGGTCGTCAGTGTATTATAGGGTGAGCTGCAGGTTAGTGCGAGTACAGGATCAAGCGTGATTCCCGCGCTCACAGCTGGATTACGCCGTAAAACCACCCACTGATCCTCAAGCACACTAATAAGTTTGATTTGAAGTGGATGAAGAACTAATCGCGATCTGCGCTGTTCCCCGTATCTGTTGGATTACTGGATATTATCAGCAGAAAGGAAGTTAACCTCAGAAAACCTTCATTGCCCTCACAATATACTATCGCTTACAGCACAACCGGATTTCCGCAGTTTCTTATTAAATTTATTCCCAGGAATCTCACATGGCAAAGATACACGTTTCTGGTGTTTCTTTGAATGCATTTTAAAACACAAAAAATGGCCAGGAAAATATTTGTAAATTATGTTGCCCATATATAATGCTAAATATATTTTTATAAATGTAAATATTTAAACAATACATTATTTGACCATTTTTCATGGATATTTTTCACTTTTATTTTAATAATATTTGTATTTCAGCAAGCATGACGGAGGCTGCATGTACACATTATTATATTTCATTACATATTTTGATTAACATAACTTGCATATTTAATTTAAGAACAATTTTTGGCATTGTAAATGATTTCTAAAAAGGATGTGTGTTCATGTAAAAATTATTTTAAAGAAAATAAACATTTTATTTTGACATTATCTACAGTATGCTTAAAATACATTTTGGTAAAAAAAAAACATAATGATCATAAGTCATAAAATGATGTGTTCATGTACAAACATTTTAAAATAAAAGTTTAAATAAATATATTTCCAATTTATAACGGTTTACTATATTATACATACTATATTTACACTATGCTTTAAATACATTTTTGTTCAAATAAAACATAAAATGATCATGTGTTTATATACATATTTGTAATATATTTCTAGATAAAATGTTAAACTAAATATATTTTCAATTTAATAAATTTACTATTTATTTACAGTATGCTCCAAATTCATTTTCTTAAAAAAAAATACATAAAATGACTTAAAAATAATGAATACAATTGTGCATGTTCATAAACAAACATTGTCAATAAAATATACCTTTTATAATGTATTTTGACAGGTTTAAACTAAATATATTTTCAATTTAGAGCAGTTTACAGAATATATATTTACAGCTCTCTTTAAGTACATTTCGGTAAAAAAAAAAAAAAAAAGATCAAAGTATAATAGGTGTTCATATATAACCTTTGTCAAAAAATGTAATATATAGTATAGTATGTTTATTTAATGTATATTTATATAAAATATATTATATTTTTGACAGGTTTAAACTAAATATATTTTCAACATTATTTACAGTATGATTTAAATACATTTCGTTAAAAAATAGATAAAATGATCATAAATAATAAATGGTGTGTGATTGATATGCAAACTGTCAAAAATATATGCATTTTATAATATATTTTGACAAGTTTTAAACTAAATATATTTTCAATTTAGAACTGTTTTATGTATTTACAGTATGCTTTAAATATATTTAGTAAAAAAGTCAACATAAATCATGTGTTCAAATAGAAGCTTTGTAAAAAAAAAAAAGTGTATATATGTATATAGATATATGCATATGTATAGATATATGATATGTCTATAAGTATATATGTCTAATATATATATATTTAGTTTATTCTATTTATATTATTTATTTATTTATTTTTTGGGGGGAAAATTTTAAACTAAATGTATCTTTTAATTTTATTTGCAGTATGCCTTAAATGCTTATTGGTAAAAAAAAAAAAAAAAAAAACAACAATTGCATAAAATCATAAAATGATGTTCGTTCACATACAGAATTTGTCAAAAAAAAAAGGTATTTGCAGTCAGTCTGTCTGTCAGTGTGCTTCAGTTTGGGTTAAAAAATAAAAGACTCTGTCAGAAAGGGTATTAATGGTGTTGTGCATGTTATTCAGGTGGATGCAGAACAGCAGTGTGTGAGGCAGCAGTGAGAAGCGAGGATCCCTGCGGCGTGAGTCATTTATCTCAGCCGGCCGGAGTCAAGTCAGGACACGGATCTCATCAGCTGTGCCGAGTAAAAGCTCTGGGCATGCAACCTTGACTCGGCTGACTCCAGGTCAGGTAATCGTCACTGCAGATGGGCAGAGATCAGGGGTCACGCTGGGGTCAGCAGAGGAAATAAGCAGATTTTCTCTGTGCATTAAAGCCGATAGATATCCAGACGAATGCACACGTCTCTCCCGGGATCCTCCACCTCTGCAGGAGATGCGTCACAGTTATGCAAAGTAACCTCTGGGCATGTGGGAGGATTCGGGAAAAGCTGCCAGCTTCACGTCTCGATTATAGGCATCACGCCGCTTCCATTAGAAGAGCTACGTCATTCCTCGTGGAACAGATGAATGCGGTTTCTTTGAATAGATGCTAAAGAGCTCCCAGAGGGAAGCCCAGTAACATCTGACGCTGCAAATGTAGGACTTTACATAACTGAGAATATCTCATCTAAACGAGTTCATATCTGCCGGATGTTGCTTGTGCCAGAAAAGCAGCTTTGAAATTAGACGAAGTGATGCAGAAAACTTGAGTGCATTTCTGACTCTCAAATTTGACCTTTATAATTCAAATGATTGTCAACCGAAAGAGGTAATTAAATGTGATACATTTTTAAAAATAATGAATGACATAACATTTCTTTAACTTGATGTAACAGTTTTACTACCGGTGAAAAGTTTAGAATAATTGTCTTTTTTTTTATATTTGAATATAAAATGTATATTATTTATTTATGGCTATTTAAACAAATATGTTAGTTATTTTATATATACATACAGTACTGGTCAGAAGTTTGGAATATTTATTTTTTACTCTTCTGCTCCCAAGGCTGCATTTATTTGTAAAAATACAGTAAAAATTGTGAAATATTAAGATAGTTGTTTTCTGTTTCAGTATATTGTAAAATGTAATTGATTTCTGCCATCAAAGCTGAATTTTCAGCATCATCACTCCAGTCAACATTTCTGAATGTGGAAAATGGTTTTTGGTGCTTAATATTTTTTTCTTTTTGGATATTCTTTAATATATTCATCAAGGATGCATTAAACTGATCAAAAGTGACAGTAAAGACATTTATAATGTTACAAAAGGTTTCTGTTTCAAATAAATGCTGTTCTTTTGAACTTTCTATTCATCTGTGAATCCTGAAAAATTATTTGTATCACAGTTTCCACAAAAATATTGAGCAGCACAAGTGTGTTCAACATTGATAATAATCAGAAATGTTTGTTGAGCAGTAAATCAGTATATTATTATGATTTCTGAAGATCATGTGACACTGAAGACTGGAGTAATGATGCTGAAAATACAGCTGCAGATCACAGAAATACATTACAGTTTAACACATATTCACAGAAAATGGCTATTTTAAACTGTAATAATATTTCACTATTTTTACTGTATTTATGGTCAAATGAATGCAGCTTTGGTGAACAAAAGAGACTCTTTCAAAAACGTTTAAAAATCTTAATTGTTCCAATCTCTTGAGCAGTACTGTGTATATAAAACATTAACATTTATTTAAATAGCCATAAGTAAACTGTATACTTTTATAAGTTATGTTGAGAGTGTTTGTGTTTGCATAATCATGTTTCAGTCTTACTTAGTATGGAGGGAGCAGCTTTTCAATACCTGACAAGAATAATATTGTCAAGTAGTGTGCTATACAACCTTCAAATCAAAATCTGCAATAATGAAAGCGCGGCCTGTGGGCCGGATGATCGGTGTTGTGTGCTGGATGAGCGTGAGGTGCGTCGCTCGTTTTTAACAAAGATGCTCCCTGTCTCTATGGAGGCACAAATAGATTGATCTCATAGCAACATGGTTCCCGTGGTAACGCGGGATGCAGATGTCAGACCAGAGCGGTCCGAGTGGGATTACGTGTCTGTTTCTCTCCCCAAAACAGGAAGCTTGTTTGCTTCTCGTTCCTTTGGCCTTCGACTCGCAGCGCCGCAGGCAGCAGGACACGCTCTCGCTGCTGTTTTACAAACTGTAGGGAGGAAATTCTGATGAAAAGCATCTTGTTTCTTTGTAAAATTAGGCTGGGATGTCTAAAAATGAGCTTTCTTTCGGATGAACTCCTCTGTTGTGAGTCACTTTGGATAAAAGCATCTGCAAAATGCATTAATATAAGCATAAATGTAAAAAAATAAGTTTTATTTTTAATTTCTATGCCGTGCCATCACGTTTCTTTCATTATTTGCTTAGAGCGATGTTGTTTACATAATTATCATATCAAATATTACATAAACGTGCAAAGGACTTTAATCTAGTGCAATGAAAAAAGGTTTTCACTCTGAAATTGCTAGTGAATTTCATAAATAGTTAAAAATATTTTTCCATTTACAGTCATTATATTTTATTTCATTATTATTTATATTTATTAAAAAATATGATGTTTTCATTTTACATGATATTTAATTAGCATTTTATTTGTAGTTAATTTTAGTTTTTATTTGTATTTTAATTTTAGAGCTAATGCATTAATTGAGATTCATTAAATGTTTCATTATACAACTCTCCAGAAAACCTGATTATCATTGTTATATATTATTATACATTTTTGTATTATATTTTTGTTAGTTTTGCAACAATGACCATTTATTTTAGTTAATTTCACAAATAATTACAAAGTAATTAAACTAATTTGGTGGATTTAATATTCTCATAAATTGCTAGTAAATGTAGCAAATAATTACAAAGAAACGAGTTATATTGAATTAAACAAACATTATTTTTTTTTATAGAAAACATTATTATTTCTTGTAAAACAGACGCCAGGAATATTTTTTTACTTGTTTTATTTAAATGCTTTATTTACGACTTTGAACAAATATTTTTCACAGTGCATGAATATATTTTTTTTAAAACTCAAATTGCTAGTAAATTTCACAAATAATTACAAAGAAATGACAAGTAACCGAATCAATTGCACTTGACATTTTAATACATTGAAAACAATGTGGAAATGAACTGAACACAAATATGACGTTGAAAATCATATTGGTTTATTTTCATAATACGTCATCATCACCCGTGCATGTAGTTTTGACTTGAAATACTCTTTTTAAAGCATGTTTCTAATCAAAACAAAACCTCTTCAAGCAGCCTCAGCTGATTTGCTGGTCGTAGCTGGTTCCCAGGCTGGTCTTTTGGGGGGTTTTGGGAAGTGTAGCAGGTAAATGGTGGGAAAGCAAAAGCGTCTTCTGGGAATTTGTAGCTAAAATGGAATAATGATGCTACTGTTTTTCCCCACCGCTTTTTGGTCCTGTTAGAGAGATTATGAAACACAAACTGAATCTTGTGCGTTAGTGTTATCTGTATTGTTTGTGTTTGTACCTGATAAATCTCAATCTTACTACTGTCTTGACCCTGTTGTGTTCCACTTTAAGCATACCTTTGACCTCTGACCTCTTATTTTGGTTGGGCAACCGAACCCCAATCAGAGAGACAGAAGGTCAGATAATGATAAATGACAAAAACATGTTTATTTCTATATTTTTGGTTTTCCGGTATAAATATCTTGTTTTGTGTTTCGAAAATGTTTTATTTGGTATCTTATTTGTTATTTACAACATTTACAACTGTTTAAGCACACATGTAATAATATTTAGTGAAGTCCATCCATACTGAAGGAATAAATAAATATTGGGTGAGAAAAAATTATGTGTTACATGTTAGTTATATTCTCTATAATAAGTTCTAAATCTGCAGAGAAAGATTAATATAGTTTTAATTTTTGAATCATATTTTTTTTTATTTTCAATTTTTCACATCTTAAATTTTACAGTATATTTAATTGCATTTTTGATTGTATTGTAACTTAATACTTTTAGAACTATCATATTGGTGTCTGGAAATGTTATTGTCACTGATCAAACGGATCCATTTTTGTTTTATTTGTGTTAGCTTTGCAACAGTGACCATTTATTTTAGTTTTTCCAAATGCATTCATTTAAATTTTTTTTTTTTTTTAATTTACATTTACAGTAAATGTTAAATATTACTGTAAATGCATAAATGTGCATTTCTCCTCATGTTTATCAGTGACCGTGTTCTGTCAGGTGTCTGCAGCTGATCACAGATGAAATCAGGCGTTTCACCTTTGACTCGGTAAAAGCTGCTGCGCAAAGTTAAAGATTTCCCATTCTTTGATTTCCTTTCAGTCATTCTTGAGGCCTCCTGATGGATGCGTTACATAATATCATCTGGTGACGATCCGTCCCGACTAGGAACCACACAAACGCGTGTAAGCGGAGATTTCTCACACAGCACTCGCACATCATATTGTTTAATAATACATTACGGCTCTCGAAGCCCGTTTGCAAATATTACAGCAGTAATGAGTGTAGACAAAATCATCGATGCGTTTGCAAGTGAATTTCAGCGTAACTAAGTGTACTTCTCCCTATAATCTGCTGTCATTTTGAGACGACAGCACACAGTCGTAGCGGCAGAAAGGTTTTATTTATGCCTAGAAGCTCGTCGCTCGACGCCGCGGTGAATCTGTGAATGAAACAAGCGAAGCTATCAAATGCCTGTTTTCACAGATGTGAATTATCACGTCGTATCTTCAGGCTTCACATGTGTAACGATCCTTGGCATCGTTGTTTCGTATGTTTTGCTTTGTGTGTGTGAGTGAGTGTGTATGTGTGCAGGGATTGGCTCTTCATTAAGGAACGTGATTGGTGGATCCTGAAGCGGGTGACTATAAAAGGACTGTTTTTTGTTATTTTTGGCCTTGGGCCTCTCCGAAGCTATATTTCCTATATTCTTCTTTAATATATAATTTAAACGTATGTGTTGTTTTGGTGATCTGTTGGCTGTGGTCAGAATCCCGTTGACATCACTTGTTCGCGTCTCACCCTATTAATATGGGCCGTAACACTTTTTTTCATGTTGTTTACATCATCAGATCATGCATATTGCATCAAATATTACATATACAATGAAGGATTTTAATCGAAGGATTGTTTAATACAGTGCATAAATAAAGTTGGCATGGAAACCATTTTCACTCAAAAATTGCTAGTAAATTTCACTTTTTCAATTTTCAATTTTGAAGTAGAAATATTGAAAATTACTCCAATAGTCTTTTTTGTTATAGTGCACAAATTGAGATTCTCTAATGGAAGAAGTTCTATTATGATCCACAGCATTAGTTTGATATCTAAGAAGCGTCACATGTGTATGTGAGAGCTAGCAGACCTCGAGTGGAGGCTCTTTCGTGTGACGGCACACAAGCATTACCCAATTAAACGCTCTATTTTGGGCAGAGACGCAGAATCCAGGGGTGACTCAAGGTAATCATATGACCGGTTGAAGATCAGAAAGCTTTCAGTGAATGTAGAGCATGAGAGTATCTCAACACAATCCCTGAGCTCAGATCCAGCCAAAAACAACAGCCTCATCTGGTCCCGTTTGACACTTAATTTACTTAGCTCGTTTCAGCCAATCTCAGTTATTTTGTGGAGAATTTGCCCTAGTTTTTGCATCTCAAACGGGGAGACCGGACTCACAGAGAGACGTAATCCTGCCATGTTTTGTTGGTCTGTTGACCTGAACGCGAGGTGAATCTGGTCTCTCCTTTGATTGATTCTGTGGCCCTGAGCGTGTTTTTCTGATGTTTGTGGGCGATCGCTATAACAGATTCCTCTAACGGCACTCGAGGGAAATTACCTGCTTGCACTCGTTCCTCGCAGACTTTCATCTAAACATAGAAACATCATGAGAAACAATTTAGCATAGTCGACTCACATCACCGAAATCTGCCGCGGCAAGCTATTATTTCATCCATCGCTACCAATCTAGACTTTTTCAACATTTGACTCGCATTTTTTTTTTTTTTACGTTTAACTTTCAGCAGTGATGCATTAAATGAATCAAAAGTGACATTTAAGACAACTATAAAATGTAACAGCAACATTCTCTTTATGAGGTTAAAGCAAGCTTCATAAGACTTTGACAAAATTGATATAAAATTAAAGCCATGTGTCTAAATAAGTTGTGTTCCAAATTTGAAGTCGATATAAAAAAATGGAGGTTCCTATGCAAATTTTGTTTAGGCGTTATGCCAGAAACAGCCACCGGGTGCCATTCAAACTTTTTTTATGCATTTTTCTGTCAAAAATGTATAAATTGCTATCTCAATATTCCTTTTACCACAAAACAACCACCAAATATGGAATCTTGAGACTATATTTCCAACTATATGTATTTTGTCAAGATTATAAAACGTTTTGATTCTAAAAATGTTGTAATATGACACACCCACTAAGGGGGAGGAGCCTACTAAAAGATTTTAAAGTACCATTTCCATGGTAATGCAATGTCTGATTTGAAAATGGCTTTCACAGGATGAATTTTGAGGTTTTAAGCTTTCAAGTGATATATAATTTATGATGATTACTAAAACGTGAAAAAGTAAACGAAAAATAATTTTTGTGACCGGTCAGAACTCCTGTTATGATGTCGTATATGTTTTGAGGTGCACTCTTGTCGTGAATTAATCTATTACTGTTCCTGCATAATTTGTAACAACAAACAGTGGTAAAATATCTATTTAGGATTCTTAGACCTGTCCAATGATATACTGTATAGTTTGTCATGATTAGATTAGGATTTAATCATAATATATTGAATACATTTAGGCGGGACGGTGACCGTTAAGGGGTTAAGTGTTACCAAAATTTTTATTCCGTGGTGAAAAAATAAAACAAAATTAATACTTTTACTCATTAAATTAATCAGAAGTGACAGTAAAGACATTTTGTTGCACAATATTTCTGTCAAATCCATGCTTTCTATTCATCAAAGTTTACACAAAAATATCAATTGTTTTCAACCTAAGAATGATTTCTGAAGATCATGTGACACTGAAGACTGGAGTAATGATGCTGAAAATACAGCTGCAGATCACAGAAATACATTACAGTTTAACACATATTCACATAGAAAACAGCTGTTTTAAATTCTAATAATATTTCAAATTTTTTTACTGTATTTTCATTCTCTCTCTTTTATGCACAAACACACTCACGATCTGTCAAATGGCAAAACCCGCGGCAGAATCAGAAGTGAGCTTAAAGTGTCGCAGGCCTCCGGAGCGCTGACATTTTGTTTTAATCTGGTAACCTTTCATCATAATAATTCATATTGTGTCTCTTCTACAGGAGCTCGAGAGAGAGAGAGAGAGAGATGCTCCTTTAGAGTCTTTATGAACTTCCTGATCTGCATTTATCATTCACAGGGTCAAAACCTATCATAGCAAAACTATACAGATATTAAAAGGTTGTTGATGCAGTTAGCGATTGCTTAGGAGTTTTCAGCGTTCACCTCTGACCCAGATTCATAATAGAGCGTGACTGGAAGTAAAGTCACATTTATTTCTATAGTGCTTTATACAAAGCAGATTGATTCAAAACAGAGATAAACGGGAAAATAGGATCAGTGATGCAAACGTCTTCAAATATGAGTCAAATTCAGTTTGCAGACAATGGTCTTATTATTCAACTCAGTGGTTCACTTCAGTTCAATAAGTAGAAATCCCATTCATTTTCTCCATAGAAATACAGGTTTTTAATAATAATGTATAAACCATGATACATTGAGTCTCCTTGCACTCTCAAACTTATATTGATTTTATATTTATAATCAATTATTTTATAGTCAGTAAATTTTATATATATATATATGTGTGTGTGTGTGTGCATTGTGTTCAACATTGATAATAATCAGAAATGTTTCTTAAGCAGTATATTATAATGATTTCTGAAGATCATGTGACTCTGAAGACTGGAGTAATGATGCTTGAAAATACAGAAATAAATTACAGTTTAACACATATTCAAATAGAAAACAGCTATTTTAAATTGTAATAATATTTCACAATTTTTACTGTATTTTTGATCAAATAAATGTTGCCTTGGCGAGCAGAAGAGACTTAAATCATAAAAAATCCTAATTATTTTCCTCTATTTATGTGTAGTGTACTGTATATTGTGCCATTTTTGTTTGTTTTGTGTTTTTTTTTTTATATATAGTAATCATCTGTGAGTTGGTTGATTTAGTTCATTAACTTTTTAAGAATTTGTAAAGGCCTGTAGAAACAATGATTGATTCAGCAAAATTGCTGAAAAAGTGGGCAAGTTCCTCATATTTTCCTTCTTTTATACTTATTTTGTTGTTGATTTCCAGAATAAACCGCTCTCATTCACTTCTTTGTAGCAGGAATACCTGAAGAGAAGGACTCAAAGTACAGCTTCAAGAGAACACAAACCTGAGCGCTTGTCTTTAACGCTCTGAAACAAATATGCTAATAAACACACGTAATGCCGACACAGGAGGACAGTCTTCTCAGCAGACGTTCCAGCAGGACTTGAGTCAGACTTATGCTAAATATTTATTTTGCTGATGAGTCTCAGATCTTTTTTTCTGTAGGTAACCATAGGAAAAATCTTCAATTTGTCATCATGCCCTTCTTCCAGTTCTCCTAATCTAGATGTTTAGTTGACTTTAGAAGAGGAGATTTCAGTGCTCAGAGGAGGCTTATTTATAGCTTAGGAGACTTAATTGAAGCTTAATTGTGGGAGAAATAAAAGAAACGGGTGATAATAGTCAATGGTTTTCTTTTTCTTTTTTTTAACAATACAGAGCTGTGACATGAATAAATGTGTATAGTACCTGAAATGATTTGATATTGAAGAATTGAATCAGAAATATTAGGGCTTATGTCAATCCGATTTTTGATTACTTTGGTATGTTGTACAGACGTGAGCTCAGTTTGAGACATTGTCGAGATCTCTTGAAAATCTAGAGGAGACGCGAGAGATTGCTGGGGCATTTCCTGGAGAGAAAATGGCAAATTGAAGGGGAAAAAATCATAAACCTTCTAACACAGGTTTTAGAAAACTGCAGGAGGGTTGCGAGACTGTGAGAGAAATGCCAGTGCTTAAATTAAATTATACAAATCATTACAATTTAAAAAGATTTTGTTGAAATATAAAAGTCATAGACCACAAATGAACATGCAAACTGCATCATATTTTGAAAAGTTTATTATTACTTTAAAAATTAGAGGTGACTTTTGTTAAATAATTTAGTAGGAGACATTTAGCTGAAAATAGATTTATTTAGATATTTATTTATTTCAGTGTATACAATATTTTCCCCACAAATATTAATTAAAATTATTCATAAAATATCATGCAAGAACCAAATGTGGGAAAACCTAGTAGAACTACAGAAAGGTTTGTGAAATGGCAATTAAATAAAATTTCATACAAATCAGATTTTGGTGAAATGCAATAATAATAATAAATGGAAATGTTCCACAAATGAACTCGAAAACAAGTAAAACGCATGTATTGTTAATATTAGAGGGTGCTTAAGTTATTTAGTAGGAGATGATTTAGCTGAACAAATATTTATTTACTTAATATTATTTCATGTACTGTGTACACAATATTTGTCCCACAAATATTAATTAAAATTATTCATCAAATGTAATCTTCATGCAAGAACAGGTTTTTCAAGCCAAATTTGGAAAAAGAAACAGTGGAACTGGAGGAGGTTGTGAAATGCAAATGCTAAGTTAAATTACATACAAATCATAATAATTTAAAAAGATTTTGTTGAAATGCAATACTCATAAAATGCTAAAATAATAATACATGGAAATATTCAACATATGAACATGCAAACAAATAAACTGCATTATATTTTGAAGGTTTAACATTACTTTTTTTGATCATTTTGAGTTTAGCTGAATAAATAAATGTTTGAGGAACCCTTAAGGAGACAGAACAAGATTGATCTGCTTATAAACAACTCATTTACGGTCTGTTTATGATGGGAGGTGAACAAAGCAAATGCAAAGTCTAATTTGTGCTTGTTTTCTGAAGGGAAAGGGGCAGCATCTGATGGTCATGTCTTAGTGAGCAGACAGGTGAAGAGTAGCACGCATGGCAGATAACGAGGAGGACTGAATACATTAAATCACGCCGCGAGGACAGCCGCCACGTGGGCCATAATCACATTGACTGCTGCTCTGCACTCATTCAAAAGCCATCATGAAGCACTCAAGCCTCGCTTATTTCCATCCATCCAGCGGCCCAAACGCTCAGACTAAACATTCTCCGAGCGAGAGGCGCAGAGATGGGATCAGAGTCGCTGTCAGAGAGCAGATGAGTGTTGTCCTGTTTGATAAGCACAAGAACATCATGGAAAATCTGACTAGACATCTTTCCTCTGTTTCCTTTGCCAAAGCCATCGAGCTGCCAACATGCGCCACAGTTTAAGGACAGAGAGAAAGAGGCATTTGTTGAGTCTCTTCTGCTCACAAGGGCTGCATTTATTCGATCAAAAATACTGTAAAAATTGTGAAATATTATTACGATTTAAAATAACCGTTTTCTATGTGAATGTGTTAAACTGCAATTTATTTCTGTGATTAAAGTTGTATTTTCAGCATCATTACTCCAGTCTTCAGTGTCACATGATCTTCAGAAATCATTTCTGATTATTATCAATGTTGAAAATTATCAATGTGCTGAAAAGATCTTGTACAGAGCAAAATTAATACATTTATTCAGAACGAATGCATTAAACTGATCAAAAGTGTCAGTAAAGACATTTATGTTACAGTAGATTTCTATTTAACACAAATGCTGTTCTTTTGAACTTTCTGTTCATCTGTGAATCCTGAAAAATAAAATGCATCACAGTTTCCACAAAAATATTGCGCAGCACAACTGTGTTCAACATTGATAATAATCAGAAATGTTTGTTGAGCAGTAAATCAGTATATTATTATGATTTCTGAAGATCATGTGACACTGAAGACTGGAGTAATGATGCTGAAAATAAAGCTGCAGATCACAGGAATAAATTACAGTTTAACAGATATCCACATAGAAAACAGCTGTTTTACATTCTAATAATATTTCACAATTTTTACTGTATTTGTGATCAAATAAATGCAGCCTTGGTGAGCAAAAGAGACTTTTCTTAATTCCAAACTTCTGAGGTACTGTGTGTACTTGTGTTTTAAAGGTTTCTGACATGCAGGTAAATAGGTAGCGATATTATGCTGCATGCATAATTAAGACACCTCCTTTTGGCTGTTTAATAAAGCAACATTGCATTTATCTTCTGTGTTAAAAGCAGTCCCAGAATCCACTATGACAAGTGTAGTAAAAATATCCAAAACAAAAGTGAGATAAATGTTGAGTATACATTTTCAACAGATTTATAATTCTATATTTAAGTTTTGTTTGTATTTTCATTCTTATTAGATTCTTTCATAAAGCTTAGATGCCAAACTTGAGTGTTCCATTTAATTATTTGTATCATTTGCATGCAATGTAGAGCATTTTAGTTGCCTATGTAGGCAGCAGACAGCAAGGCTGCTCAGTTTAGAAACAAATCAGAAATGTGGTATTTAGGTAAGTGACTTATAATTCAAAAAGCAACTTAACCTTCATGCAACTTTGGCATTTTAACAGTTTAGCTTACCAAACATAATATTCGATACAATATTTTTTTCAAAACAGACCAATTTGTAAATGTGTTCTTGTTCTGTTTTGCCTTTGATTATAATATTTTTGTGTTTGCGATCACAATGACCCTTTAAAAAAAATATATATATATCACACTTTATATTTTAATGCATTGCTTGACAACAGACTAATGAACTGTAAGCATTCTAATTTTTAATAATCTTTAATTGCAATAATTCACTCAAGGTTGATTTTTACCAGGTTTGTTTCTCTTCACGTGTGATGAATCGCTGTAATGCACGGGCTTGAGAGATGCATTGCTGTGGTGTTGCATGCAAACGTTCAGATGTTTGTGAGCGGAGAAATGTCCCTGTTGGTCATCATGCCCTTGGGCTCAATCAGACCCTGTTACCAGCTTTCAGTTTTCTCAGCTGTCATCTCTAAGACCTCTCATCTCTCTCATGTTAAAGCTCCAGAGACGCTACCCTGAGATTCGAAGAGTTAAGTAGATTTTTAACTGTCAAATCTGTACGAGCTATGATTATAGTGATGCTTAGCTTAACAAACACCACTAATTATGGATAATGTGCTTGCTTCTTGAAAATTTTTTAATCATTAATCATTTTGAATTGCATTTGAAAAAAATATGAGCTTAAAATAAAATGCAGACGCTAAAATGTTTGTACTTTTACAGCCCTATAAACATAATGAGAGGGAATATGATAGAATGTACGTTTGGCATGTCGAAAGAAAACCAAAATATTATAGTTTGGACAAAAAATGCATAATTTATCTTGCATGTCAATAAAATACATCAATTACTTGTCTGCCAGGAATGTATTAATTATGCCGTATGCCTACCATGTATTTGATAAAAAAGTGTTAATATTATATAATTTATTTAAAATATTAAATTATTTTTAAAAGATAGCAATATTAATAGAGATGCTTGGCTTAACAAACATCCTTAATTATGAATAGCCTGTTTGCCATTATTAAATAAAATGTTAAAATATAAGCTCAAAATTTCCAAATGCTCATTACAAAAACTAAAACCGTTTTGCTTTTACAGCCCTATAAACACAATGAGAGTGAATATGAGAGATAATGTATGCGTTTGGCATGTAAAACAAAAAACTAAATAAAGGTTGGAAATGCAAAAATTTCTTACACCCACAAAAAAACCATAGTTTACCCTGCATGTCAATAAATCAATTATTCCAGCAGGAATGTATTAATTATGCCGTTTCTCACACGACTGTTTATTTTTACATTTCAGGTCCATCTGAGGCATCTAACTCGCCTAGAAATTACAGATAAACCCGATTTAGAGGGTGCTCTACCATTTATTTAAAAAAAGTGTTCAATAAAATATACACCATTTACAAAACAACATTTGGCAATACGTCTAGAGGCCATTTCTCTGTCCTGTACTCTAGTGTCAGATTACATCAGTATCGGTTTTCTGGTTAAAATCCTTTTAAAAACCGATCTTCACAATAACTCCAGAGTACAATGAAAGGGCCTCCTGGCCGCACACACTCACACATACACTCACAAGGGAAAGATACCATACAAAAATAAAATAGGATATGTTTCAGATATACCGTTTCTGCAACATCTCAAATAAAATGCCAGGTTGGATTGACATAAAACAAGTAGGCCTAAAGAACAGAGACGAAGCACAACAGCTATCATGCGGTCGCATGGCCACTGACAACATAAACATCTGTCTAGATAACTGTATGCATGAAACTAAAACCCAACGTTTGCAGTATTGTGGTTGACCGTAGCAGCAGCTGAAGACACTGATTTGACGGCTATGTTCAAAACCTGGCGAGCTGCACATCTAGATGCACAAAATACATGTTTAAAATAGACCGCTGAGTGTTTTATCCTCTAGCTCAAGGGTTTTCAGCCTTTACAGACCCAGTATAGAAAGCCGTTTTTTTAATGACAGCACTTTAAAACATCTTTTATTAAAAATATATGCATAATGTAATTCTAAGCACATCATTAGGTCATGTTTTCAAATGGTTTAAGCAGCATTTCTTCTCTCCCGGTTGAAAACCCTGGATCTAGTTTTTAAAAAAGCACCTTGAGATCGATCAGAACCTGTAATAAAACATCAATAACACTTTTTGTTATTTCCAAAAGCGCCATTTAGCATCTACAGCATTTCTAATGTGACCTAAAGAAGCGTACAGTGTAAAAAGTGCACAGACAGTCACTGGGTTTTGAACACAGCTAATGACTTCAATATAAAGACACAAGATCGAGCTGGAAAAACATCCATCCACCATCGCTCATGTATAAACTGTTTTCTCCTGGAGTACCTTCATGGGCCCCCAGGGGTCCATACTGTAAAAAAGTGAAATGTGCAATGCTTAAAAATGCTGTAACCTAATGTCATTTTCATTTCTAGGTTACCTGAGAAAACGCTTTTACAGTGCATGGACCCCTGGTCGAAGAGCCTGGCTCAAAGCACGCTCCATAAAGACCTTCTTGAGAACATCTCAATATAGCTGAGAAAGTGTAGACCGAAGCGATCTGTAGAAGCTATAATGGATCTTTTCGCAAACATCGAGTCGCTACACTCTTAAAAATAAAGGTGCTTCAACCATAGAACCTTTTTTGTCTAAATGGTTCCATAAAGAACCTTTAACATCTGAAAACATCTTAAAAAAAACTTCTTTGTGGTAAAAGAAGGTTCTTCAGATTATAAAAATGTAAGAAAGAGATGGTTCTTTGACTGAATGGTTCTTCGTGGAACCAAAAATGGTTCTTCAATGGCTTCGCTGTGAAGAACCCTTTCACTGTAAAAAAAATAAATTAAATAAGAATTTTGAAAGTGACTTCATCCTGTGTTTAGAATTTTACGCAAATTAACGCTTTTCATTAAATAATGCCTCATTTGCATATTTAAACATGAAAAGTTGTATTACAAAAAAAAAATGTTTGCAATTATCAATGTACTGTAAGGTGATAACTATTAGTTATATTTTTTAACTATTCACCTGCAGTGCAGAGTGTAAGCACCTTTATTTTTAAGAGTGTAGCCTACGTTTTGAAACGCAGCCAACAACTTGATGATTAGGACACAACCCTACTGAAAAAATAAACCAATAGAAACCATCACAGAAATTCAAATGGTCTCCACTACAAATGCCCTTACAAACCATCAACTTTAGAATCATTAGAACCATTAAAAATGGTTTTCTGTAGTGTGTTTTGGGACACATTCCATTAGGATTTAATGGTTTTAACAAGCCACCAATAAAAGGTGACCAATTACCAGTAGAAACCCACAGGGTTCATTACTGTTTCCATTAAAACCAATACAACTCCCCAATCCCCTGATAGGACACGTACATCACAGAGACGTCTATTTGACATCTGCATTACATCTGGAAGACGTTTTTTTTTTTTTTTTTTTTTTTTTTTTTTTTAAGTGTTTGCTCATCTGCAATACGTCTATAGGACGTTTCCTTTTAGATGTCATCTATTAGAGATGTTTATAATTTAGAATGCAGGTAAAACTGACATCTTACAGACGTCTGTCAGATACACAGCAGATGCTTTCCAGATCAAGCAATCTTTAACATATACATCTCGCAGAGGTACGTGTGCTAATATAACCAGTACAACCATTACAAATTTTGTGATGGTGTCTATTTTTTTCAGCAGGGGAGAGTGTGGCTGAGGGAAAGAAAACATCCGTGCATCCATCCGCCTTAAACGTGCACCACCGTCGCCGCTTTAGAAGCTTCCAGATCGCTCCGGTAGCGCTCCAGCCAGTCTCTGAGCTCCGAAATCCGGTAGCCTTCTGGACCCCTGCCGCCTTGATACACGACCTTCTCGTCCTGCAGTATGTAGAGGCGCTCAAAATAGGCGCCGTACGCCGAGTTAGAGGAGTTCTCCATAGTGTCCACGACCACAGCGCTCCCCTGCGCCTCGCGGTCCATGAGCTCCGCGGCGCGGAGTCTGTCCTCCAGACAGCGGTGCCTAGGGATCTGGTAAGGCGCGTCGGAACTCACCCAGCCGTCTGAAGGATGCGCTTCCTCGATATACACCAGCAGCGAGTCCGCGATGTCCGCGTACTGCCGCGCGACGCGTTGGAACGCCGCGAGGCGCGTCATGAACGGCGGTCAGGAGCAGCTCCCAAAGTTCAGGATCAGGGGTCTTCTCCCGCGGGCGTAGTCCAGGATCCTCTGCGCGCCGCTCCGCGACGCACTGGCCAGCGGAACCACCTCGGTGTTGGGCGCCGCGCCGCCCAGATGCGCCGTCTTGAAGAAGTCCAGCTTGTGGCCGTACCAAACGGCGCGCAGTGACTCGAGCGTGAACATCTTGTTGGAGTCTGACACGCACAGCGGCGGGTCGTCGGGGCTGCTCGGGTCGCTCTCTCGCATCCTCGTGAGCACCTTCCTTCGGATGCACAAGAAATCCAGGAGCCAGAGCATCACGGCGGCGAGAAGGAAGCGCGGAAGCAGCATTACGCACACGGCGGCGTTTTTCAGCGCCGTTTGGACACCTGCGGATCCATGCAGCATCTCCATCCCCACAGATACAGCCGTGTCGTTCTGCGCGCTTTCACCCTCTCTCTCTCTCTCTCTCTCTTTCTCTCTCACTCTCTCTCTCTTTCTTTCTAGCTCCGAGTTCCGCTTTTTATAGGACTAGTAAGGATTTGAATGAAAAACAACACGCCTCCGCACCCGTGCCGCCTCCTCACATGGAGGGGATTACCTCCCGTCAACTCTCCCGTCTGGAGGAGAGAGAGAGAGAGAGATGCGGGCGAACGCAGCACGCTGCTTGTTTGACAGATCCACTTCGGAATGCATCGGTGCTTGTAATGCATCGCGTCAAAAAAATAAATAAAAATAAAATTCCTGTCACTGAACGCTAGATGCTGACAGATATGTTTGACGTGACTGTTGCGTTTTTACCGATTCATCGAGTCAGGACGTGAACTTGGTGAAGTCGACGGAAAGCTCGACATGTCAGTTGCATTAATGCATTGGTGGTTTACATGTAAAACCATGTTTTTTTAGTGCGATGGTGAAATCATGCAGATAGATTGATAGATGATGACATCGATTGCATTTTTAAATGCATTGGTGGTTTTAATGCAACACAAAAAAATGTTTCTCAGAAAACAGTACTTTCCGATATTAAATCGTTTGACATGACAGTTGCATTAATGCATTGGTGGTTTTAATTCATCCTGTCAAGACTTGTTTCTTATGAAAACTGTAATTATGAAATCGAGAAAATATAGAGAGAGATGCTGAGATGTTGGAATGTTTGAAATGGCAGTTGCATTATTTTAATGCGTTGGTGGTTTAAATTCATCATGTAAAGACATGTTTTTACTGCAGTGGTGAAATCAAGACAGATTGGTGAAGAGATGTTAGATCGTTTGACATGACAGCTGCATTGCTGGTTTTAATGCGTGTCATGCTTCATAATGCAAGACATGCTAGTTAAACTGTCAAGAGAGATGTTAAATTGTTTGATATAACAGTTGCATTATTTTACTGCATTGGTGGTTTAAATTCATCATGTAAAGATGTTTTTATTGCAATGTTGAAATCAAGACAGAGAGATAGATGTTACATCGTTTGGCATGACAGCTGCATTGCTGGTTTTAAAGCTCCTTAATGCATGACATGTTTCTTATTAAGCTTGACATAAGAGAGTGAGAGATGCTGAGACAGATGACAAATGATTATTTAATAAACAATGAATTTTAATGCATTGGTGTTTTTAATGCATCAAGTCAAGAATTGCTTCTTGAAATGTCTCAGTAACTGGAGTCAAGAAAAGAAACAACAACATGCTGGTTGTTAGATTATTTGACATCTCCACTTTGGAATGCATCGGTGTTTGTAGTGCATTGCATCAAAAAATGCTTCTCGGAAAGCACTCGATGCTGACAGATGTGAGATGTGACAGTTGTGTTTTTCTCAATGCATTCTTGGTTTTAATGCAATACGTGCTTCTTATTAAATTTGCCATGGTGAAATCAAGAGAGAGATGTCAGTTGCACTTTAAATGCATTGGTAAAAATGCTGCTGAAAATATGAAAATCCATAATGGTGGAGTCAAGAGAGATGCTGAGATGTTAGATTATTTGACAAATGGCTGTTGCATTTTCTTAATGCATTGTGTCAGGAGGAGCTTCTTTATTAACTTGCGATAAAGTTTTTCATGATTTGGCATGACAACTGTGATTTTTAATGCATTAGTGGTTATAGTGCATTATGTAAAAGTGCTTCTTAATAAAAACATTGCTGAAATTTGCAAGAGAGATAGATGTGCTGAAATTATCATTTTAATTAGATTATTTGGGAAATGACACTTTTAATGCATTGGTGGTTTTAATGCATCATGTATACAGCAATGAGAGAGGTGTTAGATATGACAGCATGAAAATTATAGTTGTGCTATTTAATGCTATAGCACTTTTGAAGCATGCATAATGCAGTTTTCATGTATCTCAAACATTTTAATGCACTGTGTCAAGAAATGCATCTTAATGGACTAAAATGGTGGAACTGAGAGAAAAAGAGATGAAACATTCTGTACTTTTTAGTGCATTGATTTGAAATAATGTCACGTTACTGACAGCAGTCTGAAATGACTTAATGAGCATGCACTAATGCACACAGAGGAGTCAGTGTGACATTTAAAGCAAAAGACGTAAGCACAAATCAAGGCATGAACAAAATCAATTTATGACATTCTCAAACAAGGGAACTTTAAGCAAATATAGAAATGTATATATATTGCATTGTGTGAGCAGTTGGATTAAACCCCGACTCTCAGGAGCATAAACAAGCTTATGTGCAATGTGAATGCAAATTCCAGCCAAAATGTCATGATCCCTACCGAATGTATTGTATGTACTGTTCATATGCTTCAATGTTGATTATAAGCTAATGAGCTTAAATCCTAATTTTACCTATTCCACGGTAACCTATTTACAGAGGAAAACACTACATACCTTGTAAACAAAATCCCTTCCCCGTAATCCTTGTGATACAATGCTTGACACAGTTTTTCAGATCAATTGTTTTTAATCAGGTAAAACCAGTTACATCTATCCGTGGCAAAACTGGGCCTCTGTGCTTCACGTGACAGGAGGAATTGGCCAAACAATGCATTCTCTTCATTATCCCAACAGTATGTAATGGTGTGTTCAGGGAACCTGTTTGAAAACAATCATTATGTTTATGTTTTGCATTTGTTTTTGCACAAAACCAGTCATAAGTGTTCAAAATTGAGATTTATACATCATCTGAAAGCTGAATAAATAATCTTTCCATTCATGTATGGTTTGTTATGATAGGATAATATTTGTCTGAGATACAACTATTAGAAAATCTGGAATCTGAGGGAGCAAAAAAATCTAAATATTGAGAAAATCACCTTTAAAGTTGTTCAAATGAAGTTCTTAGCAATGCATATTACTAATCAAAAATGAAGTTTTAATATATTTACAGTAGGACATGTATAAAATATCTTCATGGAACATGATCTTAATATCCTAATGATTTTTGTCATAAAAGAGAAATGTATAATTGTGATCCATACCATGTATTGTTGGCTATTGCTACAAATATACCTGTGCTACTGATGACTGCTTTTGTGCTCCAGTGTCACAAATAATGCTGCTACACCTCAAGAATACAAGTGTAAGTCCTTTTAGAAACAGGCACTGAAACATATAATATAATGAAATAAGGTAAAGTTAAAAGCATCGTAATGATGGATGTGTTTCAGCTTTTGTCTTCTCCAGATGTTAACTGATGGACTGGAGTGGTGTGGATTATTGTGATGTTTTTATCAGACTCTCATTCTGACGGCACCCATTCACTGCAGAGCATCCATTGCTGAGACACTGATGCAGAGACACATTTCTACAAACCTGATGAAGAAACAAACTCATCCTAATCTCAGATGATCCTGAAGGTGAGCACTTTTTCAGCAAATGTTCATTATTGTGTGAACTATTGCTCGAACCAGCATGAAATGAGCTGATTGTAAGTGTGGAGCTGAAAACATAATTTGTGACCACATCCAAGAAAGAAAGTCATTCAGAATAATAATGTTATTATTTTGACGAAATATATTTGGTAACACTTTTTACGACAAGGTCCTATAGTTGCATTAGTTATTGTATTTACTAACCTAAACTTACAATGAGCAAAACATTTGTTACAGAATTTATGAATCTTTGTTAACATTAGTGAAGATAGCAAATGCAACGTTTAATTTTAATGATGCATTAGTACATTTTAAAAGTAACTGATATTAATAAATGCTTTATTCAAGAAGGCAGAAGATCTTTTTCAAAAATGTATCAGTTTTGTGATTTTGGGCCATTTGGTGTTTTTATATAATGTTATTTTTTAAAATAGTGGAAAGAATCCACATTTAGGTGTTTATTTTATTGCAATTTATCGTTTGTGTCTGTAGATTTCAATTATAATACATATCTTTAAAAGTTTAACAGCACGCACTTACACCAAAACTTACTTTATTCCTCTCTATATTCTGAAGGTTTTTACTGAGGGCTTTGTTCGTATTTACCCGACATTTTTTTCCCCCCCAAAAATTAAAAATTTTTTGGACAGCTTTTAAAAGTATTTTCTGGTTTATGGAGTGATGAGAAATCCAAAATCCCTTCTGGAAAAACCTTTAACTAATATATCAACAAAATAAAACATGACTTCTGAATCGGTCTTTACCCAGTGTTCAGATTAACATTAATGCAAATTAATGTATGCATATTTAATTAGCTATGCCTCATTTGCATATATAAATATAATATTTGAGAAAACAATGTAAGCAATCAAACTGGCAAGTGTGGTGATGTTTATTAGTTATTGTTATTCTTATTCTTTACCCCATTCACCTGTAGTGTCTATTTTTTGTTAGTTCATGGGATTTTTTCATTTGGAATATCATGCAATGATGAATCGTTCACATAACTACGAGATCATATGTTGACTTTTAAGATGCAAATATTTAAATAAATACAGTGAGCAGAAGTGTTACGAAAACAAATTCAGATTTATCCAGATTTTACTGATACGGAAATATGATATACAAGTAGACTGCAGACATCAGGTTTTAAAGTTTTCTTTTTTTTTTTAAGATTCTCCGTTTTTTTTAGTAACACCAGGCCAAAAACCTCGATATTCCTCGAAAAAACATTGAAAACAAATGCTGTTATTCAGCTCCACGGTCTCTCCTGCCAAGCTGAGTCCATGTTCCATTTCAACAAAAACACGGCTGTTACCGTAAAATTTCCTTGACATGGACTCCCGAGACAGTCAGGCATCTCGAAGATCTTGAAAGTGAAGTGGACGGGCAGCAGTGAGCCGCTTTAGGACAGCAGGTATTTGTAGATTAAAAGCAGGCCATCTGTTCCAAGAAACAGGAGTGTGTGGAATAGATTTGTGATCCTTTCGGGTAACACTGTTCCCGGCCGAGAGACGTGAGCAGAACATGAGGTCAACTGTGCTATCCCAGGCCTGATAATAGAGTAAAACACACAGTTTGCAGCGCTTGGTGATGGTGGATCACCATTGAACTCCTGCTGTGTAAGATGCTCGTTTAGCTGCATCTCATCCTAATTTTAACTCCTGCTTCTGCTGCTGTCGGCACAAAGCAAGGTCACGATGCCTGCGGTCGTGCTGCAAGATAACAAAAATAGCTCAATTTCATTTCAATTTCAGTGTTTGTGTTTGCATAAGATGCTGCAAAAGCAATATACACAAAACAAGGAATGACAACTTCTGATAACGCATCTCAGCTGTCTGAAGATATTAATAAATGTTCAAATACATTTGCACAGACTAAGATTAATACGTGCTTTAACAGTATTTTTCATAATTCAATTTAACTAATATAGTTAGCAAATTTGGAACATCGTGGAATAATTATAAAATAGTCATGTTATCATATTATACTTAATTATATTAATTTAATATTTTAATTTAAACTGCTTTTTTGTATGATTGTGTTTACATACAATATTACAAAATCGTTACACAATAAATTTGGATTTTAACAATTTTAATGATATATTAGTAAATGTTCAAATTTGCACAAACATGCTTTAAAAGTATTTTCCCTAGTTAAATCAATTTAACTAGTATCATTAACTCATGTTAATAAATGAAACCCTTTTAGAAAGTATAAGATTACTATAACTATATACTATAAAAGAGTAATTTATCAAGATATTTTTAAAGTTCATCAGTTGTGTTGTTGTTAAAGTTGTAAACCAAACAAAAATGATTGCAGTATGTTTTAAAAGAAAATAGCCATTTTTTTGTTCTTACAAAATTCAATGTTGCTTGCTGTTTCTTTGAAAATATTTTATAAATTGACTAGCAATTTCTACGCCCTTTTTGGGTTTTTTTGGGCACGCATGATTTTTTTTTTTTTTTTTTTCATCATGCATCTCTTTTTCATTGTGACCTCATTAGTGTTTTTCCTAATCACAAATGCATGCATCAGACTTCCTAGTTCTGCATTTTTACCGATCTGACAGACGCAAGGAAAGCGCAGAAAAGCGGCGATGAAATATGCTGCTGGCTCCTAATCCCGTTACCTCCAGTAAACCCTGCTAAGAACTTGGCCTGAGCGCTGGGTCACATAAGGACAGCCCAGAATAGGAAAAACAGCCAGTGCCTGCAGCAAACTTAAGAGATCGGCGGAAATCCGTTCGACCAGCAACGAGAAACAGCCTCCGCTGCATTAATGGAGAGCAGCACAGGTTTCTCCTTCCAAACCTCTGCTGAAGGATCGGCGTAGCGTAGCAACCGTCGTCAAGGTCCGGTCAGGATTATCCTGCTCAAAAGGCCCGAGTACATACTCATCATTTAGCAGACGAACAGTGCAGCGCTGACTGAAAAACATCAGACTTTGTGCAGGAGATACTGATATTGCATTGCTTTTCAAAGTGCTTTTGTCCTGATTTTACTATGATTTCTCTTCCAAAACAATGTAAAGCGGAGAGATGCACAGCTTAATAAAACAATCCCAATCAGTAGCAATACCATTAATCAGTGACATCTATAAGCACATTTGTGTTTTCCGTACATCTTTAAAACCTTATAATCAGTCTAATTTTATATTTATTTACAATTATAGTTTAAATATTAATTAGCTTTTATTTTCATTAAAGTTCATTAAAGTCTTATTTATTAGTTTTTGTTCTTTTAAATGCTTATATATATATATATACATGTATATATATTTTTTATTATTATTATTATTATTTTTTTTGTTATTATTTCTTTCAGATGCAAGCCAATGAACCAGTTTGGTATTATAGTTTTTATTTGTTAAAAATTAAGTTGCTTTTGTTTTTTTTTATGTTTTTGTTTTTTTACAATGTAATTGTTTTTGTTTTAATTAAATTTTAGTTTAATTCTTAGTAGTTTTGCTATGTGCGTTTGACATTTTATTATTATTAATTTTATTTTAAAACATTACTGTTTGTATAATTTACCTATTTCAGTTTTTATTTATTTACAGTTTTTAATTAATTATAATACTTCAGCTTAAATTTATTTCAGTTAGTTTGCCAAGGAGATATATATATTTATTTATTTTTTATTTATATTTAGTTTTTTTCTATAAAATTTATTGTTTCAACTTATTTCAGTATTCAAAAAAAAAATTAATATTTAATATTTATTTCAGCTTATTTAAATTAACAAGTTTTAGTTAATGATGATAACTCTGTCTGGATTTTTAATAAATTCTCTAATAAAAAAACATTCAGATCCATGATTGAAAAGCTCACCCAAAGATGTGTCAGATTCACATTGTGAATTTTAATTAATTTTAATTAGTTTTGGCAGATGTGAGCCGGTGAATCTTTGGCCGTGACCTGTGTTGACTAATTTCAGCCTGAACACAAAGTCCAGTTTTCATGAAGCCTAGTATGCGTTATTGATATGAGGACATTTTGAGGGAAATTTACAGCTAAAATATTCTCATAAGGTTTTAATTGGGAACATCTAATTTTAATTAACAGTGTTTAATTGAGACACAAATTTCTGGGTAAAACATAAGTTCCCGGTTCATTTACTTCTGGAATCCCATCCCATGAAAATTAAAACATTGATATTAAAATTAATCAAATGAATCAATTAATATGAACAAGAATCATATAGATGTTTGAGATGAATGCAAAGTAAGATTCGAACAGACACATGATGAAGATCCACAGCAGTATCTGGTGTCATGGGACAGCTTTGTGTTAGTTTCTCTGTTATTCAGGAGTATGTACTGATGTCCGACTGGTGAACTAAAGGTTTATCAGTCAGATCAGTTTCAGTTGAACTCATAAACCTGCTCTGAATGACTCACTGAACTGATCCGCTTCTGAAGAATCACTCACTCCTTCTGCTCCTCTTACAAGTAAACCATGTGACTTTGCATCAGTTTTCTTTTAACCCAGAGTTATTTTGGTGCCGTTCATATAATTTTTAAGAATTTGAATTAGACTTTTATATCTTCTGTTTCACTTTAATTTTAGTTAATTTTGTTGTATCTTTTTAATTATTATAATTTTTAAAAAATATGTCAATATAGTTTTAGTTAAGTTCATTTAAACAGAAATAAAAAATGTTCCTTTGACAACTAGTTGAAATAAAAAATAACGTATTTTTTATTTATATAATTTCAGTTACCATTTATTTTTATTTGAATTGTTTAACAAAATTGATTTTATTTTTACTATTTAAATTTTTTTATTTAATAATAATAACCCTGATTTAACCAGGGAACTGACGTTTTACGTTTTTATGTCTTTCATTT
Organism: Barbus barbus; assembly: GCF_936440315.1. Taxonomy (NCBI): domain Eukaryota; kingdom Metazoa; phylum Chordata; class Actinopteri; order Cypriniformes; family Cyprinidae; genus Barbus; species Barbus barbus. The sequence goes on along the minus strand of NC_136752.1, from coordinate 29,492,288 downwards.
TAATTTTATCTTAAATAAGCAATTTTATGTGCTTTTGTTATTTGTATTTGTTTGTTTTTTTAAACCGGATTATTTAGGTTTAATTTATTTTTATATCAGTTTTATTTTTTATTTATTTCCAATTAGTAATTTTAATGCTTCCGTTTATTTCAGTTAGTTCCCAAAGCAACAATTAAATTTTTTATATAAACATTTATTCTATTTTTCATTATTTATTATTGTATATTTTTTATATTATTTATTTATTTTTATTAATAATATTTATTTATTATTAATTAAGTTTTTATGTAAACATTTATTCTATTTTTTATTTATTTTTTTATATTATTTAATTATTTATTTTAGTTTCATATTTAGTTTATTATAATGATAATAACCCTGCTTTAACCATGTAGAAATCATGGCCTCGAGTTGCTTATTGCTTTAATAAAATGACAGTAACAGCAATAGGATGAAGGTCTGCTGTTATATTTATGTTTAATATTACCTTAATATAATTAAACACTGTAAAAATGTAATATTACAGTCATATGTCGCTCATGCATGTGTTACGATGCTGGCGGTGTGATTATAAAGGCTCTCTGCAGTGTTGTGAGCGTGTCGGCGCTGAAGGGCCCTGCATTAATTATGCATTGCATTTACATAATCTCTTTTGATCCAGGGCTCTCCTCAGTGTGTGGCCCCTCATCTCAGCTCAGACAGGTAACCTTCATCTCCGCTGGCTTTGAAAAGGAGAAGAGTTGAAGAAAAAGACTCTAGTGAGCTGCCTATGTGTGCATTTTGTTAAGGTGTGTAGCTTAATAATTGTTTTTTTTTTTTTTGTGAAAGAAGTCTCTTCTGTTCACCAAGGCTGCATTTATTTAATTAAAAATACAGTAAAAATGTGAAATATTATTACAAATTTAAATAACTTTTTTTATGTGAATATCTGTTAAACTATAATTTATTTCTGTGATCTGCAGCTGTATTTTCAGCATCATTACTCCAGTCTTCAGTGTCACATGATCTTCAGAAATCATAATAATATACTGATTTACTGCTCAAGACACATTTCTGATTATTATCAATGTTGAAAACAGTTGTGTTGCACAATATTTTTGTGGAAACTGTGATACATTTTATTTTTCAGGATTCACAGATGAATAGAAAGTTCAAAAGAACAGCATTTATTTGAAACAGAAATCTTTTGCAACATTATAAATGTCTTTACTGATCAATTTAAAGCGTCCTTGATCAATAAAAGTCATAATTTATTTTAGAAAAATTGCACTGATCCCAAAATTGTAGATATTATTAAATAATAAATATGTAATTTTATTTTTAATTTAGTAATATTAAATTTTTTTAAGTAACATTTATATTTATTTTAAATTTAAATGACTTTTGTATTATATTATATTTTTTTGTAGTTTTAGTTAATGATAATAACCCCAATGTAGACATGTGGAAATCATAGGTTTGAGTGGCCTATTGCTTTTATAAAATGACAATAAAATAAAGATCTGATGTTATAGTTATGCTTAATATATAACTACTGTGCCTTTATTCTAAATTATATATAATGAGTTTATTCTAAATTATATATAATGAGGTATAATACGTTATTATATTATAACTCCTCCGTGAACTGCCACCTTAACGTGGTGGAGGGGTTTGAAGCGGTTCAAAAACCCCTTATGAAGAAAATTAAACAGAGGACCGTGACGTCGCCCGGTATGGCGCAGCCGGGGCCCCACCCTGGAGCCAGGCCCGGGGTTGGGGCTCGTATGCGAGCGCCTGGTGGCCGGGCCTCTCCCCACGGGGTCCGGCCGGGCTCAGCCCGAAGGAGCCACGTGGGGCCGCCTTCCTGTGGGCTCACCATCTGCAGGAGGGACCGTGCTAAGAGGATCGGGCGGCAGTTGAAGGCGGGGGCCTCTACAACCCGATCCCTGGACACAGAAGCTAGCTCTAGGGACGTGGAATGTCACCTCGCTGGCGGGGAAGGAGCCTGAGATTGTGCGTGAGGTTGAGAGGTTCCGACTAGAGATAGTCGGGATCACCTCTACGCACGGCCTGGGCTCTGGAACCACACTCCTCGAGAGAGGATGGACTCTTCACCACTCTGGAGTTGCCCATGGTGAGAGGCGGCGGGCTGGTGTGGGTTTGCTTATAGCCCCCCAGCTCAGCCGCCATGTGTTGGAGTTCACCCCGGTGAACGAGAGGGTCGTTTCCCTGCGCCTACGGGTAGGGGATAGGTCTCTCACTGTCGTGTGTGCCTACGGGCCAAACGGCAGTGCAGAGTACCCGGCCTTCTTGGGGTCTCTGGGAGGGGTGCTGGAAAGTGCTCCAACCAGGGACTCCGTCGTTCTACTGGGGGACTTCAATGCCCACGTGGGTAGCGACAGTGACAACTGGAGGGGCGTGATTGGGAGGAACGGCCCCCCTGATCTGAACCCGAGTGGTGTTCAGTTATTGGACTTCTGTGCTAGTTACAGTTTGTCCATAACGAACACCATGTTCAAGCATAAGGGTGTCCATCAGTGCACGTGGCACCAGGACACCCTAGGCCGTAGTTCGATGATCGACTTTGTGGTCGTTTCATCTGACCTGCGGCCGTATGTCTTGGACACTCGGGTAAAGAGAGGGGCGGAGCTGTCAACTGATCACCACCTGGTGGTGAGTTGGATCCGATGGCGGGGGAGGAAGCTGGACAGACTCGGCAGACCCAAGCGTACTGTGAGGGTCTGCTGGGAACGTTTGGCCGAGTCTCCTGTCAGAAAGATCTTCAACTCCCACCTCCGGCGGAGCTTCGACCGGATCCCGAGGGAGGCTGGAGATATTGAGTCCGAGTGGACCATGTTCTCCACCTCCATTGTTGAAGCGGCCGCTCGGAGCTGTGGCCGTAAGGTCTCCGGTGCCTGTCGAGGCGGCAATCCCCGAACCAGGTGGTGGACACCGGAAGTAAGGGATGCCGTCAAGCTGAAGAAGGAGTCCTATCGGGCCTGGTTGGCTTGTGGGACTCCTGAGGCAGCTGACGGGTACCGACAGGCCAAGCGAACTGCAGCCCGGGTGGTTGTGGAGGCAAAAACTCGGGCCTGGGAGGAGTTCGGTGAGGCCATGGAGAAGGACTATCGGCTGGCCTCGAAGAGATTCTGGCAAACCGTCCGGCGCCTCAGGAGAGGGAAGCAGTGCCCTACCAACGCTGTTTACAGTAGAGGTGGGGAGCTGCTGACCTCGACTGGGGATATCGTTGGACGGTGGAAGGAATACTTCGAGGATCTCCTCAATCCCGCTGTCACGTCTTCCATTGAGGAAGCAGAGGCTGAGGGCTCAGAGGTGGACTCGTCCATCACCCAAGCTGAAGTCACCGAGGTAGTCAAGAAACTCCTCGGTGGCAGGGCACCGGGGGTGGATGAGATCCGCCCTGAGTACCTCAACTCTCTGGATGTTGTGGGGCTGTCTTGGCTGACACGCCTCTGCAGCATCGCGTGGCGGTCAGGGACAGTGCCTCTGGGGTGGCAGACCGGGGTGGTGGTCCCTCTTTTTAAGTGAAGTGACATTCAGCCAAGTATGGTGACCCATACTCGGAATTCGTGCTCTGATTTAACACACACCGTGAACACACACCCGGAGCAGTGGGCAGCCATTTTATGCTGCAGTTGGGGGTTCGGTGCCTTGCTCAAGGGCACCTCAGTCATGGTATTGAGGGTGGAGAGAGCGCTGGACATTCACTCCCCCCACCTACAATTCCTGCCGGCCGGGGACTCGAACCCGCAACCTTTGGATCACGAGTCCAACTCTCTAACCATTAGGCCATGACTTCCCCTCCCCTTAAGAAGGGGGACCGGAGGGTGTGTTCCAACTACGACCCTTTGTCGCCGGTTCTGTTCATAATTTTTATGGACAGAATTTCTAGGTGCAGCCAGGGGCCGGAGGGTGTCAGGTTTGGTGACCACACGATTTCGTCTCTGCTTTTTGCAGATGACGTTGTCGTGTTTGCTTCATCAAGCCAGGACCTTCAGCATGCACTGGAACGGTTTGCAGCCGAGTGTGAAGCGGCTGGGATGAGAATCAGCACCTCCAAATCCGAGGCCATGGTTCTCAGCCGGAAAAGGGTGGTTTGCCCATTTCAGGTTGGTGGAGAGTTCCTGCCTCAAGTGGAGGAGTTTAAGTATCTTGGGGTTTTGTTCACGAGTGAGGGAAGGATGGAATGGGAGATTGACAGACGGATCGGTGCAGCTTCTGCAGTAATGCGGTCGATGTACCGGTCTGTCGTGGTGAAGAAAGCGGCTCAGCTCTCGATTTACCGGTCAATCTACGTTCCTACTCTCACCTATGGTCATGAGCTTTGGGTCATGACCGAAAGGACAAGATCCCGGATACAGGCGGCTGAAATTAGCTTTCTCCGCAGGGTGGCTGGGCGATCCCTTAGAGATAGGGTGAGAAGCTCGGTCACTCGGGAGGAGCTCAGAGTAGAGCCGCTGCTCCTTCACATCGAGAGGGGTCAGCTGAGGTGGCTCGGGCATCTGTTCCGGATGCCTCCTGGACGCCTTCCCGGGAAGGTGTTCCGGGCGCGTCCCACTGGGAGGAGACCCCGGGGAAGACCTAGGACACGCTGGAGAGACTATGTCTCCCGGCTGGCCTGGGAACGCCTCGGTGTCCCCCCGGAAGAGCTGGAGGAAGTGTCTAGGGAGAGGGAAGTCTGGGCATCTCTGCTTAGACTGCTGCCCCCGCGACCCGGACCCGGATAAGCGGAAGAAGATGGATGGATATATATAATTTTTTTATTTTTTATTTTTTTATATATGTTTATTATGTTAAGCTTCAGTCTATGTAGAGTGTTCCTAATCACACACTTATGAGATTAGTTTGCATGTTGTCTATGTAGACAGCTCTCTAGGTATCGGAACAGAGCCCTATAGAATATAGGCTACTCTCCTTCATGCCAGGCTATAGGAGCTTTTATTTTAATCTTAGTCTTCAGGAGTCCCACTGACGCTGAATAATGAGCTGTAGAGTGTTTTCTTCTGGACAGATCGCATCTCTGACAGCTCCGTGTCAGTTTATAGCCTCCGACTGTGGCCTCTGTAAAACACAAGCAGATGTTTGTCTTGGCCGCAGAGCTGGAAAGACAACAGAGGCTCGGCAGTGAATCTCAGCTCGCATTATACCGTGTTAAATCATCACTCTGGAAGTGTCAGGAATTGCTTGGCTTCAGACATCACTTACTGTATTCACCTGTGTAACATGAGCAGAGTCGGCTGTGATTCAGTGTCTAAACTCTCCAAATGACCTCAAATGACTGCGTGTGCGTGCCTTTGATCATGTTTGAGCCTGAAGTGAGAAATTATAATATTTCCACATTTTTATTAAGCACGTGTTCTCTAATTTATAGTGCTGTGAAAAATAATTTACATTAAAAATATTTATTATATTATTATTAATTCTTCTTTTGTATTATTTATTATTATTGATTGTTAGTTATATAAGTTAATTGAATAATACATTTTGAAAACAATTCATAAAATGCAACAATAATAATAATCATAGTCAAAATTATAATAATAATATTATTATTTATTAAATATGATTGTTGTTGTTATTTATTAATGCATTAAAAATTTAAATGTAAAGCATTTGTATGAATTACTTTTAATGAGAATTTAATGATTTTGAAAATATATTGAGAAATTTAAATAAAAAATTCAGGACAATGAAGCATGTTTGCCTAATTTATTACTATTATTTTATTATTATTTTTATACTGCAATAAATTAGACAAACATCCTTAATTATAATAATTATAATAATTTATTATCATCAACAGTACATAAAAAAAACTATTTTGGGATTGTTTAAACATTTATTATTTTTTTGTTATTTATTTTTCTAAATTATTTTTTTTTATTAGTAGTCAATTAAAATATCGGCATGTGAAAAAAAGTAAATTAAAACATTCGTATTACTGAAAACCTCCAAACAAACCATTTTCAACAGTTAGTTAAATAAACATGGTAAAATGGTAAAATGGTAAAATGTGTATTTTTAGTCACATGTACTAATATCAAAAACATCTGAACAATTGAGGGAAGATTTCAGTCTCAAGCAGACATTTAGAAAAAAAAGTGTGTGTTTTTTCCAGAGGACGTAATTTTATGTCCCTCATATTGTTTTACAGCCACGAGCTACAAGAGAAACAAATACCTGATATACTGATATGTTAATGAGCTGCTCCTAAATGTAATATTTCAGTGAACTTCGCCCCGGGGACCTGATTACTTAATCGTGGCAGAAAGCATTTCCTCCGGATTGCGTATTGATTGCTGGTGATAGAGCGAGGAGCTTGTTTGCCAAAGAAAAGCTGAGATTACGGACTGATAAGATGTGATTTTACCTAGCAGAAAACAGGAAGAGTGAACACATGGCCTCGTTTGACCTCGCTCAGGTTAACTGGTGTCATATTATTGTGCTGGAAAACGGCTAACTGGAGTACAGTTCTCTAGAACGCAAATAAAGATTGAGTTGATAGCTCATATGTGTCCCTGGAGCACAAAAGCAGTCTTAAGTCGCTGGGGTATATTTGTAGCAATAACCAACAATACATTGTATGGGTCACAATTATACATTTTTCTTTTATGCCAAAAATCATTCGGATATTAAGATCATGTTCCATGAAGATATTTAGTAAATTTCCAACAATAAATATATCAAAACTTCATTTTTGATTAGTAATATGCATTGCTAAGAACTTAATTTGAACAACTTTAAAGGAGATTTTCTCAATATTTAGATTTTTCTGCACCCTCAGATTCCAGATTTTCAAATATATTGTCCATCATAACAAACCATACATCAATGGAAAGCTTATTTATTCAGCTTTCAGATGATGTATAAATCTCAATTTTGAAAAATTAACACTTATGACTGGTTTTGTGCTTTGTGAGTATTTGTGGACTGTACGGTTGATCCAGAGACACACGTGTAGATCCTGACATTAATTGGGACCGCAAAATTGAGTCTGAAATCTGAAATTTATATTTATACATCATCTGAAAGCTGAATAAATCAGCTTTCCATTGATGTATGGTTTGTTAGGAGAGGACAATATTTGAAAATCTGGAATCTGAGGGTGCAAAAAAAATCTAAATATTGAGAAAATCTCCTTTAAAGTTGTTCAAATGAAGTTCTTAGCAATGCATATTACTAATCAAAAATAAAGTTGTGATATATTTACAGTAGGACATTTACTAAATATCCTCATGGATCATGATCTATACTTGGCATAAAAGAAAAATGTATAATTGTGATCCATACAATGTATTGTTGGCTATTGCTACAAATATACCTGTGTTACTCATGACTGCTTTTGTGCTTTTGTCACATTTGTCTCAATGCAAAGCACTTTCCTCGAGTCTTCCGCTGCTGTGACGTAATTTTCAAAGTGCTGTAAAAATCCATCTCTTTGATCTCTGAAATTTGAAGGGTCATGTCTGACGTTCATCAGACCGTCTGAATTGGCTAGATGTGATTTCTTGGAAAAGAGATTGGAATGAGTGCGAGCGAGATGCGGCATCAAAACGTGTGGTTGTTGGAGGTCACGAGCCGAGGATCAGACTCGTGGTGTTCTGGTAAACATGTTGTTGGAGTGTTTTGTATTGCACCTGAGCAGGAGCAAGCAGGCAAACAGCCAGATTGAGAGGGACTAATATAACCTGGACGCTTCTCATCTGAACAGAGAGACCATCCGGCCTCTTCCCGCTTTCCTCGCTTGACTGATTTCTCTGTAAATGGTGCCGCAAATAAAGCTGATTTTGTTAGTCGACTTCCAGACAGTGACCATCAAACACGAGCATTAATAATCATCGGCTGCAAACAGCTGCAAAAATAATTGTCATTAAAACTAATTAAATGTGCCAAATTTCAGTATTGTAACATGGATTGATTCGCATGAATGCAACTGAAAGTGATTATTCTTAAAATGAAAAATATATGAGAGTTTAATTTTTGACAGAATTGTGTGTAATCTATGAATTTAACTTGTTTAAACAGCTGCAACAATATTTGTCACAAAAATAAATGAATGCGTCAGATTGTTATTCGTGCCAAATTTCATTATTGCGACATGGATTTTTTCGTATGAATGCCACTGAAAGTGATAACATGTGTTTTTATTAATGAACCATAAAGAAAGCTCAAAATGAAAAATATGAGAGCTTTTAGTTTTTGACAGAATTCTGCTTTATTATTTTATTAGACAATTTAATTGGACAAATTGGTATTTGTGGCAAATTTCACTATTGCGGCATGGATTGTTTCGCATAAATGCAGCTGAAAGTGATTATTCTCAAAATGAAAAATATGAGAAAAATATTCTTTTTTTGAGAGAGTTCTGTGTTAAGCTGCAAAAATATTTGTCAATGAGAATGAGAAATGCAACTGAAAGTGATTGTTTTCATTAATAAACAACAAATGAAAGTCAAAATGAGAAATAGGAGAGCTTTTAGTTTTTGATAGAATTCTGCTTTATTTTACCGACTAATATTTTTGCAGCTGTTTAAACAAGAAACGAATAAATTAATGGATCACAGTATTATTTGTACCAAATTTCACTGTTGCAACGTGGATTGTTTCACATAAAGGAACTGGATATGATTATTCTCAAAATAAAAAATATGACAGCATTAATTTTTGACAGTTCTGTTTAATCAAAGGATGATTCTATGGGTTTGTTTTATCATGTTCAAACAGCTGCAAAAACATTTGTCAATAAATAAATAAATGAATGCATCAGACTATTATTTGTGCCAAATTTCAACAACAGATTCTTTTGCATAAATGCAACTGGAATGTGTTTTCATTCATGAATGATAATGAAAACTCAAAATGAGATATAGGAGATTACATTTTTGCTTTATTATTTTACTGAACAAATTAAAGGATCAAACTTGTTATTTGTGCCAAATTTTGCTGTTGCATCATTTTCTTTGCACAAATGCAACTGAAAGTAATTATTCTCAAAATAAAAAATATGAGCGCTTTTACTTTTTGACAGAATTCGTTGTAGTTCTAAGGACATTTTGATAGGTTTGTTTTATCATGTTCACACAGCATTTTGCATAAATGCACCTGGAAGGGATTATTCTCAAATTGAGAAATATTAGAGTTTTTATTTGTTTGACAGTTCTATGTAATCTAAGGAAAAGGTTTGTTTTAAAACATTTGTCAGTAAACAAATTAATTCATCAGATTGTTACTTGTGCCAAATTCCACTATTGCGACGTGATTTTTTCGACTGTAATATGTTTCATTAACGAACCATAATAAAAACACAAAATGAGAAATATGAGAGCTTTAACTTCTCAGATTAATTCTGTGTAATATTAAACCGATTCTGTGGTTTTGTTTTAACGTGAAAATACCAGTAAAATAAATGAATGGATCGAATTGTTATTTGTGCTAAATTCCCAACAAAACAGTGTCCTAAATTTTTTATTTTTTTTCTAACCTTATGAAAATGTAATTTCTGAATACTGTCCAGTTTTTTAAATGTTTTGAAAATGTTTTTACAGAAAACATTAAGGGGAAAGTTCCATTCTACCATTTTGCAAATATTATGGAAACATTGCTTGATGCATAAATAATGTTTCTGCGCCAACATTAGAAGACTTTACTAAAGACTAGATTAACATTCTGAAGTGAAGTGACATACGGCCAAGTATGGTGACCCATACTCAGAATTCATGCTCTGCATTTAACCCATCCAACGTACACACACACACACAGTGAACACACACACAGCAGTGAACACACACACACACACAGCAGTGAACACACACACAGCAGTGAACACACACACACACACACACACACACACACACACACACAGCAGTGAACACACACACACCGTGAACACACACCCGGAGCAGTGGGCAGCCATTTATGCTGCAGCGCCCGGGGAGCAGTTGGGGGTTCGGTGCCTTGCTCAAGGGCACCTCAGTCGTGGTATTGAGGGTGGAGAGAGCGCTGGACATTCACTCCCCCCACCTACAATCCCTGCCGGCCCGAGACTCGAACCCACAACCTTTGGATTACGAGTCCGACTCTCTAACCTTTAGGCCCTCCAACATTACTGGAAGAATGTTTGTTCATAACGTTGATAGAACCTTACCAGAATGTTCTGTTAGCGTGTGAATAAATATAAATGTAAAAATGTCCATTTGCACAGATTTTTGTGTAATCTAGGGAAGATACTCTGCACTGTAATTTTTTATTTTTTTTATTTTAGGTAAAAAACGGCAGCTGTGGTTGCCGGAATTCTACCGTAAAAAAACACGGTAACAACATTTTAGGTTTTACGGTTTTAACTTAAATTTACAGTTAAATACCGTAATTTCATTAACTGATATAATGTTAATATACCAACCTATTAAAGTACTGAAATCTGCTTTGTACCTTTGAAATACACTGATAACCACCAAATGCAGGGGATGATGAGAAAGTAACATGATGAACCAAAGCCCATCACAAGCAGCTTTTAAATAATAATATATATAGAAGGTGTATATATAGAACATATATAGAAGTGTCATTCACACAAACACTAAACACCATCATGGTGAGACTCATTAAACTGAAATATGCTATAAACATTAATTTAATAACATTAGATGTAACATACAACCCTAATAAACATAACTGATAAGAAAAAACTAAGAAGAAACAGTTATTTCAAAGAAAAAAAACTCAAATTCAAACAAAATTTGAAATGCAACGCAGGGAATTCTGGGAATGTCAGTTTACATTTTTTTACCGTTAACCATTTAACAAGTTTTTACTGTAGCATTTTCACAGTTTTTACCTTTAAAAATCACAGTCATTTTTACAGTGTGGGTTTGTTTTACCGTGTTCAGAAGAGCATTGATAGATGTGATCCAGGTTGACATTAGCCGTATTCAAAGCTCGACTCACAGCTCAGTGTTAGAACTTGACATGAATGGTTAGATGTTAAATATTTGAAGAGAATTTGCCCTGTTATGAATATTGCATTACGGACTGCGTTCTTTAATTTTTAACTGTATTGTCTTGTTAACTATGAAAATCACTCTAGAGTTGTGTTTTCTACTCGAAAGCCCCTGAACGCTGCTAATTTAGTCTGAAATCTAATATTATGAGCAGTAGAAAGTGTGCATGTCTGTCTTTATGACTGACCATGTTCTTAAATAGAGATATGTTTCGATTAGTGCTGGACTGAAGTGACATACTGCCAAGTATGGTGACCCATACTCGGAATTCGTGCTCTGCATTTAACCCATCCAACGTGCACACACACAGCAGTGAACACACACACACACACAGCAGTGAACACACACACACACACACCGTGAACACACACCCGGAGCAGTGGGCAGCCATTTATGCTGCAGCGCCCGGGGAGCAGTTGGGGGTTCGGTGTCTTGCTCAAGGGCACCTCAGTCGTGGTATTGAGGGTGGAGAGAGCGCTGGACATTCACTCCCCCCACCTACAATCCCTGCCGGCCGGGGACTCGAACCCACAACCTTTGGATTACGAGTCCGACTCTCTAACCATCAGGCCACAACTTCCCCTGAGATGGTTTAGATCTAATGCATGAAATTCAAATCACAAAACTGTACCAAATTCATCGAGTTTCTGGGTCGATTGGTAAAATGATCTAGTCAAAGGCCTTCCCTGCTGCTATGACAGCGATGTCTCTTTTGCAGTTGAGGGACTGTTTTTGGGGAATTATTGTGATGAATGTTTAGTCTTAAGAGCTGCTCATCACAAGCGCTGCCAAGAAAATGCTTTCAAGATAATGACGTGATAAAAGAGACACTGGTTCATAATGTTTCCATGGTGATATGCCACATGTGTTTCTATCTTTGACTCAGACATCTGTCTGTTTTTCTTCTCATGTTTGCAAAGTCAGGGATCAGTTATTTGATTTGATCTGGACAAACCACGAAAACTAGAGGTGCGGTCACATTTACCGTTTAAGCCGTGAAATACAAAAGATAAAAAAATAAAAAATTGTGACTTGTTGCACACGATTATGGAAATAGTCAAAATTGCAAGATATAAACATAATTCTTTCTTTTCTATCAATTCTGAGTTTATATCTCACAATTCTGACCTTTCTTTTTCAGAATTGCAAGAAAAAAAGTCATAATTGTGAGATAGAAAGTTGCAATTACTTTTTGAAAAAATGTATTCTGTGGCAGAAAACAAAACAGAATCGTAAGATTTAAACTCTTTTTCTGAGAAAAAAAGTGAGAATTGCGAAATGTAAAGAATTCAAAGTTTGTATTTCACAATCCTTGAGTTTATTTTTCTCAATTCTTACTTTTTTGTTTCAGCCTCAGAATTAAAAAAGGTAACTGCGACTGTTTAATCTCACAATTCCCTTTTTTTTTTGAGTTTATATCTCGTAATTGTTTTTGTTTTTCCCTGCAACAGAATAAAAAAGAGGTTATTGCTTTTTTTCTCTCAATTCTGACATTTTTCTAATTGAAAGATAAAAATTTGCTATTGTTTTTTTATTCTGTGGCCGAAAAAAAACTAAATTGTGAGATGTAAACTCAGAATTGTGAAAAATTTGGAATTCTTATATCACAATTCTGAGAATTTTTTTTTTTTTAATTTGGAATTGTGAGATACAACCACAGAATTGAGAGAAAAGATGTCAGAATTGTAAAATTAAACATTCCATATATTAGCGAATGGTCTGAAAAATTTTGTGGTTTGTTAAGAAGAGCGACAACTGGATCTTTCACTATTTTTTTGCATTGTCTATATGTCTTTATGAAAGCAGCCTTTTATGAAAAGGGAACATTTTCAGAAATTCATACTAACATTCTGGCAAGGTTCTCTCAAAGTTATGAACAAACGTTCTCTTAATAGAACGTTTGTTCAAAGTTCTCTGGTCGTTAATAATGTTCTCAAAACCTTAGTATAAAAACATTTCTCTCCTGAAGCGTTTTAGTTGAACGTTCATGTATCATTTTTAAAATGTAACTAATTGTTTCAGAATGTTCCGAGAATTTTCAAATGTAATGTTCCCCTGGAGCACAAAACCAGTCATAAGGATAATCTTTTCGAAATTGAGATTTATACATCACCAGAAAGCTGAATAAATAATCTTTCCATTGATGTATGGTTTGTTATGATAGGACAATATTTGTCTGAGATACAACTATTTGAAAATCTGGAATCTGAGGGTGCAAAAAAATCTAAATATTGAGAAAATCTCCTTTAAAGTTGTTCAAATTAAGTTCTTAGCAATGCATATTACTAATCAAAAATTACATTTTGATATTTACGTGAAAACATGAACATGATCTTTACTTAATATCCTAATGATTTTTGGAAAGAAAAATCAATCATTTTGAGCCATACAATGTATTGTTGGCTATTGCTACAAATATACCTGTGCTACTCATGACTGCTTTTGTGGTCTAGGGTCACATATTGTGCCCTACGTTGTTCTAACGTTGTTCTAACATTTGCAGAATGTTTTGTTAGTCGAGAGGACTAATCAGCGGTGTGGAGGTTTATTGTTGCGCAGACGAATGCAGGAGAAAATAGGTAAGAGTTTTAATGAATCAGCGGTTGATTCATACGCTTGCTACATGCACCGAGTCACAGAGGAAGAGGAAATCAGGACAGCATGAGGACTCCAGGCGCTTCACTGTCCGTGGGTCTCTGTCGGGAATGTGAGGGGAAGGGGTGATGGGAAACAGCCTTTTAATGGAAAAACAGCCGCTTTGGCTGAAGCCCAGAGGAGTAGCATGGGGTCAGACTGGGTCACGACCGGGGTCAGGTCAGGAGTTTGGAGCGGAAAATGGTGGAGTGTACGGTCAGGTGTGACGGCTTTGATTCGGAGGCCCGTACAAACCGCCGCTAACTAGCACCTGGTGAGATGTTGTGTTTAATGAACAGCTCTGGTTTTCAAAGAGGAGAGCAGCTGGAATCACTATACAAAAACCCATCGCATGCATCAAACTGCAGATGCAAACGGACAGTCGCTCCAGCTGTTTCTCCCCTGCTTTCCTCCACATCTCTTATGAATGGAGGAGATAAAGTCACTCATATTGCTTGGGGTTACACTTTATTTTGATAGTCCACACTATAGTAATAATACTAGTGCTGTCAAATGATTAATCGCATCCAAAATAAAATACAGTTTTTGAGTTTGAGTAACTTGTTTTTGTAGGAGATTTTTGAGTTCTCAACTTTTTGTTGTATAAACTGAAAACAAGAAGATGAGAAAACTAAAAAATCTGCTGAAATTGGTTGCCTTAAACTTTTAAGTTCTCAACTTTTTATTTTTTAACAGTGCACACATGCATGTTTTAATTTCAGAAAATTTATATTTTTTTATATATTAAATATATTTTTTAATAATATAAATTAAATGAATATAAATATAGACATGCAAATACTTTCCAAATATATACTGTACACATATATATACACATTATGTAAACAAACACTGTTATTATGATGCGATTAATCACCATTAATCGTTTGACAGCACTAATAAATACTATAGTGTTTTTGGACCATACTATAGTAAAGTACTTGAATTAATTTGTTATGGTAATTCTATAGTTGCCATGGTAATATAACAACTATAGTAATATAAACAAATTACTTTACCCAATACTGTACTAAGTACAATTTACTACTGTAGTAAGTACAGTACACTACAGTTTACTATAGTAAAAAATAGTGTACTACAGTATTTATTAATGTATAAACATAAAATAATTAACATAATTTATGTATAGACATAATTGTTACGGAAGGATGCCCAGACAGTTATCAGATGTATTAAACACGCAGAGCAGATGAGCAGGATGGAGTAGGTGAGTAAACAGGACAATGATACTTCGGTTGCTGGAAGAGGTTGGTGAAGTTAAGATCTGTCTTACAGGTGAGGTGAGCACTCCAGTGCCTGGTTCCGGGAGGCAGAGATCAAGGAGACGAAGGAGGATGAAGATGAGGAGAACACTCTGGAGGAAACACAAGAGGTAAGTACAGGGTATAACTCAATCAGGATATCGTTTGGAATATTCACTTGTATCAGGTAGGAGTCCACAAGGTTTCTCCGAGACCGGACACTGGAGTGAGGTGCTGTGAGTGCTTAAATAGTGGCAGGGTGAATGAGCAACAGGTGTGGGTGATCAGTATTCTGGTGATGAGGTGCGCTGGGATTGGCTAGGGTGTGAATCAGGCTGTTCTGTGTCAATAATGACAATAAACATAATTTATGTATAGTTAATACTACAGTATGCTGCTGTAGCATCCATTAACTTCTGTTAGTTTCTGTAGATAACTATACTTCATCAATGTTAACAGTTAAAAAGGGTGTCCCACAAGGTTCGTTAATGGCACCACTTCTTTTTTCCATTTTTATTAACGATTTAAGTAAGGAACATCTTCAAAGTTAAATTTTTATGCGGACGGTACAATTATTTATTCAAGCTATTTCACTCCTTCAGAACTCCTTTTATATTTTTCAGCATAATTTATTAAAACTTAAATTATTTTTAAATGTAAATAAAACTAAATATATTCTTTTTACATGTAGACGTTCTATGACTACTGTACCGTTTATTCTCACAATTGATGGCTCACACATCAAAAGAGTAACTGCTTATGAATATTTAGGGATATGGCTTGACGAGAAGTTGGCATTTGATGTTCATATTGATTGCTCGGTGAAAAAACTTAAACCAAGACTGGGTTTTTTTGTTTCGGCAAAAAAAAAAAAAAGCTTTTCCTTTGGCGTTAGAAAGCGAATCATACAGACTATGTTTTTACCCATCTTAGATTATGGTGATTGTATTTACATGCATGCATCCTTATATTTTATATTTACTAAAAAGGTTGGATAGTGTTTATTATGCTGCGTTGCAATTTATAACTAATGCTTGTTCACGTTTGTTGTATAACAGTGTAGGTTGGTCCTCCTTATATCAAAGAAGGAAAGCACACATGTTGTTGTTAATTGTAAAGGCATTGCGAGGTATGCTTACAAATTATATTACTAGTCTTTTATGCTTGCGTAGAAATAATTATTCAACCAGATCTTCAATTGGGATTAAATTAGAAGTGCCTGGGGTGCATTCAGAACATGAAAAATCAGCTTTTTCTTACTGTGCTCCTTGGTTGTGGAAGGATTTTCAGAATAATACTCCATTAGAAGCAGTTCCTTCTTTGAATATTAGAGGCTGTGCTATGTATAAGGTGCTACTGCTTATATCTCTCAATTCAGATGTTTTCCCCTCAGAATTGTGAGGTATAAAAACACAGAAAAAGTTTTTACATGTGTTCATTTAGCAGAAGCTTTAATCCGAAGCGACCTACAAGTAAAGGATACAAGAAGCGAATCATCTTAATAAACACAAGAAGTGCTAGCAATACAAAGTTTAAGACATTGTTCAGAATTCTGACTTTGTTCCTGCAATTTTGAGTTTGTATTTCACAAGTCAGACTTTTCTTCTCAGAATTGTTTATTTCTTCTCAGAAGAGTTTATATCTGGCGATTGCAAGTTAAATCTTGCCATTTAGATTTTTTTTTTCCTCAAAACTTCCATTTATTTTGCAATTCTGACTTTTTTTATAACTGTGAGGGAAAAAATTCAGAATTATGATATAAACTTAGAATTGTAAGAAAAAATTGATGCAACCTTTTAAATACGCTTTCATAAGATATGGCTCAAAATATTGCTCAAGTTCGAATCATAATAAAACAAGCCACACATGTGAGGACTAGTTTGACGCAAGTTTAATGGTGAATTCACACGGGGCATCAGTGTTAAAACTTGTCATAGTGACAACCAATCACATTACTTTTCCGGTGTTGCATTAATGTGATTGGCTAGCATCTGCGCTAGGTTATTTGCATAAAGGCGATCTGATTGGCTGACACCTGCGTTGCTGCTTAAAGTTGAAAATTGTTCAGCATCTGCTGCATGAAATGCCAGTGATGCAACGAAACAGACCCATAATTTATTAACGTCAGCGTTATGCACCATAATAGTTAGAGTTTGAAGTTTGTGCAGATCGCCAGCACTCAGAAAGATCAACAGTAATAGTGACTCCACTAATGATTTATTACCAGTATAAAACATATTTACACTTAGTTGAGTTTTTAATTGGTTTATGTGCAGCTACAGGGCTCCAGACAAAAAACAAAAACAAAAAATCAATTAAGGAGCCATTGGCTCCTATAAGAAACAAAATTAGGCGCCAAATAATTTTTTTAGGTGCCACAGAATAAACATGTTTTATTTTTTTTAACACTTTAACATTTTAATCATACTGTCAGGTGGTTATGTCATCCTTTCTTGTCTTTATCAGCATTTTAATCTATCTTGTAGGGAACCAAGGTTGACGTAAAGTAGGAACTAAATGTCTTTTCCAACTTGAGAACAAAGAATTGTTTATTACACAGAATCTGTGCCAGTGTCATGGACCATAAGCATCACTTTGGCCACTGAGAGTAGTTTGGGCTCCTCCTCAATGCATCCTATAAATGTTATGTCATGTGTCTTTCACACATCCATCCTGTTTATCTTCATCAGAAACACTGGAGCCGCTGAATTTTATCTTTAGCTCCTTGCATTGTTTCTTGTCATGTAGACAACAGGTTAAGTAAAAATTTTAATATGCAATATAGCGCATAAATTTAGCAAAATGCTCTTCTTTATAGTCATTTTTTTCTAGATGACATGGTTTTTCTGAGGTAAATATTGTTACGTGACATTGTTTACAAGCTTTAAATGTTTTCTGCAGCTCTGCACTGAATGAACGATTACATGAGACATTTCAGTAAGTTGTACTGTAGGCTATTTTATAAAATCACTCTCAAGTCTCTGGGGTATATTTGTAGCAATAGCCAACAATACATTGTATGGGTCAAAATTATAAATTTTTTATGCCAAAAATCATTAGGATATTAAGATCATGTTCCATGAAGATATTTAGTAAATTTCCTACCGTAAATATATCAAAACTTCATTTTTGATTAGTAATATGCATTGCTAAGAACTTCATTTGAACAACTTTAAAGGAGATTTTCTCAATATTTAGATTTTTTTGCACCCTCAGATTCCAGATTTTATAATAGTTGTATCTCAGCCAAATATTGTCCGATCATAACAAACCATACATCAATGGAAAGTTTATTTATTCAGCTTTCATGAGGTATAAATCTCAATTTCGAACTGAAACTGACCCTTATTGTGGTCCAGGGTCATATATAAGTTCTCACATTAACAGAACAGTATATAGATTAAAGTATCTTGATGACAAGAACCCATATTAGTATCGATCATGAATGAGAATTGTTACTGAGATTGATATTGATAATGTCAACACAGCTGACAGCTTAACCTGTTGTAGTTTGTTCAAGTTGTGCACAAAATAGACACTGCTTTTACTTCACACGTCTGCATCATTGATCTCTTTCATGCCGGACACAACTGAATCTGCTTGCATCTGGTGTTTTTAACACTAAAACTTTGATGCACATCATCTTAGTTTATTATGTCAACAACATAACAAAAGATGTGATTGCAAAACAAGCAGGACAAAGGGCGTTACATGCTAATTTTTAAGTCATAACATGTAAATTTATATAGTCGCCAGTGGCGACCTCAGAAAAAACTTCACTCGCAATTGAATATCGCAAATTTGCAACCTTTTTAGTCTCAGTCTAGAGCCCTGAGCTAACACGTTTTTCTCCAGTCTGTCAGAGATGTTTGTACATGTAGAGCCGTCTTCTGTGTCTGGCTGTATAAATGCTCTCCTTGGAGCTATTCCGCTTCTCCTGCCCTTGTAAAGCCACCTTAATAAAGTTGAGGAGCGCTCAGTTTAAGGTCATAGCCAATAAGAGGCATGCTATCAGATCCCTATTCCTGGAAAGAGGCTCTTTGAGTGCAGCCTAAACTGAAATGTGGGGTATTGTGAAGTGTGTTAAATGTACACTAAGTTAAACAATTTCATTGGGTTTTCCTTACATGTCTCGCTGAGTTAAACTCGCATTACGTAACCAGTGGTGGAGTGGAGTGTTTTGACAACTCGCACTTAATCAGACCGTTAAACATAACACAGACGATCCAAACACCTTTCACACCGCTAAAAACAGCAATGAGGGTAATGCTCAGGATTAACTAGTTCTCAGTAAGGAGGTCTACTTCTCTAGTAAACGCCTGACGAAGTTCTCGTTATTGTGTGAATGAAGAGCTGAGCACGGCTCGGTGTCGTTTGAGGACATGTACATAAACGATTAACACCGTACACTTTGAGCACTCGCTACCAAGAAGACGACGTGCAGAGACCTAATTTTATGTGATGTAATTTACTAGTAGGATTTCTGGCTAAGACAGAAGGAAAATTTCCTGGTGGTTAATTGCAAAGTCGTGGAGTTTAGGGCTTTTTGAGGAGAAATGTTTCTGACAGTCTTTTAAAAAGTAACTTTACATATAAAGACTATAAGAAATATATACACACACACACAAACACACACATATATATATCTGAGTTTTAGTTTTGTTCTTGGCACCACTAATATTCCCTGATTTGATGATCTCAAGGACTTCCCTGGGTCATATTCCAACAAAAGATCAGTACGGTAAGAAGGTGCCAAGCCGTGTGTGTGTACACACACACACACATATATATATATATATATATATATATATATATATATAGTAAAATATATAATTATTTAATTTTTCCCAATTTTTTTTAAGTGTGCAAATAATTTATAAAGCAGAATTTTTAAAGATAACGCTGATCCACAGTTATCTTTTTTCTTTTCTTTCTTTTTTTTTTTGTGCAAAATGTATGTTTGTATTTTGCATAGTAATTGGTTACATGTAATCTGGATTACGTAATCAGATTCCCAAAAATGTACTACATTTAATTGGATTATATTACATTTTGAAACATTCTTAATCAGACTTTTTATTTATTACATGATTATATATTTTTCGCACAATAGCTAATTCTAATTTATCGCAAATTATTATTTTTCATCTTTTAAATGTTCCTTTCTAAAATAGTCTGCCACTTTTATGAGTTCAGAAAGTCTTGGAGTTTTGTGGACGTTCACACAAAGATCAGTCAGTAGTCAGGTGACCATAATCACACAGAAATCTGAGATTTGACCACTGATTTTGTGTTTATACACACACACACACAAACAATATATTATATGTTAATGTTTATATGAATTATCACTCATTTATTTATTTTACCATGTATTACTATGTCTTTGGAAGGTCGTTTTATTCTTATTTACCTACTGTATTATATGTACTGTATACATTAATTATCTAACACATCTGCATGATCACAGTTCTCTAACGTTGGTCACATGATATGCAGGTAAACAAAATATTTAATATTTATTAGTAAGTGTTTTGTTTTGATTATTGTTATTTTAAACTGATTTATTTTAATTTCATAATTTTCAGATTTAATTAATTAGTAGCTTTTCATTAAACTCACAAAAAATGCCATATGGTACAAGATTATCCTATTTAAATCATTGTGATAAAGAAGGTACTTCAAAAGTAATCTAAAAGTAATATAATATCTAAAATGTGTAATGTAATGGATTACGTTATTAATTACAATTTTGTCATTTGAAATCGGTAATAGACTACAATTTATGCTCTGATTTTGCTAAATGCACCATCAGCTATTTTTGTGTATTTATGTGCATTTCTTGTACTGGAATGTCTTTTACTAACAGCAAATCACATTTAATTAATTTATTAACAGGGCCATAAATGTTTTATTATTTTCCTGATCTTTCTGATCCCCAGAATACATTCATTTTTAGTGCAACATGTTTTCTGAATTCATCCTAAATGCTTCTGTTGTAATTTATCGCCTCTGCAAACCATAATTCTGTCTGGTTTGTTTCACAATCTTCAGTAAATCTGCACAGAAACATCTAAATGTTCACTGATCGTCTGTGAAGTTAATTGAGAATCAGATGGTCAGCTGTAGGTTTCTGCTGAAATGCATCAGTCTGGATGTTATGGAGGTGGGTGAGAGTGAATGTGTGATGCATGTGATAGTGAGATGAAAGCGAGCGATAGTGTTTCCCTGTGGGCATCGAGCCCAGCCATGCCATTGGAGTTCCCTCTTGAAACGCCGCCAAAATGTCAGTCCTCATGAACAACGTGCTCTCAACCAGAGCATAGCATGCTCAGATTCGTCACTGTGGGTCATGTGCATTTGTAGGGACATGCTGTTTTTTTATTTTTGCAGCTATGCGGTTTTGAAATGTCGGATATGTTTGCCTAAGTGTGAGAAAGTGCTTGTTTGTGACCTTCTGTAAGTCTTATCTCACTCTGATAACGCTAAGATTCATATGACTAAGCCATTTTTTATTGTTGTTCAGTTGATGTGATAGTAAATGTACGTGTGTTGACAGTTTGAACACAAATTACGAAATGTTTCGAGGGTACATCATGTTGAAAGATCTGTTCCAAAACTTAGCAAGTTGCTTGTTGATTTATGCAAATGCATTCCTCTCTGGCTCTTGCCTTGTTTTGTTCCTTTAAGGCCAAATAAAACCAGGCGAATGCTATATGAACAAACCCCTCAGTAAAAGCCTTCAGAATATAGACAGGAATACAATTCTTAAGTTTTGGTGTATGTAAAAGTTTAAAAACGTTTAAAGATATGCATTGGAATTGAAATCTACATAGACAAAGTGCAATAAAATGAAAGTGTATTTTGGATGTTTTCTTTCCACTAGTCACTATAAAAAACAATGTTTTTTTCTAAGATACAACCAAGTGTTGTATCTTATGTCAGTGCTGTTCATTTGGTGTAAAAGCAGATGTACGTGTGTTGACACAGTTTAAACACAAATTACAAAATGTTTCAAGGGTACATCATGTTGATAGATCTGTTCCAAAACTTAGCAAGTTACTTGTTGATTTATGTAAATGCATTCCTCTCTGGCTTCATGATGAGAAATGTGTTTTTGAGATTTGTAGTTTGTAGTATTTCAGTTAAATTTACCCCTGCATTTTCCATCATGCTCAATTTAGCTGTTTTGTACATTTAGGGCCAGATTTACTAAACAGGGCGCATTTCCATAAAAGCGTCGATGGGAGAGGAAAGTTCAGCATGTGATTTACTAACAATACACACATTAAAAAACACAGACAGATAATTTCCATAAATCTACCAAGAGCAGCGCAAATTACCGCCTGCTTTTTTGGGGGCGTTAAATAATTGCGGAAATAAGTAATTTCACGAACGCAAAGGTTAGTTAATCACGTTGCGTGATTCATTTTAATACTCTACTCCCATAAATTATGCATCTAAAAGGGAAACTCCTACAAATGCATATTCAATAAGGTCAAGCGCAAAAATGACTGTCCATGCCTTTTCAGCGCTAATTCTTCACTGCGCGTCTTTAGTAAATCCTGACAGTACTATTTTAACGCCAAAAGACGGTTTGCCCATACTGTGCAAATAGTCCCTAAATTATAAAAGTGTTAGAGGAATACTATGGTAATGCTAAGATACAACCAACTGAATTGTTATAGTTGCGTTGTTTAGTTTGTTATATAGTAAATGTGTGTTTACAGTTTAAATGCATTATGAAATGTTTTAAGGTGACATCGAATTGATACATCTTTTTCAAAACTTAGCAAGTTGCTTGTTTATTCATGTAAATGCATTCCTCTTTGGCTTTTGTGCCCCATTTCTTTCCATGATAAGCTTTTTAATTAACAGTATTTAAGTTGCTTTTGCTCGTTTGTGTCATGCTGCACCTAGCTGTTTTGTACTTGTCCTGGCTCCTTAAATTATAAACGTGTGAGAAGAATGCTCTGATAACGCTAGGAGATACGGCTGAGTGAATTTTTGTTTAGTTCATTTAATAGTAGATGTGCATAAATTGACAGTTTAACCACAATTGTCCAAGTTGAGAAATCTGCTCCAAAAACTTAAAAAGTCACTTGTTAATTCATGTAAATGCATGAATTTTGTGCTCCATTTCATTTCAGGAGAAACTTTTTTGTTAACAGTATTAAAGGTACTTTTAGTAACTTTTTTATTTTATTTATTTTTTTTACTTTTTTTACTTGTCCTTTATGAATGGCCCCTAAAATTAAAAAGTATCTGAAGAACGCTATATAATAATGCTTAAATATACAAATAAGTGCATTGACGTAGTTTGAACACAAATTATAAAACATTTTAAAGGTACACTGAGTTGATAAATCTGTTCCTAAACTTAGCAAATGGCTTGTTGATTCTTGCAAATGCATTTTCTTTTTGGAATTTGTGCCACATTTTGTTCCACAAGAAACTTTAAGATTTTTGTTAACTGTATTTCAGTAAAATTTTCATTATACCTAGTTCAACGGCATCTTGAGACCACTATGTTTTGCTCTTTTCCATCATGCTTCATTGTACATTTTTTTTTACATTTTGTGCATTTACATGAAAGGGCAGTCGTGGCCTAATGGTTAGAGAGTCGGACTCGTGATCCAAAGGTTGTGGGTTCGAGTCTCGGGCCAGCAGGGATTGTAGGTGGGGGGAGTGAATAACCAAGACTCTCTCCACCCTCAATACCACGACTGAGGTGCCCTTGAGCAAGACACCGAACCCCCAACTGCTCCCCGGGCACCGCAGCATTGGCTGCCCACTGCTCTGGGTGTGTGTTCACTACTGATTGTACACTTGGATGGGTTCCGAGTATGGGTCACCATACTTGGCCACACACCACTTCCCTTTCCCCCTTACTGTGCAAATGGTCCCTAAAATGATAAAAGTGGTAGGATAACGCTAGGACACGGCTAAGTCAATTGTTATTGTTGTTCAGTTCGTTTAATAGCACATGTGTGTTTGAACACAAATTATTACATTGTTTATGCGATATGCCAGTATCTGTTCCAAAACTTAGCAAATGTAAATGCATTTCCGCTTTGGTTTTTGTGTCCCATTTTTGTTCCATGAGAAACTTTTTTCTTAACAGTAATTTAGTTACTCTTAGTTAACCGTAGTTCAACAGCATCTTGAAACCCCTTTGTGTGAGCGTTGTTATTGTTTTTGACTTTGTTGGATGTAATCAATCATTTAGTCAGTGATACACAGGTTGCATAACAGCGATTCACTACATCGGGTTAATCGGAAAGCGAGGATCGTCGTTTACTGTCAGTCAGGCGTTACCGCAATGCGGGTCAAGTAATTACAACAACCGCTTTTTAAGAGAAAAGGCCGCAGTGTGCCTCGGGTGGCCCGAGTTAAACAGAAGGGAAAGAATTCTGTTTGTCTATGCAAAGCAAAGTCCAGAAGTGCTTTAGTGGGGATGGTGAAAGTTTCAGGAGTCAATCTAGGACAGCCAGGGGCTCTAGGGTTCACCGTCAACACACACAGACCCTTAAACTCATTTAACATAAGCAGATAACATCAAGCCTTCTCTCGAAATCGTTAAACTGCCACGTTTTGAACCTCTGGGAATGTGTAATATTTTCTAGCTGTGCATCTTCAAGCGAAGGCATGACCGTCATCGAATACTCACCTCATGGCACCTTTCTTACATGAAGAAAAAAAAACATTTTCTCACCATATGTTTTACTGTGTTTTAACATGTCTAATTATTTCAATGCATTAAAACAGCTTCATTTATTCAAATTGATTCTTACAATAGCCTTATGATTTTTGTCTTTAGAAATTATGGGTTGTGTATTTACATTTTTCTGATTTTCAGAACTTTCAGAATTTTCAACTTTTTGGGCAAACAACTGGGATTTACTATTAAAATTTAAATATGGAAGAAATCTTTTGTGATTATTTGGTTACACTATTTTAAGGGGTCCTTGTTACAGTGTAATTACACATTTAAGTAGTGAATAATATTATTTAACTACATGTACTTACTATATGGTTAAAGTTAGGATTAAGGTTTGGCTTTTGGTTACTTGCATGTAATTATGCAGAATTAATTGTTATTATAATAGTAAGTACATGTAACGGGTAACAAGTACACCTTAAAATAAAGTGTCACCAATTATTCCTTAAAAAATAAAGTTTTAAATCATTTTAGTAGTAGTACATTCTACTGAACAGTAGTAGGCTGATATATTTCTGGCACAATATCTTCAAGTTAAATCAAACTTTTATTTTGTCGGGTTGCTGTGAATACCTTTTAATTTTCTGAGTCTATATGATATAATTTCTCTCAAAGGAAATGGTAAAATGCTCATGAAGTGACTCTCAGAGCAGTTCTGGAGATGTTGTACATGTATTTATGTCCTCATTTAGTGAGATAGCAAACGGTGAAAACACTGCGAGCGTGTCACATGCTTCAGTATGTGTGTAGTAAACAAAACTGTTCGTCTGCGCCATTCATTCACACAGAGTGTCACGAATCAGGTTCATGGTCTTCCATACACTCACCATCAGAGTTCCATACACTCACCATCAATTCTCGACCTGTCCTGTCGTGGCTACAGAGGCCACTTATGAATTTTTGTCCTGTTCTGAACCGGCCGAGGAGGCCATCTCTGAACTCTCGTCCTGTGCTGAATCAGCCATGGTGGCTGATTTTGAACTGTCCATTTGTCTAGTCTCATCTAATGTATCTGGTATCTGTCTGTCCTGCCTGTTTGCGTCAAGGAATCTAAACTTGAGTTGTTTGTCTGTCTTAATGCTGTTGCTGAGTCTGAATTGGAATGATCTGTCAGTCCCGATTTAAGCATTGTGTCTGATTTTGAACTATGTGTTTATCCCGTTCCTATCTATGAATCCGTTTTTTGCCCCACTAGTCCATTTACAATCCCAGAAATCTTACCCGAGCTCCCTGTAGGCTTTAGTAGCCTTGTCACAGCCCAAGGACCCACCGTGGAACTCTTAACCCTGCCTGTCACGGACTCACAAACCATAAATGCACTCTATGTCTGTCCCGTTTTGACCAAAGAGTCTGTTTTTGAATTGTTTGTTTGGTCAGGTTCTGTCACTAAACTGTTTGATTCATTCTCTGTCAAAGCACCAGATTTTGAGCAATCTGTCAGACCAGTTGCAGTCTATGAACCTGATTATGAACTGTTTGCCCGCTCGGTTGTCATCAGGGAAGATATTGATGGACTTCCTATGTTCCCTGTCTTGGTCCTTGAAACCGGATATGCTCTCTCTGTCTCTGGTATTTCTGTTTTTCCTAGATTCCAATCTTTGCTGTGGGTTCCTGATCAGCCTGTTCCGTCGGGGGTGCTCTCCTGTTCCGTCATGTTGCTCTTCCGTTCCTCCCTGGTGGGCTCCTGCTCTGTCTGCTCCTCCGTGGAGGTCTGCTTCTCCGTCTGCTCCGCCCTGGTGGCCTCCAGTCCCGTCTGCTCCTCCCTGGTGGGCTCCTGCTCTGTCTGCTCTGTCGTGGTGGTCATCTGCTACGCCCTGGTGGGCTCTAGTCCTGTCTGCTTCGCCTTGGTGCCCTGCTCTGCTGGCTTTGCCTCTGTTCTGGGTCTCTTCACTTCCTCATGGACCTGGCCCTCCGTCCCTCCCCCTGTTCCGCCTCCGCTCCACCTCCCCCCTGGATTGTTCTGAGTTTGGAGCGCCTGGAAGCCGCTCCTTGGGGAGGGGCTCTGTCACAAATCTGTTCATGGTCTTCCGTACACTCACCATCAGAGGTCACTCTTCCATCATATTGACTCTTGCACCACACTACTGTTGCTCTTCACCCACGGACTACAGTTCCCATCATCCACTGCACTGACGACACACAGCTGTCACCAATCTCACATTGCTCTGATCACACAGCTGATTGCACTGATTACACACGCTTTATAAGCCTTGAACTTCCTCTCTGTCTTTGCCGAGCATTATTCTGCTTATAACACTCTCCGAGTGTTAGCTGCCTAATGGAGCCTTCTGTGTGCATGTCTAGCTCTGAGTCTGGTTCTGCGTATAATACTCTCCTAGCGTTAGCTGCCTTACCGAGCCATTCTGTGTTTTCTAAGTCTAAGTCTAAGTTTAGTTTGTTTTGTTTAGTCTCGTTTCCTGTTTCCCGCCCTCGTATCGTGGATCTATCCTTGTCTCACCGTTTCGGATTCTGTGTATACCTCGTTTGGATTATTGCTCAGGTTATCTGACTACCCCTCTTCTCAAGCCCTCTGGATATTGTTCGCCGATCGAGGACCCACGCTTACCCTAGGATTACTCTTGTGTCTTGTCCGTGCCATACTTGTTTGCTGGTGTAAATAAATAATTCATATTTAAATAGTCTTTTTGCAGCTTAGGATTCACTGAGACTGGTCCTTTTTGCGTGTAATGGCCTTCTTTTGATGAATTCATCCAAAGTTTGACAAATTCAGTAACATTCCGCGTCAGGGCCGGCTCTAGGTTATTTGGTGCCCAAGGCGAGAGTAACCCCCCCCCGGCCCCCTTTTGGAAAAAGCAATTCCACAGTTATTCCATAGTTATTCATTTTTTATTTTAAATGTTCACACAACAACTCTTTAAAAGCAACAACCTGAAGGATACAGTAGAAAACAATAGAGAATGCTGCCATTTTTGCGCCCTGTCCAGCAGATGGCGCCCCAGGCGGCCGCCTGTGTCGCCTGTCGGCAAAGCCGGCCCTGTTCCTCGTTATACATAAAATTCAATTTTTCTGACTGGATTCCGCGATTTCATCAAATATGATTACCAGAAATACAGTAGATTTAGTTAAGACTCCACAATGTTTCAGGGTCATTCTAAAGAAAAGGTGTTTTAATCCATGTTTCAAAACATTTAAGAAGTTCTATAGTTGCCTACCGCAGGCACAAAAATGGTATAATTAGGTAGTTTTTTTACATTTGAAAATGTTTGTTTTTCAAATAATAATGATGAATTTGTTTAAATAATAAACATAGTAATATTTTTTTATTTTTAAATGTCATTTTGCTTTACACACTAAATAGTCTAATTTATCCAATAACATGAGTTTAGTATGCTGTTAATTAGATTAGCTTTGTGCCACACTTATAGCAAACATGGCCGGAGAGTATTCCTTTAAGCTTGTTTAGATAATCCAATAACCCTATCCCATATCCATGCTAACGTAAAGGGGGATAGAGAGTGTCAAAACAAGACAGGCAACTTGAAATAATTACGATCGTTTTGTGATCTTGTCCAGTCATTCATTCTGAATAAGTTTGTGTTATGTAAATTTGGGACATATCTGAACACAGTATTAAAAATTATAAAAATAATCACAAATAAAATTAAATTAAAAAATAAAATAAAATTTGACTGAATTGATCAACTTCTAAAATTAGCCAGAATGAGTCACATTGTTGCAGATTTAGCTTTGAAAACTAGCTTTTTATATTTTTATATTTTTCTAGCTTTTTATTTAGCTTTATATTTTCTGCGTTCAGTGTGTTGCAATGCAATGCAGTTGCTATGGTGTTTAAGTGTTTCTAATGTGCTGCTATGCAGTTGTTATTGTTGCTACGGTGTTTTAGTGTGTTACTATGGTGTTTTAGTGTGTTGCTATGCAGTTTTAAGTGTGCTGCTACAGTGTTTAAGTGTTTTAGTGTGTTTCTATGTAGTTGCTATGGTGTTTTGGTGTTTTAGTGTGTTGCTATGCAGTTTTGAGTGTGTTGCTATGGTGTTTAATTGTTTTAGTGTGTTGCTATGGTAGTTAAGTGTTTTAGTGTGTTGCTGTGTAGTTGCTATGGTGTTTCTGTGTTTTTAGTGTGCTACTTTGCCGTTGCTATGGTATTTGAGTGTTTTAGTGTGTTTCTATGTAGTTGCTATGGTGTTTTGGTGTTTTAGTGTGTTGCTATGTAGTTGCCATGGTATTTGAATGCATTTAGTGTGTTGCTATACAACTGCTATGGTGTTTTTAGTGTGCTGCTATTCAGTTGCTATGGTATAGCTTTTACTGTGTTGCTTTGCAGTTGCTGTGGTATTTAAATGCGTTTAGTGTGTTGCTTTTCAGTTGCTATGGTATTTAAGTGTGTTGGTATGCAGTTGCTATGGTGTTTTTAGTGTGTTGCTGTGTAGTTGCTATGGTGTTTCTGTGTTTTCAGTGTGCTACTTTGCAGTTGCTATGGTATTTAAGTGTTTTAGTGTGTTTCTATGTAGTTGCTATGGTGTTTTAATGTGTTGCTTTTCAGTTGCTATGGTATTTAAGTATTTTTAGTGTGTTGCTATACAGTTGCTATGGTGTTTTTAGTGTGCTGCTATTCAGTTGCTATGGTAGTTAATTGTTTAAGTGTGTTGCCTATGCAATTTCTGTGGTGTTTTAGTGTCTTGCTATGCAGCTGCTAAGCTCTTTAAGATTTTAGTGTGTTGCTGTGCAGTTGCTATGGTGTGTTGCTGTGTGGTTGCTAGGGTACTGAGGGTGGTTGTCCCTGGATGTGTCTCAGGTCTGTGAGCGTTTCTTCAAATCACAATAACACTAACCATGATGAACATTATTATCAGTGATGCTTTTATTGCAAACATTAAATGGCAAAATGTATACTTTCAATGCTCTATAAAAGACTTTAGATAAGTGTATTTGTTTTTAGAATTATCATTGCCAAGTAAGTAGTCTAACTCGCTTCTCTTCCTGCACTTCCTGCGACGATTGACGATTTCAGCGAGATTCTGAACTCCTGCAGCGCCAGAGTGCAATCTAGGACAGAGCCTCGCAAACATTTTACACTCCTGTCAGGGCTTTTTTTTCCCTTTTGTGCAGTTGCTTTTTCTTTCTTATGCTGCGCTCTGGCAGAAGATCCTCCCGCGCTCTGATCTGATGTGTTCTCAACAGGGTTTCTGCTCCACCGGTGGCTGTGAAGCTGTCCTCACTCAAGGTTGATTACGTAATATCAAAGAGCTGACGCTAGGAACCAAGCGGCGTTTTTATTTTGACACAGAGCGACCTAAATTCACCCCGCGCCGCAGAACGAGGTAGAGTGCCACTGCAGCAGAGTGCAAATCGGGTTATGTAAGGTCAGACAGTCATCTATTAAGAGGTTTCAGGGGTGTAACTGCTTTAAAAGAAAGATCCCGGGCCGGAGTCTGCCAAAATCCACCACAGTATTTATAGGACGATTTACAACATTTGAAAGCCTTCAGGGCTGATGTACGCTGGAACTGCGCAAGAAAAATGCAGCAAAAACTCATCTGTAAAATCTTGTTGTGCTGTCGCAGTCGAAGGGCCTCTTTCTAATAAGAAAACCGGGTTATAATCTTCCTTTAAAGTGTTTGCCAACTATGTTGCCGGCTGTCAGTCACATGTTTTATTCGTTACTTTTGCCAGTTTAAAGTTACGAATTACAAAACGACCGGATTACAGGAGAAATCACAGAATCAAGGATCAGAGAAATCTGACTGTCTCTTTCCCTGAATTGGAAAAGCTGTCATTGCGACGAATCAGAGATCTGGGATTTGTATTCAGATTTAAGTCAGATAAGCTAATTGCCTGCTAAAGAGATTGATTTGAAAAAACAGACGGATAATTAGTGGTGCAAATTCATACTTAACCTTAAACTTTGGCTTGTAATTTACAGCATTTGTGCTTAAGGGTTAGAAAATGTTATTTGTTTTTTAAACCGTGCTTAAAAGGCACTCTTAACACCTCAGAAGCTGCGTAGGAATGCATTGGCAATCCACAACACACACACTATTTTCTTCAGAAAGATGTGATAAAGTAATTGTGCAAATGGATGTTTAAAAGAACGCATGGGAAAGCAATGAAACCTCTTCACATTCCAGTTCCTTGATGAGCTGAAGGATGCGAGTCACTGACCACTGAAGTTTTCTGTGCTCCGGTTTGGTGACCGTCCAGAAAGACAGAGCAAAGTTTGTATTGGGCTGCAATTTCATTAAATAAATATATGCTGCTGTGTGTTTCAGAGTGAAGCGTGGCACTGTGCTCATTTGCATTTAAGCAGCTCATGATCAAATGAACTAAAGGAAGAACTCATGAACAAAAGAAAAGCTTTAAGTAATAAAAGTTATATGTTTTAACATTTAAAAATGAAGAAATCAAGACAGCTGTAAATATCAGTATTGTTGTTTTATTCTTATAAATGTAAAATAAAATTATAATTTTCCCTCAAAGATGATTTTTTTTTATTTTTGCAATGAAATAATAATAGTAATTTTTTATAATAAAAACAATAATAGTACAATTATAATAGTAATATTTCGTATTTTGATTTTAGTGTTTTTGTAATATAGTAATAATCAATAAAAAACAAAATTATACATTTTAATTAATAAAAATGATAATTATTGCAGCCCCACAACCAAGCACAGCAAACCTGTATTTTTTTAAATCACAGTTTTGCTTATATTGTAATAATTATGATTGCAGCATGTTATCATTGCTGTCAACATTGTCAATAGTAATAATTTTAGCCATTAGAATATACAAATTTAATTCATAAGAAGTATAATTATTAGTAATATTATTACTATTTTATAGCGCTACTGATATATAATCACAAACTTTTGGTGCATTTGTGCAGACTCACATAAAGCGCATTTATTTTTTCTTATATTTTAATCCTTATGATCACAACATATTATCGTTATTTTAACATATTATTGCTTCTGCTTAAATAAATATGTGATATTTACTAATCTAAGATTTGTTTAATCTTCACTGTTAAAAAAATATTCCGTAAAATTTACGGTAAAAAACTGGCAGCTGTGGTTGCCGGAATTCTACTGTAAAACATATGGTAACAAGATTTTTGGTTTTACGGTTTTAACTTAAATCTACAGTTAACCTGTTAACCTTCGCCCCCCATTGTGGGCCTCACAGGTGAAAATAACCTACCTAAATTAAAACGGTAACAGTTCCTGACAAAGTGTGCTACACAAACAAATTAGGTATAAGACACTCTAGGCTTTACTATCCATCATCCAGAGTTGATAATGCTCAAAAAGATAAAATATTATAGACACTGACGTGCCTTGAAAAATATTTTTCCACACTGAATGTTTTTTTTTATTTCATATACAAATACATGAAATAAGTCCTGGAGCAATCCAGAAGAGTAATGGGTTGAAAGCCATGTGTCTCATCAGTTTATATTTCAAATTTGAAGAAGATACCATGAAAAATTAGATTCCTGCAATATTTTTTCTGAAACAATTTATAGTCCCCCCACCCCCCTGTTTTAGGAAAAATAACCACCAAATGTATTACTATTTTAGTCATTATACATATTCCTGCATAGTTTGTCAATTATAAAATAATAGACAGAATTTTAGACATCATATAAGTGATTTATTTGAGCACTAAAAAATACAAAAATAATTGAGTAATAAAAAAGGAAAAAAAAATAGAAAAAAATAGAAAAAAATGCTTTGTATATAGTATGTATGTATATATTCTGATTGCCAGACATAAACTGATATTGGCAGACATGGTCATACAGTCAATAATCGCACGCTGATGTGCGTCCATACAGATGATAATCATGCAGATACGGCCACATTCCCCACACAATACACACACACACATATAAAAAATGTTGAAGAAAAAAAAAAGAAAGTTTTTTTATGGAAAAAGCAGATCGCTAAGTTATGCCCCGCTCAGATGACAGCTGCGTCACAGCGTGCGTCACTTAGGAGAGAGCGCCAAATTCAAATAAACTATATTCCGCTTATCTTAGACTTTTTTTTCCTAGGACGGTCTCATTCTGTTTGTAAAACTGTATGCTACAACACCGTGTTGTTTTTTTACCACCAAGACGCTGTTTTTGAGCGTAATTTATTCCATAACAGACGCAAACAATAACTCTCCCGAAGAAATGTAAACAAAGCAATATTCATCCTTATTACAACGTTATTGTTTCGCTGGACTAAAAGTGCTCGCTGGGATGTTTTTCTGTGGACCCTTACCTCTCTAACTAAACTGGGATTTCAGCAGTGGCCGCGTTTGTGACTCGTTATTACAATGAATCTGGTACGTACTGCTTTTTTATTCTGCATGTTTTGATGTGTACTGCTTACACAAATGTAGCAAATATATTCCTTATAAGCTTTCCATCGAAAAACAGCGGTCTGCCGTCGATGCTTGAGGCTTAGACCTTCAGAATGATATATAGTTTGTCAAGATTAACTTTGTCCCGTTTCATTTATTCTATTAGAAAACAATGACACATGCAAACAAAGAGCGTTCAGTGCGCTGTCGCTCTGGCAAAGGTTAACAGGTTAAATTCCGTAATTTCTTTAACTGATATACTGTTAATATACCAACCTATTAAAGTACTGAAATCTGCTTTGTACCATTGAAAAACGCTGATAACCACCAAATGCAGGGGATGATGAGAAAGTCACATGATGAACCAAAGCCCATCACAAGCAGCTTTTAAATAATAATATATATAGAAGGTTCATATATAGAACATATATAGAAGTGTCATTCACACAAACACTAAACACCATCATGGTGAGACTCATTAAACTGAAATATGCTATAAACATTAATTTATTAACAAAATTTGAAATGCTACTCAGGGAATTCTGGGAACGTCAGTTTGCGGTTTTTCTCTTACCGTTCACTGCAAAAACATACTTTTCTTACTTAGATTTTTTGTCTTTTTTTCAGCCAAAATATCTAAAAATTCTTAAATCAAGAAGGATTTTCTAGACAAGTAAAAATTGTTGTCTTGTTTTCAGCAAATACAAGTCAAAATTAAGTGAGTTTTTGCTCAAAACAAGCATAATAATCTGCCAATGGGGTAAGCAAAATAAACGTGGGGTTACATTGTAACCTTGGTTCTCTGAGTGAGAGACTATCTCTCCACCAGAATACATACGTATGGGACTATGACACCACCCGTGGCATGTGACGTGGATTATCTGTTAGACATTAATTATGCCCATGCGCAGATCATACCCACCTGTGTATATAAGGGATGATCATAGCGCATTACTTCCTCTAAATGAACGCGTCTCTGAGCGACAGTTCGGTGGAGAGATAGTCTCTCACTCAGAGAACCAAGGTTACAATGTAACCCCACGTTCTCTATCATATCGAGACTATCCACCAGAATACATATGTATGGGACTGTAAGACACGTCGGGAAGAGGAGGTGCATAACTTTATTAAATCAATTTGTACACCAACATAGATATATGTGGAAAACAATCAAGAGTATTGAAAAGATCACTGAGAACATGCATACCCAATCTAAGTAAATTATCTGTCAGATGCTATCATGGCAGCTGTCTTCTCCTACCATAAGCATCATTCCTTAGCCTGTCCTAGCACATACTCAGAAAAGGATGTACTTGCTGCCACATTTACCCTGTAGTACCGTGTAAAGGTGGACGGAGCAGCCCATGAAGCTGCTGCACCAATATCACCCATGGATGCCCTCCTAAACAGAGCCCATGAAGTGGAGGCACTGTGTGTAGAGTGTGCGTGAAGGTGGGAGGGAGCAGGCAATCCAGCTCCATCATACGCCTGCCGTATTGTATCAACTATCCAATGAGAAAGCCTTTGACAGAGGGTGACCAAGCTTCTCTGTCTTAAAGCAGACAAACAATTGGTCTGTACTTCTGATTTGACTTGTGCGCCTAATGTAAGTTCGTAGTGTTCTCACAGGGCAAAGCAAGGATGAAGTCCCTTCATCTTGATCCACTCCCTGGAAAGAATGCAGTTCAGTCACTTGGTTTAAATGGAGAGGGGACAAGATCTTTGGCAAAAAGGCTGGATTAGGGCGGAGTATAACCCCTCCATCATCTGGTAGAAATCTACAGCAGTCTGTATGCACTGACAAGGCATGCAGCTCACTAATCCTTTTAGCTGAAGTGATAGCTATTAGGAATGCAGTTTTCATTGACAGCCACTTCAAGTCCACTGAATCCAGGGGTTCAAATGGAGCCAAAACAAGAGCCCTGAGAACAGTATCCAAATCCCATGGAGGCAATGACTCAGACCTTCGTGCCTTAAGGCGTTGAGCACCTTTAAGAAACAGCCTGCCATCATGAGGAGAAAGACTCAATCTATTCCCTCGAGCTGCAGAAATAGCAGCAACGAATCCTCTAATAGTAGATGATTTCCCTGAATCCAAATGTTCCTGAAGAAACTCCAGAATGTCAGGAATTGAACATGCCATTGGGTCAAAATGACGAGAAGTACACCAGGAAGAAAATACACGCCAGCTATAAGAATATAATGTCCTTGTTGATGGTGCCCTGGCACTTTGCAAAGTGTGCACTACAGGCTCTGAAGGTCCCATAGCTAACAGCTGGGCTCTCTCAGGGCCCAAGCCCACAGCTTCAGTCCCTGAGGAAATGGGTGGAGCAGTGTTCCCTGAGCCTGTGACAGAAGATCTCGTCTGTGTGGAAGCTCCAGGAGAGGGCCTACCAGGAGAGGTTGAATGTCTGAGAACCAGGGCATGTGGGGCCACAATGGAGCAACAAGGATCACTTCCACTAACTCTGTCTGTATCCTCTGCAGTAAAGGAGGAAGTAGTCCGAAGGGCGAAAGCATACAGGAGACCCTGAGGCCACTCTTGTGCCAATGCGTCGTACCCCAGAGGTGCCTGCCTCTTCTCTAGTGAGAAAAAGAAAGGGTTGACTCCCAAGAGGCGAAAAGATCTACGCCTGATCCCATGATGGTCCCAGATGATCTTCACCACATCTGGGTGGAGACGCTACTCTCCTGGCCAAGGACCCCCTCTTGACAGCATATCAGCTGCTTGATTCTGCAATCCTGGAAGATACACTGCCTTTAGTGAGAGGATATGAGGTTGTGCCGCAGTGAGAAAGTTGTGAGCCACCTCGCAGAGTAGAGGGGATGTCAGTCCCCCCTGTCTGTTCACGTATGATGCTGCTACCATGTTGCCTGTCCTCACTAGGACGTGACGATCTACCAGGTGAGGTAGGAAGTAGCCCAGAGCTAAATGAATGGCCCTCAATTCCAACACATTGATGTGCTGAGACGTCCAAGGTGGTTCCCAAAGGCCTCTGACCCATGTACCATTGAGCACCACTCCCCAACCTCTCATGGAGGCGTCTGTTGAGATCAGTTGCCTCCACAGAACAGGTCCCAGCCGAGAACCTTTCATGGTATTGGTTGGCTCATTCCACCAGCGGAGGGCTCTCAGAAGTCCTTAAGCAAGGTCCTTAACTTGTTGTGCTAAAGCAGCAACTGTAGCAGCCACATCCTGTCTAGCACGCTTTGGCTGAGGAGTGCTGGTGGAAGAACTCGTGCGTTTGCGCTTAAAAAACTGCCAACGTGCCTCTCTTGCATGAGCTGGGAGAATAAACCAATTCATGCAATCTTCTGGCTGCTCACAGCCTTTCCAGGCATGCTCTATACCAAGGCATGATATACAGGAGTAATGACCATCTTGTAGTGGTATAGAGGCCTGGCACTGAACACAGGTATGTCCACTTATTTTAGACATGTTCTAAATAAGTGGTCACTGACTATTGTCACTTCACTCAATGCTGCTGCCGCCACACTGACAGATGGCGCTGTTGTACGTGCTCCAG
The DNA here is from genome assembly GCF_936440315.1 of Barbus barbus. Lineage (NCBI taxonomy): Eukaryota > Metazoa > Chordata > Actinopteri > Cypriniformes > Cyprinidae > Barbus > Barbus barbus. The sequence goes on along the minus strand of NC_136752.1, from coordinate 29,455,813 downwards.
GGAGAGGCAGCGATCAAGCGCCCACCTAAAGTCGCCCGCGTTAGCGATCTAGAGCACTAGACGCAATACGGAACTACAGCTCGTGACCACATTAACACCTCGTTAATGGTGTGATGTGGTATAGCTGCGGGATGGATGAATATACGAAGACCTCTATACAAGCGACCGTCCTCCAGAAGAGGCGCAACAAACAAGCTTTTTTTTATCCTTGATGGATCGGAGGTTTCATACTGGTGCCTGCAACAACAGAAGTCAGTCAAGTAAAAGAAACACTGAATAAATAGAAATGTAGAAAATATGATAAGCTTACCAGCAATTACTAGCCACATGCACCGTAACGCGTGGAATCTAAAGAGTAAGTAATGCGCTATGATCATCCCTTATATACACAGGTGGGTACAATCTGCGCATGGACATAATCAATGTTTACAGATAATCCACGTCACATGCCACGGGTGGTGTCATAGTTTCCCATACGTATGTATTCTGGTAGAGAGATAGTCTCGATACGATAGAGAACTTGTTTTCTGTTTGAAATAAGATTATTTTGCTCACCCCATTGGCAGATTATTTTGCTTGTTTCAAGCAAAAACTCACTTAATTATGACTTGTTTTTGCTGAATGCAAGACAATCATTTTTACTTGTCCAGAAAATCCTTCTTGATTTAAGAATGTTTAGATATTTTGGCTGAAAACAAGACAAAACAATCTAAGTAAGAAAATTATTTTTTGCAGTGATTTAACAGATTTTTATTGTAGCATTTTCACAGTTTTTTACTGTTAAAATCACGGTCATTTTTTACAGTGTTGTTTAATTCTGTAAAGCTGTTTTGAAACAATATACATCGTAAATTGGAAAAAAAAAATTCATGCGGTTCTGCACATAGTTCATATAAAACCCATCCTCTCACTTTCAAATGGCATTTCTTGATGAAAGACAATTCTTGAGCAAAGACAACTCAACTTTAAAGCATGTTCAAAGTGTAAGAATATGAACATGAAATAGCCCCAAAATGAACCTTGTTCGGTTTTATTGTGCTTCTCATGTCATGCTTAACTATGTCAAAGGTAACCCCGTTGTAAAATGTGAACGCAAAGGGAAATACTGCACAGTAAATTGCGCTGTAAAAGTCTTGTTGTGGAAAATATCCCGACAGATCTTGGAAAAGCCTCAAATGAATAGAAGTATGCACAAGCAGCATATTTCCATGCCATTTTGGCTTCCACGCATGCATTTGCCGCACATGCCCTCGCAGACTTTCCAGGACACACTTTGTTATGAAAAATGTTTATTGCTTTGTTCTGTGTGTCATCCATTGAAATTTATGGGGCCTAGATTTCCCAATGCTTTCACAAGAGCAGACCCAGTATGGCTGGATCCCAAGATCACGGCGGGAACCCTTAATTGCATCTTTCTTTTTGACTGATTTCCCAGAGCTTCCCAACAATTTTATGACTTTGCTCCCTCTTTCTAGGGATGGAGCACATGTTTTACCAGCGCTGTGCCGCAGATGCTTTTTGCTCCTCTGTGCTGGTAGTATTTCATTGCTTTGTGGAGCATCAGAGGATTGCACCTTGGAAGTTCTTTGCATATTTTATATCCAGAAACAAAAAATTTTACTATCAGCTTTGATAGCACTTGTGTATTATGATTCAGCTTTATGAAACAACACTTGTGCTGGGTGATGTTCAAGACTTGACCAGCAATATGGATGATGATGCCAATTTCTGGCAACGGCATGCAATTTTTGCTGGAGATGGGAGTGCAATTTAATCCAGAGCAGTGTGTGTCCGGTGATTCATTTCTGAAGGGCCGTTCACACAGGATTTGTGTTATTGCGCTGTTTTTTAAATTGTTGGTCTATGTGTGCATGTGCCACATGCTGATGCGTTTTTCATTTAAAATGAATCAAATCGTTTTAAAGATGCCAAGTTAAAATTAGTTTTGACGTGCAGCGCATTCTCAGATAACAGAAAATGTTCTCAGAACGTTGAGGCAAGGTTCTTAACAAACGTTCTTTCAGTAACATTAACAGAACGTTTGTTCAAAGTTACACTCTTAAAAATAAAGGTGCTTCACGATGCCATAGAACCTTTTTGTCTAAATGGGTTCCATAAAGAACCTTTAACATCTGAAGAACCTTTCTGTTTCACAAAAGCTTCTTTGTGGTGAAAGAAGGTTCTTCAGATTATAAAAAGGTAAGAAAGAGATGGTTCTTTGTGGAACCAAAAATGGTTCTTCTATGGCATCGCTGTGAAGAACCTTTTAAGCACCTTTATTTTTAAGAGTGTAACTGGTCTTTAATAAAGCTTTTTTTTCTGAAACGTAGTTGGACGTTTGTCTAACATTTTTTAAATGTTTCAGAATGTTCTGAGAACATTCAAACGTAACATTTCCATAATATTTGCAAAATAAATGTTCAGTAAACAAATTATATTTTTAAATGACTTAATGGGAGTGTTAACAAAAGTTTCTCAGAGCTTATTTTTATTAGCTAAATTGCTGGTTTTAAAACAATGTCAGATGAATTAATGCATCTGCCACATTTTGGTAGTGAGTACGTTATAAATTGAGCCCGGATCCCTTCCCCAGGACAGCACGCCAACTACGCATTACTATACTCGCCAAATACGCATTACCTTACTCGTGCTAAATATATGTAAGTGTGAACTCGTGAAATTTGTGTTAATGCATTCAGAAATAAAATTTTTAACAATTTTTTATAACATTCTCAGAATGTATTTTTTGTTAGCTGAGTTAAATCAATGTCGGTTAAGAAAAAATTGATTAATTAAAGCATTTGCAATAATTTGGAGTTAATGCACTTTTTTCATGCACGCTCTTAATGCATGCATCCCTCAGGCCTGAAACACACTAGTATGCAAACACGCACACACAAGTTTGTCAATGCATTGCAGGCACATGTACATTCTTTGCATTATGAATGGCACACTGATGCATTTTAGCACAAAATAACATGCAAAACCAAGCATGAAAGAGTTTCTCGCACTCCTGTAGAGCATGTTCTGGGCCTTAAAGTTACACGTGTGGCTGTACAAAACACACAAATCACACACCCAAATATTATATGCATTTTATTAACGAGGCGTAATCAGCCGACAGAAAGCATTTCAACACGTTTAGGATTAATATCTAGACTGATGTACATCAGAGCTCTTAAATATTGCCATGTGTGCCGTCTCGCGGCTTTGTTTGTGTTGCCTTACAAAGAATTGTATTCTGTTGGTGTGCATTCTTGATTTATTGACACTGGTGTCATTAATTTGCGGGATAGAAATCCAGGACCTCACCAGACGCTTCGGATGAAATCTTGTTAAAAGCCCTATCAACTTTTTTTCCTCTTTTATTTTGAAAACAGTTTTCCAGAGACAGCTCGGCTGTGAAGCGAGGACATGTTGTTGATAAATCGCAGCTCTGGGCGGTGCGTTTCAAATTTGCACACGTCAAAGCATCGACATTAGCCATTTTCACAGTGTGTTTTTATGATGTTCTCCCTGTGTTTTTGAAGACTGATTTACGATGGCCTCGAGGATCTTAAGGTTCGGGCTGATATTAGGGAGCTCGTCTTTATTACTGCCACTTTTAAGCCTCTTAAATTTCTGTTTTTTCAGCACACGGCTTAACCCTAGATTCTGTAGATGAAGCTGTCAAGTACAAGAACCTGTCTCCGTTGAGGATTTAGCACTTCTGTGAAACTGCAGACCTAGAAAGAAAACACTTGCATCTAAAAACGTAAATTTTGCTTCTTATTCCTGCAGTAAATATGAGCTGAAATAATGATAGTAATAAATATCCCGCAGGCTGTAATTACTCAGTTCGGTGTGAAATATTCACCGCATTCTTGCACTGTTTAAAGCAGGGTGGGATGTAAAACGTACGATCAATGGTCTGTAAGTTTTGTGAATCTGTTTTTTTGTCCGTGTCTTATTTCTTATTTGCTCCAAGCTTTACCCTGAAAACCGTAGCAAAGCCTAATAACCAAATGGACTGTAAAAAAGGAATTGTTGAGAAAACTTAAAAATTCAACACACTTTTAGAGTTTTAGGTTCTCTCAACTGTTGTCTTAAAAAGTTACACTACTTTGTTTAGTCAGTTTGAATCAGAGTTATTATAGTAAACTAAAATCATAAACCAGTTTTTGTTACTTGAAATAAACTTAAACACAAACAACAGCAAAAAATCTAATTTCCTTTGTTTAAATTTTAATTTTACTAAAATAACAAACTAAAACTGAAAGAAAAATTAATTAAATTTTTTTTAAAGTAAAACATAAAAAACTAATAAAAATGTCAAAACTTGTCAGACTAGTTTAGACAACATTTGTTTTTTAGTGTAGTTTCAAAAGTGTAATATTAGTATTATTAAAATGCTATAGTTTTTATTAATATTTTGAAGCTGTTTTTATTTTTATATTTTGCTTGCATTTGTTTTTCTGTTTCAGTGATTTTTTTCAGTTTTTGCCATTTTTAGTAGCTATATAGTTTTTATTCATCTTTATTCCCATTTCTTAATGTAGTTCAACTAAACTTTTTATCAGTTAATTTTTATTTTATTTCAAATAACTTTTTTTTAACGATTTTAGTTTTAGTTTCAGTTTCAGTTAACTGATTTCAAGTAATTCCCATTTCGTAATATTTGTGACTCAAAAGGCCCGTAAACTGGAAAATGTGTAGTTGCTTTTGGGAATGCATGATCATAATGACTGTAATTAATAAAAATGTATACTCTACCTTGAATGCATTTTGAAGTTAATAAGCTGCCTTTATTTGATCAAAAATACATTGAAATTATAAAATATTACTATAATTCAAAACAACAGTTTTCTATGTTAATATATTGTGAAATAACACTTTTTTCTGTTATGCAAATCTGAATTTTCAGTTTCATTACTCCAGTCTTCAGTGTCTTTCTAGGTTTTCCTGCAGCACAAATGTTTTGAGGTCTCAGGTTTGATTTCTAGGAAATGCACATGCTTATAAAACACATAACTTATAAATGCATTGTGGGCGCTTTGGATAAAAGATTTATGCGATGCATAACAGTAAATGTTAAAGACGGTGCAACCGCAGCAGGCTTTTCTTTTTTTTTAGGAATTGCATGAACTGCTCTCCATCACTTTTGGAATATTTGGGTCTTAAAACAGCACTGGAATGTTTCAAGTCCGAGTCCCCCATGTATAATAAAACTGCAGTGCATTACAGGATATCATTGGCTGACTTTGTTATCAACACCATCAAGTGGATGTAATTAGGGTTGTAAAAGCCTCCAGGTCTCAGGCTGAAGTATGCGATCTGGAAATACAGGTTTTTATGATGTGGTGCTGTTTGAGGACATCTGGAACACATCCAGCTCGTTGTATATATAGATATCAGCTTACAGAAGTTGTGTGACTACTATAAGATCTAATAAATCAAAGAGATTGATCGTAAATTTCGCTGCAACATACATTGCAGGGACGAAACCTCATGCGGCGTGAACTTTGCCCACAGACTGAATTATTTCCACATGTGCGGAAAATTATTTGTTAAAGGACAGGATTGTTTAAGGTGACAAATAGTGGACGTTTGTAGCTCTCGAACGCGTCTGGAGTGCATTGTGTTTGTGTGGGTTTTTATATCTTCACCTCATCATGCTTGTTTTTCAGTTACTAAACAGGATCCGGTTTTGGGTTTTTTGAGGGCTTCCATGTGCATAGATATTCATTAATAAATAAGTGATCAATTCTTCGCTTGACACCGGTTTTGGAGCACTGTTTAGTGTTGTTTTGTAGAGCTGCTCAAACATGACGTTTACTTATAAAGCACAAATAAACACAACAAGAGTTGACCACTGTGCTGTACAGAAGAGGAAGGTCAAACAAAAAGAAAGAATAGTTAAAAGTTAAAAAGGATTTCTTTGGCAAAATGAGTCTTTGGGGAATTTCCTGGGTTTTTAGAGTAGTGGTTTGTGTTTTAGGAGTTAAATAAGGTCTGTGGTCAGCATTAATGGAAGACACTTTCATGTCTGCTGTATAAATTACATGCAGTCAGACCTCAAACGTTTTTTAGGATTTTTCAAATTGATGTTAATCACAAACCTTACTCATCGAAAAACCACCATTGTGGAAAAACCCATGGGAAATTTCGGAGGAAACTCATGCTAATTATGTTTTGACTAAAGCGAATGATTCATTTCTCATTGTCATAGTGTGATGAAATGGCTTCAGCTGTGTGTGTGTGTGTGTGTGTGTGTGTGTCTGTGTGTGTGTGTGTATGTGTGTGTGTGTGTGTGTCATCGACTGAAATAAAACGAAAATCACAGAATGGGACGTGGTTATTAAATTGCAAAGGCTGTTTGAGTCGCTTTAATGTAACGTGCCAAACATCTTCACAAACTTCTCATGAGGAGCACTTTTCAGCAAAACTAAAGCTTTAAAGGCTCCCTGCAGTTTTCTGTCAAAATAAATCTTTGATGGTTTGACGTTTGAAAATGATGAAATTACGCTATAATTGTAATTGTATAATACAGTAAAATTTCTATTAAGATTTTCTTATAGTGAAATATTAGTGTAGTAATAATATTATTTGTTTTCATTTAGTAATTTGTATTAGCAGTAGTAGTAGTAATATTATTTTATAAATTTTTATTATTTATTCATTGTTTTTATTAGTAAAACAATAGTAATATTTATTATTCATTTTAATAAGTAATTTTTATATTTTTTATTATAATTATTTTTATTTAAAAAATAATGATAGTAATTGTTATTTTTAATAATAGTACTATGATTGTAATTTGTATTTGTTTATATTTAGAATAGTTTCTTATTTAGTAATAATAATAATAACAATAATCATTAATAATAATTCAAATTTATTTGATAATAATAATACATTTTAAATCGCTTTTTATTTCCAAAATGTAATTAATTTTGAATTAATTAAATTAAATTAAATAAAAAAAAATAAAAATAGCCTAAATCGTGCAGCTGTAGTGCATCGTTTGTGCCCATATCATATGTGTTGTTGCCTTTCTAAGTAATCAGATTTGCCATTTTCACCTGCTGAATTAAAAAAAAAAAAAAACAGGTGTAAAAAATCGCACAGATGCACATTGAGGAACCAAAGTCACATCTAATGACAAAAAAGCCCTTAAGCAAAGAAAAGATAAGTAAACCGTTATTGTTCATGCATTTACAGTTTCTTGGCTTTAGGGATTTTACATGATGGGGATTTTTTATGCACTGGCAACCACCCTTAACACTCATATAATACATCATATGTGTAAAAGAAAGCCATTCTGTCGCTCTGCTTTTTCTTTTCAAAGAAAGAAATGCCATGTCAACATAGCAGAAGGCGTGATGCATCATGAATCTTCAGTCCCGTGAAAACCAGACTGCAGTGAAAGCTAATAGTTGTTACGAAAATAGAAATAATTGCCTGCTGTTACTCTAAACGATGGAGTTATTTCACCGAACAAGTATCATAACGCAAGACAAATTGCACAACAGTCTGATCTTGTCTCGCTAGAAGTACTTGTACAGTAATATCTCCCATGCAGCCGGTTTTTTACAGCGACCGTATAAAACAACGGGGAGGCATTCGAGGAACTGAAAACCCTGAATTATTCGGTTGCGTTTCTTCTTAATGAGCTGAAATAGCTGCTCTTTCTTTGAAAACGTTGGCGTTTAATTGCTGGCGAAACGGTCTGTTGACAAAACAAAGCGAAGCAGGTGGAGAGAGATGGAGACGGGTCTGTTCAGGTCAGGCTCGCTCGTCCAGCGGCCCTAAAAGAACTGTACAGAGCAAACATTCACTCGATCAATGCTGACGTGTGAGAGGAGGCCGGAGAGATCACACTGAGCACAAAAAATCATTCTCTTACTTAGTATTTTGTCTTGATTTCTAGTTTAAATATCTAAAAATTCTTGAATAAAGATGCATTTACTGTACAAGTAAAACGACTTAAGTATAAACATAAAAATAATCTTGTTTAGCCTTTGAAAGATTTCTTTTCTTATCCCATTGGCAGATATTTTTATTTGTTTTATGCAAAAACAAGACTTAATATCTTAAATCATTTTACTTGTCAAGTAAATGCATCTTGATTCAAGAATGTTTAGATATTATACTAGAAAACAAGACAGAAATACTAAGTAAGAAAGAAATCATTTTTTTGCAGTGCTTGATCACATCCAGCGCTTTCTGAATGAAGAATGCAGAGCAGACGCTTGAATCCAAGCAGGTCTGAGCGTTAATAAAAACGTAAGAACTGGAGCAAAGCGAGTGTCGTTTTTAACCGGCTGAAGAGAGAATATTCCAGGAGGTCAATGAAACAAAGAGCGCACAGATTTTGCTTTGTGTTTACCCCTCTTGACCTGGTTTGTGCTCAGAGCTCACGTGCTTTTCATCATGCATCAGGCTGTTTTCATAGTTCTCATTGGTTTCACTCGTTTTTGGATTGCATCGTTCACCCTGAAAGGATGTTTGCATCATCGGAGGGGGAAAAGGTACCAGATTTACTGTGAGATTGATGACCGTGCATTGGTTTTGACATCAAAGCATTACAAGATGTGCAGAATGCAATGCTTGCACTGTTATAAATGTGACTGAAAGCATGCAAAGATGTAAACTTTATGCCAACAATCACAGTTCAAGCCAAAAATTTATATTTGCTCTGCAGTGAATGGGTGCCGTCAGAATGAGAGTCTGATAAAAACATCACAATAATCCACACCACTCCAGTCCATCAGATAACATCTGGAGAACACAAAAGCTGAAACTAATCCAGCATTAAGATGCTTTTAACTCAAATATGAGTCTATAATCCATAATAACACAATTGGCCATCGCAGAAGAGTTTTATTAACACTGTTTACATGAGATTTAGAGGTGGGTGAATCTGAATATGATGCACTCTGTGTTTTTCCATCAAGCTTAATGGTTTAACATTAGGAAATTAAGACAGCCATAAATATTAATATTTAATTTTACAGTTGTGATGTTTAAAAAAAGTGTTATATTATTAAGTTTTAGTTAAGTTTTTATTTAGTAATTTTTATTGTAGTAATAGTAATAATAATAATTATTAATAATATTATTTTGCAGCCATATTGATATCTAATCACAATAATAATATGTATTTATCCACAAATTAATTTTTTGGAAGCAAAATGTTTCAAATTTTTTCATTGTATTATATATAGGGCTGCAAAACAAATACATTTAATGTTAGCAATTTTATTGGGATATCTTTGTTAACTTTATTATTAGGGAATATTGTGTATATTGGCAATAAAAGTAAAACTTTAGCTTATAAAGATAAGTCCAATTAGATGAGTTCATTTGACTCGTGTGTCATGACTATCACAGCTGATGTCTAATTTGTTTTATTGATTGTTTAACTTGCTTTATTGCAACAACCAAAAGTTTTTGAAGAAAGATTGTACTTTTTTGTACCTTTTTTATATTTGATGTATTTTTTATTTTATTTTTTTAATATATTTATTTTACACATTGGCTTTAAGTACCAGTTTGATTTTGAATGTTATTTATTTTTGCTCACTAGATTTATTATTTTTATTTAATAGTAAACATTTTTTATCTACTTTGCAACAAATAGCAATTTTTTAATGGGGGGTGAAAAAAAGCACCTTTTTAAAATTTTTGAAAAATAAATATATAAATAATAAATATATATATATATATATATATATATATATATATATATATATTATTTATTTATTTATTTTTCAAAAATTTTAAAAAGGTGCTTTTTGATATATATATTATTGTCAAGAAATTATAATATTATATAAAGATACAAACAATAACTAAATAATATATTTATATTTTTGGCTATAATATACCACAATTGTTATTTCAGTATAAATGTGTTTTATATTTTTCTCTGGTCAAAATGCATCAGCGTGCAGAGTTTTAGGCATTTTTAATGTTTATTGAGATGGTGAATAAAGGCTTTTTTTTTTTTTTTTTTTTACTTTTTTGTACCAGAAGAAACACCTTGGATTCTTCTTCTTTGTAACAGTGTTTATATTTTTCTCTGTCTGCAGCATAGATATGGCAGGATACATATGCTGGTTAGTGTTCACCTGCATATATCTGCATCAATACTGATCTCCAGCGAGGGCCAGAAAGCACCATGTGATCCAGCAGCGTAATTAGCCATGCTTAATGACCAGACTCATTTGGGACACCAAATATATTTAACTTCGGAGACTTCAAAGTTGTCCTCGTTTAGCTCTTCAGACTCCAGCGTGTCATATTTACGCTTAACCGAGTAAAAATGGGTTTGGAATTATTAGATAGACATCAGATGTCACTTGTACAGAAATGTTTTAAAGTAGTTTATGCTTGTGCTTGCGCAAAAACTTCACCTAATGGCACTTTGAGTAATATCTGACGTATAAAGCAAGCGTGTCCAGATGGCCGTCAAATATAGATTATATGAGCGTCTCTGAAGCATGCATCTGAGAACACTTGTCTTTGCTTACAGTGTGTGAGATCGAGCTAACAGACGAGCCCGCAGGGTTATGAAGGAACATGTTCATCTAATCCTCATAATCGTGACGCAGGAGTGAGAATAAATCTTCTTTCTTAGTCTCGTTTAACTTCATTATACACCAGGATTAAGAACTTGTCAATCATGAGTTTCGCAATTGTTTCTGTGTTGCATCATTGCATCCAGTCATGTAATATGATTTCATATATTAGATTAAATATTATCCATGTAGCGCCTGAAATATGAAATCAGAAAAATCTAATTGTTTATAGAATTTGTTGATTATCATATTTGACTTATTCATGGTTCATATAGTCTGAGAATATGGAAGACAAAACTGCTTAATTTTATTTAGACTCAAAACATGAATTTTGTGCAGATGCTGATATTTATATGATGAATATCTGATGCTTGTAATGTGAATCTTTATAACAGATACTGAAATAAAATTATGTAAATATCAGTCGTCACTCTATATCTCCAATAATATGTCTCAGTAAAATGAGATTGTATATAATGCAATGCTGATTGAGAGATGAAGAAATAAACGCTCCTCAGAAGATGTGAGATGAAGATCATTCCTCCGCTGAGGAACAGAGAAAGTAAAGCTTCTGGAAACAAACGCTCCTTGAAGTCAAGTCAAGTTGAGCTTTATTGTCATTCCGCTACATGTGGGGACATACAGTGGAACGAAATGTCGTGTCTCGCAGGACCACGGTGCTACATAAATACAGACATTCAACAATGAAGTAAAAAACACTATAAACCTATACACTACTAACCTACTGACAGATTTAACTATAAGTATACTACATATACAGGTCCTTCTCAAAAAATTAGCATATTGTGATAAAGTTCATTATTTTTTGTAATGTACTGATAAACATTAGACTTTCATATATTTTAGATTCATTACAACACAACTGAAGTAGTTCAAGCCTTTTATTGTTTTAATATTGATGATTTTGGCATACAGCTCATGAAAACCCAAAATTCCTATCTCAAAAAATTAGCATATCATGAAAAGGTTCTCTAAACGAGCTATTAACCTAATCATCTGAATCAACTAATTAACTCTAAACACCTGCAAAAGATTCCTGAGGCTTTTAAAAACTCCCAGCCTGGTTCATTACTCAAAACCGCAATCATGGGTAAGACTGCCGACCTGACTGCTGTCCAGAAGGCCATCATTGACACCCTCAAGCAAGAGGGTAAGACACAGAAAGAAATTTCTGAACGAATAGGCTGTTCCCAGAGTGCTGTATCAAGGCACCTCAGTGGGAAGTCTGTGGGAAGGAAAAAGTGTGGCAGAAAACGCAGCACAACGAGAAGAGGTGACCGGACCCTGAGGAAGATTGTGGAGAAGGACCGATTCCAGACCTTGGGGGACCTGCGGAAGCAGTGGACTGAGTCTGGAGTAGAAACATCCAGAGCCACCATGTACAGGCGTGTGCAGGAAATGGGCTACAGGTGCCGCATTCCCCAGGTCAAGCCACTTTTGAACCAGAAACAGCGGCAGAAGCGCCTGACCTGGGCTACAGAGAAGCAGCACTGGACTGTTGCTCAGTGGTCCAAAGTACTTTTTTCGGATGAAAGCAAATTTTGCATGTCATTCGGAAATCAAGGTGCCAGAGTCTGGAGGAAGACTGGGGAGAGGGAAATGCCAAAATGCCTGAAGTCCAGTGTCAAGTACCCACAGTCAGTGATGCTGGTGTTGGTCCACTGTGTTTTATCAAGGGCAGGGTCAATGCAGCTAGCTATCAGGAGATTTTGGAGCACTTCATGCTTCCATCTGCTGAAAAGCTTTATGGAGATGAAGATTTCATTTTTCAGCACGACCTGGCACCTGCTCACAGTGCCAAAACCACTGGTAAATGGTTTACTGACCATGGTATTACTGTGCTCAATTGGCCTGCCAACTCTCCTGACCTGAACCCCATAGAGAATCTGTGGGATATTGTGAAGAGAAAGTTGAGAGACGCAAGACCCAACACTCTGGATGAGCTTAAGGCCGCTATCGAAGCATCCTGGGCCTCCATAACACCTCAGCAGTGCCACAGGCTGATTGCCTCCATGCCACGCCGCATTGAAGCAGTCATTTCTGCAAAAGGATTCCCAACCAAGTATTGAGTGCATAACTGAACATAATTATTTGAAGGTTGACTTTTTTTGTATTAAAAACACTTTTCTTTTACTGGTCGGATGAAATATGCTAATTTTTTGAGATAGGAATTTTGGGTTTTCATGAGCTGTATGCCAAAATCATCAATATTAAAACAATAAAAGGCTTGAACTACTTCAGTTGTGTTGTAATGAATCTAAAATATATGAAAGTCTAATGTTTATCAGTACATTACAAAAAATAATGAACTTTATCACAATATGCTAATTTTTTGAGAAGGACCTGTAAGTATTTACCCTATTGAAACTAAAAAATAGAAGATAAAAACTACAAACTATACGAATGCTTCACAAATACTGTACATGTGCAAAGAGAAACATTTGAGTCAGCAGCTGGTTGGGGAACAGTGCAGGATGATTTGTAGTGCATGAGCATGTAAACATACATATATTGCTGAGTCTTTTGTGGGATTGTGTACACGCAGCAGTGTGTGTAAAGTGTCTAGTGCACATAGAGGAGAGTGTGTTACTACAGGTGGTTTGTACAGGCCCACTCACCTGTGTGTAGCACACTTTGCACAAAAAAAGTTCCATACAGTTTTTTCTTTGGTGTGGTAAGGTTTGGGGTGGGGGGCGGTCCATGTTTCAGGAGGTAGGGGTTTGCATGGGGTTTCAGAGGGGGGCGGGGTGATTTGAGTTCAGGGCTCTCACAGCCTGGGGGAAAAGCTGTTGAGCAGTCTGTCGGAGCGGGCTCTGATGCTCCGGTACCGTCTTCCTGATGGTAGGAGCTGGAAGAGACTGTGGGAGGGATGGGTGGAGTCCTTCACGATGCTGTTGGTTTTGCTGGAGCATCGTGTAAGGAAGATGTCCAGGATGGAGGGGAGAGGGGCACCGATGATCTTTGCAGCTGTGTTCACTGTCCGCTGGAGGGTCTTGCGGTCAGCAGCACTGCAGTTCCCGTACCAGACAGTGATGCAGCTGGTCAGCACACTCTCAATGGTGCCTCTGTAGAATGTGGTGAGGATGGGTGGAGGGAGACTTGCTCTTTTCAGCCGGCGGAGAAAGTGTAGGCGCTGTTGTGCCTTTTTGGAGAGTGACATGGTGTTGGTGGTCCAGGTGAGATCCTCTGTGATGTGCACCCCCAGGAATTTAGTGCTGCTGACTCTCTCCACAGTCGAGCTGTCGATGGTCAGTGGGGGGTGGTCAACGGAGTTTCTCCTGAAGTCCATCACAACCTCCTTTGTCTTCTCCACATTGAGGGACAGATTGTTAGTGCCACACCATTCAGCCAGCTGTGCCACTTCCTCTCTGTAGTGCGTTTCATCGTTGTTGCTGATGAGACCTACCACTGTTGTGTCATCAGCAAACTTGATGATGTGGTTGGAGCTGAACTTGGCAGTGCAGTCGTGGGTCAGCAGTGTGAAGAGCAGCGGGCTGAGCACACAGCCTTGTGGGGCACCTGTGCTCAGTGTGGTAGAGCTCGAGGTTTTGTGGCCGACACGGACTGACTGAGGTCTTCCGGTTAGAAAGTCCAGGATCCAGTTACACAGGGAATTGTTAAGGTCCAGCAGGTTTAGTTTATTTATGAGCTGTTGTGGGATTATTGTGTTGAATGCCGAACTGAAGTCGATGAACAGCATTCTAACATAGGAGTCTTTATTTTCTAGGTGGGTAAGAGCCAGGTGGAGGGTGGAGGAAATTGCATCGTCCGTAGAGCGGTTTGGAGGGTATGCAAACTGGAGCGGGTCGAGTGTGTTGGGGAGGCTGGTTTTGATGTTGTGCATGACTAGCCTCTCAAAGCACTTCATCATGATTGGAGTCAGTGCTATGGGACGGTAGTCATTTAGACAGGACACAGGTGATTCTTTGGTACCGGTATGATTGTTGTGGATTTGAGACATGTGGGGACGACTGCCTGGCTCAGCGAGGTGTTGAGGATATCTGTTAGGACATCTGTGAGCTGTGCAGCACAGTCTCTCAGAACACGGCCAGGTATGTTGTCAGGACCCGCAGCCTTGCGTGGGTTAATCCTAGATAGGGTCTTCCTTATGTCGGCTGGAGACAGACAGAGCGACCGGTCGTTGGGAGGTGTGGGCAGTTTTTGTGCAGGTGTGTCATTCTGCATTTCAAACCATGAATAAAAGTGGTTGAGTGCATCGGGGAGGGATGTGTCCTCATCACAGGCCTATGGCCGGGGCTTGTAGTCAGTGATAGTCTGAATGGCTTGCCAGAGGCTCCGTGTGTCTCTGCTGTCTGTGAAGTGATTGTTGATTCTTTTGAGCATATGACCGTTTTGCATTTTTGATGCCACAGGACAGATTGGCTCTTGCTGTTTTGAGGGCTGCTTTATCTCCTGATCTGAATGCTTCATCTCTGGTCTTTAGCAGCCCACGAACCTCTGCTGTCATCCATGGCTTCTGGTTTGCACGTGTGGTGATGGTCTTGGTGACTGTCACATCATCAGTGCACTTTTTGATGTAAGCAGTCACAGTTTCAGTGTACTCATTCAGGTCTGTGTGGTTGTTGTAGGTGGCTGCCTCTTTAAACATGTTCCAGTCTGTGCACTGAAAGCAGTCCTGTAGTGCTGAGGTGGCATTGTCTGGCCATACTGTGATCTGCTTTTGAACCGGTTTGATGAGTTTGAGAAGTGGTCTATATGCTGGGATTAGCATAACAGAGATGGGGTCTGAGTACCCGAGGTGGGGGCGGGGTACAGACTTGTAAGCGTTCTTTACTGCTGTGCAAACAAAGTCCAGTGTGTTGTTTCCCCTTGTTGCAAAGTTCACATGTTGGTAGAACTTTGGCAAAACTGTCTTTAAGTTTGCGTGGTTGAAGTCACCGGCTATGATGAAAAAGCCGGTTGAAGCCGAAAGATCCTGATGATCAGATTTGAGACGCACTGATTTTTCTAGAAAATGATTGATGGAGAATCAAGTAAAGCTGAGCTGCTTCAGTCCAGTAAGAGTTCATCTGGAGATATGACTGCAGTTATTCTGACCTTTACTTGATCAAAATCAGTCAACATTTGACAGCAGAAAGTGCTCTTGTGCTTCTAAAAAAAACTGTCAATTCAGAAATATTCTTGGTTTTCCTTTCTGCAATTGAAATGTTTATGTTTCTTACGACCATGTGTGTCATTTGAGAAACAAGTAAATCATTGGTAGTCTCTCCTGCTCAAAAAGCTGCATTTATTTGATCGAAAATACATAAAAAAATGTGAAATATTATTACAATTCAAAACAGCTGTTTTCTCTGTGAATCTATATCAAACTGTAATTTATTTCTGTGATGCGCAGCTGTATTTTCAGCATCATTACTCCAGTATCTTTCAGAAATCATTCTAATATACTGATTTACTGCTCAACAAACATTCCTGATTATTATCAATGCTGAACACAGTTGTGCTGCACAATATTTTTGTGGAAACCATGATACATTTTATTTTTCAGGATTAACAGATGAATAGAAAGTTCAAAAGAACAGCATTTATTTGAGATATAAATCTAACATTATAAACGTCTTTACTGATTTAATGCATCCTTAATGAATGAAAGCATTCATTTCTTCTTGCTGACCCCAAATTTAGAATTTTGAACAATACTAAATATGTTTCATTGCATCTGTTAAAGCTAATGACACTGATCTCAGAATTGCACTTAGACAAGCATGTCTATTTCTCAAAGGTCTCCAGGATTTGTATTTGGTTTTCTCCATACAGGAGACTCTGAGTTTCTCCTGAAATGAATGTAAATGCGAGTCCTCTGCTAACTTTGAAGAGCGGCGCTATTATTAGCCTGCGAAGGCAAACGAGGACAGTCCGTGTTTCTCTTCACATGATGAAAGGAGAGTCTCTCCTCAGACTAATGACTTGAGTCACGACTCGTGTGTTTGGAAGGAGGTCAGGCTCTCTCTCCACCAAACCACTGATTTTCATTTATTGTCGCTCCGCATTACTTCGTTACAAAGGCTGCGGATGACGCATTTATCGGCCGAAGCGAACAGAAGGGCTTTTGTGAGAGCGCCGTGCTTGTTTGTTTGGTTCTAGATGAGGTTTTTGAGGGGTTTTACACTAACAACACTCAGATTCACCATCATAACCATCATAAACATAAACAATATTAAGTATAATGGTCTGTAAATATGTGTTTTTCCATTACTTTCCATTATCTTAATTGATATTTGGTTGCATTTTTGATTCAGGTTCATTGTAAATCACATTACAGGTCGTTGTAATACAGATTTATATTAATAAACAGGAAAATAACAGTTAATGTTGAAAAAATCAGTTATGAAAGAAAATCAATTATAATTTAGTTTTTCATTGTAAAATAAAATAAATATAAATCCGTACTGTGTCTGTTTTTGCATATCAACTTTTACTGTTGTATTATTGTAAATAATAGTTCTGGTAACAGCAATTATATTACAGTAATTATGGATTTTAGAGGAAAAATAAAATGCCATCATAAACACAATCTCAAATAGTTTATTTATTAATTTAATTGATTGTTTTCCAGCTTCTGAATGACATGCAATGCACTTCATATTTATTTCTACAGCGCTTTAGAAAATACAGATTGTTTTTAAAGCAGATAATAAACACCAAAATAACAGAGTTAATGTTGTGAAATTCATCAGTTGTGAAACAAAATCAATTGTAGCTGTAAAGCAGATCTACAGAAGTAATTTAATAAATCTTTATTGAAAAATAAATATATTGTGTCAGTTTTTGGATATTAACTTCTACTGTTGTATGATATTTTCTATTAAATATTAGTTCAGGTGGTAGCAATTATATTCATCTATGGATTTTGGAAGAAAATTGCAATGCCATAGTAAAATAAATATCCAAATATGAATTAACTTTCTTCCAAA
This sequence comes from Barbus barbus, assembly GCF_936440315.1. NCBI lineage: Eukaryota > Metazoa > Chordata > Actinopteri > Cypriniformes > Cyprinidae > Barbus > Barbus barbus. The sequence continues at coordinate 29,438,295 of NC_136752.1, read as the reverse complement.
AATGCAAAACGTAATCCGGTTTTAAAACAGAATTCATTATCTGTCCACTTCCAGATTAATATTTGGTCCACTTGAAGTGCAATGAAGCAATGTCAGAAAACATGATCAATTATGAAGCAAAATCAATTTTAGCTGCAAAGCAGCTCTAGAGAAAACAATAGTCATTCCGGTAAACTAATTTAGTTTGTTTATATTGAAAAGTCATGCCATATCATGTCCGAAATGTCTGTTTTGGGTTATTAATTTCTTGTTTTGTTGCATGGCATAATGTACTTAATTTAAAATAATATTTCAGGTGGCAGCAATTATATTAATCTCTGGATTTTAGAGGAGAAATGCAGTGCCATAAACACAGTCTCCAGTGTTTTATTAATTCTCTTGCAGAAATGCAAAGCAATCCAGATCAATTCTTGATTTGTGTGTATCGGTTTCAGAGTAATATCCGTCTGTGTGAAGTGTGTTTTCTCATCGAGTCGCCCGGCTTTGACATCTGATCTTTCCACCTGGAGGCTTCAGAGAGCAGAATAACAGAGCTTCTTTAATAACTATTTACCTTGAAGGTGAAAAGAAATACCGTGTTATAACTGAACTCTGTGTAGCTGCTGGAAATTTCTCTCTTTTTACACGAATCTCATGATGAATGCGGGACAGAGTGAATATTTGGGGTATATTCTGTAGTATTATATATATATATATATTGTGCAGAGTGCGTTTCTCCTAATATTTAATCTAATGGTTCATCAACATGGATTTTCAGCGACTGGTGCTTAAACTCATACACTTTCATTTTTAATATTTGGTATGATTATATTATAGTTAACTGCTCTCGGGGCTCAATCAGGAGAGGCATTAGTGTCTGGCGTCTGTTGTCTGTATGTGCACTGGATCTCGAGCTCGTGCTTTGATCGCATGTTCCAGCAGCACACAAATGGCTCTTTGTCAATAAGAAGAGTCTTATCTGAGAGCCAAACAACCGCAAACCCACCCAGAGACCCTGGGGTTAACCGTTCATGTTCCTGTGATGCATGTGGAAACATTGAGCAAGCGTGGCCTCACCTTTACATGCCTGCACACCAGCAACACACGCCGTCTTATTTTAGTGTCATTAATATACTTTTAGAGTTTGCATTGTTATTTGCAATTAGATTTCATTTTCTGAAAGGTAGTTTTTTGCTATTTTCGTAATTAAACCTATTTTATTTTAGCTAGTTGCCAGTTGTTTTGTGTTTTATTTCAGTTAATGTTTATTTCAAGTAACTTTATTTTTATCAAGATTTAATTTTTTAGTTAACTGTAATAATGCCATGATTTATATTTACAGAGTATCATTAATGTGCTATTATAATATTTTGAATTAGATTTCATTTTGATATTTTCTGGTTTTATTTTAATTTCAGTAAAAATAAATTGTCATTCTGTTGTGTGCTTTTACATAAAATGTATGCATGAAATTAATATATAAAATATTACACTATACACACAATATATTGTATATATTTTTGCCCCTACATTATAATATCATTAATATACTATTATAGTTTTTATTCATGTTTTGAATTATTTTTTTTTGTAATTTCCATTATTTTTATTTGTCTATACAGGTTTTTATACATATTTAACTTTTTTTTTCATTGTTTAGATATTTTATTACTTAAAGTAAAACTAAAAAAAAAATAGAAATGTTGCCTTGGCAGCGTTTGCCAAAATGTTTTATATTTCATTTTATTTCAGTTATTTTACTGTAGTTAAAATTCATTTCGAATAAAACAAATATTTATGCAAAATACACAATATTCGATTTTTTCCAGTTTGCAGGGGTGAATATCATTTATAAAAATATAAGTTATATATAATCTATATTTTCTTGTGTTGAAATTAAATATAAACATGTTCCTGACTTTTAATATGTAATATCGTTCATAAGTTTCTGACTAATTTAATCATTCATTCTCTTTTTTTTGTTGTAAAATAATTGTGTAAATATGAATAATTTTGCCCTGTTTGTGAAGCATACACAGAGTTCAGATTCAGACACATATCTACTGTTTTGTTGAACAATCCCTGAAAGATAAGAAGCGTTTGTGGACCCAAATCTCAGCCTCTGGTTGGCAGGTAATCTCCATAACTAGTTGCGAAGCACCTATCTGTTGTTTTATGATGAAAGCCTGAGAACAGTCTGTTCCGAGCAAAGGCTAACATCATATACATTAACCGCTCGATGTAATGAACACGCAGGGCCACAGATCGTCACGAGAGCGCTTAACCTTTACCTGTTTGACGATGATGGGACTCTTTTCTCCAAATATGACCTCGAGCAGGACACGGAGCTGTTTTCTCTCTCTGGGTCACAGCGGGTCACAAACCAATCTGAGCAAATTTGCAGTCAGTGCACTTTACAGGTTCATGGGTTAAAACACACAAACGGGTTAAATTGATCTGTTTCTGTTCTAGGCATTTGTGCAAGAGTTAATGGAAATACTTGCTTTGTTTAACAGCAACAGCAGTTGATGCACTAAAACTGTTTTTCAGAATAACGTGAGAATATATATTATATAAAGTGTATAAATAATAAAATAAATACACCTCAAAACTTATAAGTTTTGAGGTGTATTTATTTTATTTCAAGTAATGAAAGTGTTATGGTTTACAAATATATTTTACTTTTTAAATAATGTATCATGATACTTATTAAATAACTTATCATTATCAAATTAATATATTAAATATTTACAGTATACATACAGTACAGTTTATCTAGGAGTTTTTTCCCCACATAGTAATATTAATATACTATTATAGTTTTTATTAATATTTAGATTTGTTTCTTTTTCACTTTAACTTTAGCTACAAATAATAATTAGTTTTAGTATTTTTGTTGTGTTTTGTAATCTTTATAAGCATTGGCAACTAGCTGAAATATATGTTTAAATATCAGATTTTAGTTAACATTTATTTTAAGTATTTTTATTATTGTTGTATGTTACAGATTTTTTCTAAGCATCGTTACATTAATGAACAGCAAAATAACAGTGTTGTAAAATTCATTAATTACAAACAAAATCAATTTAGTCTCATTACGGTAAATTACTGTAGTTAATATTGAAAGGTTGGGCCATGTCATTTCTGAAATGTCTGTTTTTGTTTATTAATTTCTTGTATTGTTGTATAACATACTGTACTTAAAATAAAATAACATTTCAGGTGGAAGCAATTATATACATCTCAGAATTTTTATTATTATTATTACTACTATATAAACTCCTATAAATACACACACACACATTTATATGTATATATATATATTAGTGCTGTCAAACGCACCAATCGCATACAAAATAAATGTTTTTGTTTGAATAATATATGTGTTTTGTGTATATTTAATATGCATATATAAATACACACACATACAGTATATATTTTGAAAATATTTACATCTCTATTTATATTCATATATATAAATAAATATATTTAATATACAATTTTTTTCTGAAATATATATATATGCATGTGTGTATTTATATATATATATATAATACATATACACAGTACACACTTATATATTATGTAAACAAAAACATTTATTTTGGATTCGATTAATCGTGATTAATCATTTGAAAGCACTAACACACACACACACACACACACACACATATATATGATTAATATTGTTCTGTATTTCAGAGGTATTGTGATTTTAGTATCTGAAAGTTTCTGAGAATATATATTTCCAGCAGGACTGAAGGACGGTGTGTGTAATTGAGATGTTGAGCTGTTAAAGAGTAACTGGATGTGTTCTCCATACGTTCATCAGTCACGTATAGAAGCAGATGATTCCTGTCCTCGTTTGTCCTCGCTCGTTACAGGCGAAGCTGACCTTAACCCGGGTAAAGAGGACACTCGCTGTGTTTTTAGAGGCATTCTGGGTGAATGACCCGCAATATTGGCTACAGTACCAAAGGTACAGTTATTTACAATATCATGTTAAAGATTCATGACGTGCTGTATAGCAGTTACTGCTTAACATTATATTATATTATGTACCTTACATTTGGAACAAGTCATATTCAAGAAAACATAAGACTTTATTATATCAGCTATCAGGCATAACATAAAATAATCTAAAGTATGTTCCAAAATGTATGTATTACTGCTAAAACTATAACAAAACATTTTCCTTAATGAAATAAACTTCAACTGAAACAAAAATTATATAACTTATCTATTGTTTATTTATTTATTTTTACTTGTATTATAGTTTTTTTATTAATTGTATTAATAGCTTTTGTTTTTATTTAAGCTATTTAGGTTTAATTTATTTTATTGTTTGTTTTATTTATTTCCAACATTTTATTTTATTATTTTTGCTATTTTGAATCAGCTTTTATCTCTGTATTTCATTTTATTTTTTGTTTGTTTTGTATTTACTTTCTTATTTTAAATATTATTTAGGTTTGATTTATTTTATTTCAGTTAGTTTTTATTAATTTATAGTTAGTAAGTTTAGTACTATTTAACATTTCAAATTAAAGTAAAAAAATACAATATTTATATTCTACTTTATTTCAGTTAACAAAAATGTATTTAATTTATTTGAGTATTTTTATCTTCTATTTTTATCTGGTTTTTGTTAATATTACTACTATTTAAATTAGCTTTCTTCTTTATATTTTCAGCTTTCATTTAAATTTTCCCCTTTAATTTTTTTAAATTAGTTTTTATATTACTATTTAGGTTAAATTATTTTATTTCAAATTAGTATTTTAACTAGTAATTATGATATTTTATTTTATTTCAGCTCAAACTAGTTTTTAATAGTAACCCTGCCACTCACATGCTATTATAAACTCCTGTGCACCGTTACTGAATAACCTGGCTGAAGCTGCATTTTAACATATGAATTCATATTCACATATTCAGATTTTCTGCAAACGTATAATGTGAGGAAAGCGATAGTAAGGTTCATCACCATGGGAACGGCTAAAATTATTATTCACCAGAGCCGCTTCTGATTTTTAAACACACTATTTCAGTTATAGACCCTGCAGCGGATCAATATTTTATAGAGGTTTTACAAGAAAATCATTGTGATGTCTTTGAGTATAGCTGATGTGTGTCAGTGCTGTTTGCGTGCAGATCTGCTCTGATCCGGGTTTGTTTGTCCTCAGCTGAACTCACATGCTTCCCCACACACACACACACACACACACACACACACACACACACTCACACACACTGCTGCTGCTTCTCTGAGCCAACCCAGAGACACACAGAGAGAGATTGAGAGAGAGAGACATAGCGAGAGACACTGAGAGAGAGAGAGAGAGAGAGAGAGAGAGATTGAGAGAGAGAGAGAGAGAGACAACCCAGAGACACACAGAGAGAGATTGAGAGAGAGAGACATAGAGAGAGACACTGAGAGAGAGAGAGAGAGAGAGAGAGAGAGAGACAACCCAGAGACACACAGAGAGAGATTGAGAGAGAGAGACATAGAGAGAGACACTGAGAGAGAGAGAGAGAGAGAGAGAGAGAGAGACAACCCAGAGACACACAGAGAGAGATTGAGAGAGAGAGACATAGCGAGAGACACTGAGAGAGAGAGAGAGAGAGAGAGAGAGAGAGAGAGAGAGAGAGAGAGAGAGAGAGAGAGAGAGAGAGAGAGAGAGAGAGAGAGACAGACAACCCAGAGACTGAGGCAATTCTGTGTCTGTTACAGTAGAGATCAAACAGGTAAACAACACACACACACACACACATATAAAATAAATTAATTATTTTATTAATCAACGATGCATTAATTTGATCAATTGCCAGTAAACACATTTATAATGTTAAAAAAGATTTCTATTTCAAATAAATGCTATTCTTTTGAACTTTCTATTCATCTGTGAATCCTGAAAAATATTTTAAATTGTAAAATAAAAATAACATTTTTATATTATTAATAAAAATAAATAAAAGTAGAAATTTTCGAATAAAAATGAATTAAACCTAAAGAGTAAGGAGTAAGAAAATAGTAAATAAAAATAAAAAGAGTAAAATACTGGTAGTGAAAAAATGAAAGAGAAGAATACAATAAAATAAACTTAAATTACAATTTAAACTGAATATATCATGATAAAAGCTAATTCAAAATATTAATAAAAACTTAAATAATAAATAAAATTTATGTTCATAAAATAAAGCTGGAATAAAATAAAATAGACATATTACATAAAAAGTTAACTATAAAACCTTTTTTAAACTAACTCTAAAATACTCTAAAATTATCAAAGAAAATGAAAGAAAAATCTAAACAACCAAACTAAAACTAAAAAGTCAATGAAAACAAAGTATTCTAATATAAAGTGTAATAGTATAGTAATGATACTAATATAAGACAGCTTGTTGATCATATGCTAAAAGTGAAAGATCATTGATAGAGAACAGGAGCGGTTCTGGACTGAAAGAAGGGTGAGAGTAAATGATGACAGGATTTATGGGTCAGTTATGTAATAATAATGCTGATCTGTCTATAGATGAATGTTTCCCTCAGACTCTATACTATAAAAGAACTAGTTACATTGGGTTCTGCTGGGAATCACATTCACATCGTTAGCAAAGAATGGAATTAATTCAGCAGAAAGTGCAGCATATGTGAGAATATTTCAAAACAGTGTCATCAGAACAGCATTTCATTAGCATGACTTTTAAATAGTCATTTTTTTCCCCACATTCTCAAAGATTTTCAAACTTTAACCCTTAATCAGTAAGATTTTTTAACCCTTGTGCGTCAATAAAAAAAAGTTACACATAGGTCCAAAAATGTCCGTGTCAAAAAACGGACTTAAGTTTGGTCTCATTTAAAGAAGACCCATGGCAGATTATTGTTGAAGTAAAAAAAGTTTAAAAAGTGAAACAAAAAAAAAGTTATACAGGTTTAAGTTTATGAAAATGATTTATGAACAATATTTTATATAACACATATATTTTATGAAACATTTTGAACTCTAAACCTGCTAGAAAATCAAAGCCATAAATCTAAACAAGTTGTGTTCCAAATTTGAGGTTGATATCTCAAAAAATGAGCTTTCAGTAAGATTTTGTTTGGGCGCAGTACCACATATTCCCATTAGATGCCAGCAAAACTCCGCTAGTGCTTGGATTTGTGATTTACAGTAGAGTTTTTCTCTCTTAAATACAAGCACACACACAGACAATTTTTTTTATGACACACATACAAACCACACTCTGACATCTATACCAACACACCCACACAATTATAGATGCATTATTTATCCAGTTGGCTCTATAATACGCAGAAGCAGAAAACAGGAATAAAGCCACTATTTGCTTTATAGGCTAAACCTGAAAAAGAAAAATGCCACCATCTGGTAAAAAATAGTTTAAAAAAAATATTTTGAAGCCTTGCCAACAGAATGAAAGCCTATTAACAAAAATTGCATAATTTTACTGTTAAACGGCACTGCGATTAAAAATAGCAGTTTTAATGGGGACATTTTTTTGTCCAAAAGATGCTGACAGGAACTATTTTTTGTACCTAGTGTACAATAGATTTATTAAAGGAAATGAGGGTGGAATATTAAAATTCCAATAAAAATACACACCTGTGCCTAAATTTATGCAATTAACATTAACACAGGCAAAATTATCAAAACAAAAATTGACAAAAATGTCCATAAGGTTGCACAAGGGTTAATGTTTTTGAAAGAGTCTCTTCTGCTCATCAAGGCTGCATTTATTTGATCAAAAATACATAAAAAAATGTGAAATATTATTACAATTTAAAACAGCTGTTTTCTATGTGAATCTATATTAAACTGTAATTTATTTCTGTGATCTGCAGCTGTATTTTCAGCATCATTCCTCCAGTCTTCAGTGTCACATGATCTTCAGAAATCATAATAATATACTGATTTACTGATCAACAAACATTTCTGATTATTATCAATGTTGAACACAGTTGTGCTGCACAATATTTTTATGGAAACTGATGCATTTAATTTTTCAGGATTCACAGATGAATAGAAAGTTCAAAAGAACAGCATTTATTTGAAATAGAAATCTACTGTAACATTATAAATCTCTTTACTGTCACTTTTGATCCGTTTAATGCATCCTTGATGAATAAAAGTATAATTTTGTCAGTAGTATGTGATATAAAAACTATCAAGTTTAGGTCTGGATTAACTGCAGAAAATATTCTACATGTGCATTAATTTGTAATAATTTTGCATGCACAGTGCATACATTATTCATTATTGCGGTCCAATCAAGATCTTTAAACAAGAGCAGGAACTGAACGTGAATGTGCTTTGTTTTGTAAATTGTTGTAAGTTTTGCCAAGTTGAAACCTCAGCAGTGAATTTTAATTAGTGTTTGCAGTCATTTTAATGCACTCTTAAACAGCCATGCAAGACTGCAGAACAATGCTTTCGACTGGCCAGCGCTTCAGGGCCATAAAGCCATTGCAACGGGATATTTTTATGGATTCAGAAATGAATGCATGAAAAAAACTAGAGTAAATTAGGCGTCTTTGTTTCCAGAGCGTGAGCTTTAGATGTCTGCGTAATTCCCCAGTGTTTGGTTGCATAAGGAGAAGAAAGACACGCCGGCTTTAATTATGAGAAGAGAAAGAACAAAGGAAGCATTGAGGTGTTATTCTTGACTTGCTAATTCCTAGAACTGATTGTTTCTTCACGTCTAGATCCCAGGCGACGCTACATGCACATGCATTTAATGTTTGACGGCTGTTTGTGCGGCAGAAAGCAGAAATGCTGAGGATCTTGGTGCATGTGGAAGTGATTGTGATGATGCAGCGCTTCTGGATGCATGATGCACAGACCGGCTTCAATCAAACAGGCTCCTCGTGGAAATATTCAAACTGATTCATTTGGCTTTACACCACGGCTGTTTGACACATTCTTTGCACATTTTGCTAGTAGCAGCTCTCCATTCTTGCAATAACTCTTCTTACTTGAATTGCATATGCAAATAACATTCAAAAGCAGTTGACAGTCATTTTTATTTGAATATTGTATTGCAATTTGCACTTCTGGTTAGATAAAGTTGAATGTATTTATAGAGCAAATGTACACACACACACACACACACACACAAGCTTATATATATATGTGTGTGTGTGTGTGTGTGTATGTATATGTACATAAAAATCCCAAAACTACTAAAATGAATAACAAATAACATTTATGAGCACAAATATGCTTCTATAAATATATTTTAGAAATAACGCATTTTTACAAACATTTCTCAAAATGCAGAATGCTCTAATTGCCTTCTTTTTGTGTTTGGGATTTATTGGCTGGGATTTTGATGGGCTCAGCTCTGTTCTGTCTGATTCCTGCCCTCAGCTCAACAAAAGCTACTTTCACCAGCAGTTATTAGTGTTTTAATAAAGTAGGTCTGTTTCACACAAACACCAGTAAAGAAAGACTTCAACATGTAATGCTGCGTTTCCTGCTGCTGCCACGAGATGGAGGCATTAACCAGCAGATCACAGGCAGATTGATTAATACACAGATAATAAACATCAGCTGATGAATACCTGCAGTTATGAAGACCAATGAGACGAACAAAAGAGCAGCATTTATGGTCTTTTTCTAAACGATTAGTATGTAATGTGATTCTAAAATCAATATTTTAAACAATTCCATGATTTTTTTATGATTTGATTAATTGCCATAAAATCACCACTGTATATCTTTTTATATATTTTCAGGGTTTTTGAACATCATAAGCATATTATTATTTCTAAATATTTTTATTAAACATGTTTTTTCATAGGTCATTTAATTGGATTATTTGCATTAACATCATTTAACATTAATCATTACATTTTTTATAACCAATATTTTTTTTTTTAAGTATGCCTGTGTAACATATTTTGAATATTTGTTTTTTTTTATATGTACTATATGTAAACCAGTGTTATTTAAGTATCATTAGGATACCATAATAAATATGATTTTTTATATTTTCAGTTCTCATTTTAATTTGAAAGTTTTAGGTCATTTCTATCTTTCTTGCTTTATTTTTAAATGCTTATCTATATAGTTTTTATAATTTTTTTTATTTTATTATTAGTTATTTTAGAACATCAAGATAAACTAAATGAAATGGAGAAATGTTGCCTTGGCAAAAAAAAAAAAAAAAAAGGATTTATATTTTATTTTATTTCAGTTAAAGTTCATTTTGTTTCAAGCAACAAAAATTGTTTTATGGTTTTAATTTTACTATAATAACCCTGACGCAAACTTGCCTTTGTTGTTTTTCAGTATTTAAATATGGATAGTTTGGTTTGCTTTTTTTAAATGAGAAAAAAGTCTGGAATAAGAACACTTTATATAAAAAAATTAAACTTTTATTGAATTTGTTTTTTCTTTGACTGCTATAAAGGCATGATAGTTTAATGACGGAGAAGTAGAGCAGGAGTGTTGAATAAGAAGAATATGGGCTTTGAAGCAGTTTGACCTCAGTAACTCTGTTTCTTTCCTAGTATATCTGCAGATCAGAGTGAATTACAGATGAAAACTCAATATCAATAATCAATCCATAACTCCATACAGCAGTCAAACAGTCAGCAATATTCACCCTTAATCGCTCATTATGAAGCAAGGCACATTCAGGATCATCGTAACCCGTCAGAGAGGTGAGTGCAAAATAAAGGCTGATTCTGGATGGATTTGGATGCTTTGTAATATTTTCAGACAACATCCAAAACAATATTAACACATTTGATTTGAATGACATGACATGTTTAAGCCGGCAACATTCAGTGGACGTTTCATAATAAAGATTTCACACTATGTGACTTAAACAGCATTATCTTTCAATTGCAAAATTTTCATAGTTGTAAATACAGCTAACATTTTTGAAATACGTTCATATTTTGTATGAAACATGCTATATAGGTATGTAAACCAGTGTTATTTCAGGATCATTGAGATACTACTATAGTTTTTATTAATATCTTGATTTAGATTTTATTTTTAGATTTTCTGTTTTCATTTTAATTAAAACAAATTAGTAATTTTGTTGTATGTATATATATATATATATATACACACACACACACACATACATACATATTTATAGTTTATTTCATTTCAAGTAAAAAAAAATTGTTTTATGGTTTTGATGTAAACTTGCTTTTGTCTTTCCAGAATTTTTACAGTTGTCTAAATACTTCTTTACTAAGAAAAAACTTTCCTTTAATGAAAGTGAAGCCTTGTTGTTGTTTTTGCAATGTGAGAGCATATGATAAATTAAGCACATTTTTTCCATTGTAATATAGTACTGTTATCTATAGAACCGAACACACTGAAAAAATTAAATAAAAAATAAATAAAAATCAGCGAATTAATCTGTAATTTTAAAGCATAAAGATTGAAACCTTTTCAGTGATTTTAATTCATCTCCATTAATGCTAATACATTTATTCTTATTCTAATAAATTAAAGGCAGTACAAAATAACACGTTGAGTAAAAAGAACAAAACTAATTTTCTCTTTTTATTTTGGGGTAAATATATCAGGGACATGTTCTTAAGAGAGAGGTTTTAAGAGAAATAAATGTGACCCTGGCTGTGAGAAGTATTTTTTTTTTTTGGTGATTTAGTTTTAAAATCATCCTTTATAAGGTAAAGAACATTCTGTGAAAATGTAACCTTGATATCTTTAATATCGACTGAGTAAGACCGTGCCAAAGATTGATATCACAGTGAAATGAATGGTTGAAGTCAAAGTTTGATGCTTATCTCATAATTAGATTCTGCCTGGATTTCACAGAGAGGGTCACATATATTAACCAGGCAAATAAAAGACACATTTCCAATACAAAAACACAATCTGAATCACATACATTAATGGTGTGATGTTAGAGCCGATCTGCAGATGCTGACCTGAGAAGCCGGACAGAAACCTCGTACACGGCAAACACCACCATGTTGACGGGAAACGCTCGCAGGCAGTTTATTCCCAGGCTTCTGAAGAAAATCCCCAGTCCTTCGTTCCGTAGCGTCTCAGTCACGCAGTGAAGCAGTCCTCTGTATCTCCTCTCTCCTCGGACTCCGTCCATCTGCAGACGAGCTTTGATCACGTCCATAGGTGTCCCGACGGACCAGCCGGCCATTCCTGCCAATCCACCGGACAACAGCACCACCGTCCACTCTGACAACACACACACACACACACACTTAACCCTAGAAAACAGCGTTCTCAAACTCAATCCCTGCATAGTTTAGCTCTTTACAGAGATTTACAGACTCTCAGACACATTGATCATCTGAGATACACTCTTTGATAAACTGTAAAGCTGATGCCATTCTGAACCACACGAGGGCCACAGTCTGAAAAGACAAAGAACTCGTGCGAGAATCAACATCTGAACACTCTTACAAGCCTCAGACAACACCCAACTGAGAGAGACAAAGGTTTCACACCTCATGAATGAATACACTACAGGGATCACCCAACCACTATGCAGCTATTCATATTTTAATGTCATTTGTGTGTCTGGTAAAAGATCTCATTCTCTTAAACAATACGACAGACAGCCATCAAGATGAGAAAACACTGAAAACAGAGTACTCCCAGTGTCTTTGATGCAAATGACCTTCTGTCCCAAAAGGTGATAACTCTACTTGATCAATGCAAATTCCAATAGTTAGTCCCTGTCTACATTTCGGGGGATGTTTATCTTAATCAGCTTTCCATTGATGTATGGTTTGTTATGATCGGACAATATTTGTCTGAGATACAACTATTAGAAAATCTGGAATCTGAGGGAGCAAAAAAATCTAAATATTGAGAAAATCTCCTTTAAAGTTGTTCAAATGAAGTTCTTAGCAATGCATATTACTAATCAAAAATGAAGTTTTGATATATTTACAGTAAGAAATTTACGAAATATCTTCATGGAACATGATCTTAATATCCTAATGATTTTTGGCATAAAAGAAAAATGCATATTTTGACACATGCAATGTATTTTTGGCTATTACTACAAATATACCCCAGCGACTTAAGACTGCTTCTGTGCTCCATGGTCACATATATCATTGGTTTGGACTCGTATCATCGAGAATTCAATATGAATATTCACAAAGCTGGAATGCTGCGCTTTGCAACAATAAACCTACAACCTTTGGTGAGAAGCAGCAGCGGTCGTCCAGAAGTGAGCAGAGAAAAGGTACTCCTCTCAGAAAACGCACAAATAAAGATAAGTTTAGATCATTTAGAAGGGCATTGGGATCCCTAACTTAATGAACAAATGTTTGTGAAAACCTCAAATTTGACCAAAACTTATATAAAATAAAATTTTTCACTTCTTTTGCCGGTAACTCAAAATTAGCACATTAACTTATTTTGCCAGCATGGCTCACAAATGATCAAACTTTGCTGTCACTCAGTCTACTCCAGTTTTTTATCCAGTAAAAGCTCTTTTAGTGTAATTGTAGAAACGCTGTCAAATCTGGACTGATTTTGATCAAGAAAGCGTCAGAATAACTGCAGTCATATCTCCAGATGAACTCTTACTGGACTGAAGCAGCTCAGCTTTACTTGATTCTCCATCAATCATTTTCTAGATAAATCAGTGCGTCTCAAATCTGATCATCAGGATCTTTTGAGGAGCGTTTGTTTCCTGAAGCATTACTTTCAGTGTTCCTCAGCGGAGGAATGATCTTCATCTCACATCTTCTGAGGAGCATTTATTTCTTCATCTCTCAATCAGCATTGCATTGCATTATATACAATCTCACCTTACTGAGACATATTACTGGAGTGACCACTGATATTTATGTCAGTATCTGTTATAAAGATCTCATTGATTTGCATTACAAGCATCAGAATTTCATCATATATATCAGCATCTGCAGCAAATTGCATAGAGCAGGGGTCACCACGCTCGGTCCTGGGGCCCGTTTCAGAAAGGAGGTTCAGTGTAAACTCTGAGTATGTTAACCCTGAAATGAGGGAAACTCTGGGTTTTCCGTTTCAAAATGGGAGGTTTATCAAACCCGAGAAAGCAGGGTAAGTCAAGCCCGTTTCTGAAAGAGAGGTAACTTATGTTCAGAGTCAGTTACCGTGGTAACTAACTCTGTGAACCTAACCTGGTCGGGAGCAGGTTTTCTTCGGTAAACCCGGAATTTCTTTCGGTCTCCTCCTCCTTTTTAAAGTGTTAGTCTAAATACCTTATTGATTCATTCACGCTGAAAAATTGCATTTCTGGTGCAAGTACATATATCTAAAAATTCTTAATATGCATTGAATATATGAAAAAATTGTCTATATTTAGTCTTGTTTCCTGGGGGGATTTTCCTTTTAAGTGCATTTTACATAAAACAAGTAAAATTGTCCTCCATAGGGTAAGAAAAATAACCTTAATGCAAACGGAAACAAGAATATTTTTTAATTTCTTACCCCATTGGAAGATAATTTGCAAAATAAGAAAAACATCGGAGATGCAGAGCACAAGTCCGCTGTATGCAGATTTTAAGGAAAGTATGCATTGCTCTCACGCTCTTTCTGAGAATTTTTTCCTGAGCACAAATCCGTCAAAGAGGGGTATCACAGGACTGTGCCAGTGGTGTAGAAATCGGTTTAAATGAGGCTAATCTGATAAATGACATTCACTAACATCTTTCTGTGACCTCTGGAAGTAACCCAATTATCAGAATTTCCTTCAGGATTTCCACTGTGGGTGGATGCATTGATGACAAGCATATCCCACCATCACTCCTTCTGAAAATGAAACTGATTACTGTATATGGAAGGATGCCAGATGGAGGGGTAGTACGAGCCGTAACCACCACCACAGCTGTGAAATAAACCAATTATTCACAATTTGTTGGTCATCTTTATTTCTTAATACAAAAGTTATTCTTTTTACTTTTGGATTTTTAGAAATCTTTCAATACTCGACCATCTCCTCTTCATCTGTCAGTGGTGCTGGTGCTTGCTGTCGACAAGTCAGTGGTTAATATTATTACTCTAATTAAGATATGTAACAGGTTGGATTAGAGAATGTTTAATTATGTGAAAAAAGTGTTAGACTGTGGAAAAAGTTGCATCGCATTGAAATAGACATTGAATGATATTTAATGTCAAATGTTTGTAAAGTCATTTAGCCCACACCCATGAACCTTTCATGTTTAAAGCTTTACCTTGATTCAATTGTGTTTTTATACTTCATTTTTACCTGCTGACACGTTCTTGTTTCATTTTTGTCTTTTTCCTTTTTTTGTGGCCATGGGATACCATTAAAATGAATATTAGTTCAATAATTTACAGTTTTCACCTCTGATATTATGACAGTTAAGTTATAGACAGTTATTAAGAATTAATGTTACGCATTGATGGAAGTACGCGCGCTGACGTCTTTTTGGCGGGAGCTGTTGCCATGGTGAATCGTAATTTCGGCGCTCCGCTGATCATGACTTTACATAGCCGTGGTGCACGAGCTTAACTCAGAGTCAACCTACTCAGAGTTGAGTAAACTAACTCAGTTCAGCTGTTCTATAACCAAAAACTCAGAGTTTCCCATCTCAGAGTAAGTCAAGTCAGAGTTCAAGTTTAAACTCAAGAGTTGGTTTAACCTCCTTATTGAAACGGGCCCCTGGAGGGCCGGTGTCCTGCAGAGTTTAGCTCCGACTTGCCTCAACACACCTGCCTTGAAGTTTTAAGTATACCAAGCAAGACCTTGATCAGCTGGTTCAGGTGTGTTTGATTAGGGTTGGAGCTAAACTCTGCAGGACACCAGCCCTCCAGGATCAAGTTTGGTGACCCCTGGCATAGAGTCTCTGGATTAAACTGAGCTGTTTCTTTACTCCATATTCTCACTATAATCAGACTATATGAGCCGTAAAAGCCTGATGGATCAAATATAATAATAGAAAAACACAAATGCAAACTTTTTTAGATTATTATTAGTGCTGTCAAACGATTCATTGCGTCCAAAATAAAAGTTAATGTTTACATAATATAGGTGTGTACTTTGTATATTTATTATGTATATATAAATACACACACAAGCATGTATATATTTAAGAAAAATATGTTTGTAAATTAAATGTATTTACATGCATATATTTATATAAATAAATATAACTATTTTCAAAATATATACTGTATGTGTGTGTATTTATAAACACACTACTGTTTTGAATGCAAGTAATCGCGATTAATTGTTTGACGGCACTAATTATTATTTAAAATTTTGTCTGATGATTCAATAAGCTGTTCCATCTGACCAAATGATTCACTTGAACTGTGAATCAGTGCATGATTCAGTGAATCATTTAGGTCTGTTCTGGACTGAAATCTATCATACACTAAAAAAATAAAGGTGCTTCACGATGCCATAGAAGAACCTTTTTTGTCTAAATGGTTCCATAAAGAATCTTTAACATCTGAAGAACCTTTCTGTTTCACAAAAGCTTCTTTGTGGAGAAAGAAGGTTCTTCAGATTATAAAAAGGTAAGAAAGAGATGGTTTGTTAAAGAACCTTTGACTGAATGATTCTTTGTGGAACCAAAAATGGTATCGCTGTGAATTACCTTTTAAGTACCTTTATATGATTTCAGAAGACTTGAAATATTGTGCATGAGTCATATGGACTACTGTTATGGTGCTTTTTTGAAGGAAAACAGAAAATTCTCTTGCACAGAAGAAACGAGTCAGGTTTGGGTGGACAGGATGGTGAGTAAATGACAGAAGGTTTTGTTCACCTGGCTCTTTCTGTCCTGCAGGTGAAAGCAGTGAACACAGAGTGCTGTAGGTTAAGAAGTAGGTGGCGAATGACGGCCCGTCTCTCAAGGCCAGAGGTAGAGCTCCTCTGTAAAGGCCTAAAACACCCTCCTCTCTGGCGACGCTCAGAAGACAGTGGATCGGCCCGCTGTATTTGGGTTTGAGTCCGCTCCTCTTACTCTCCATCTGACACTGAAGACGAACCTTCACGAAGTCACCAGGTGACATTACAGAGATCTAGGAACACAGAATATATAACATAATGAAAGTTTTGATCACTTTGTGTATGTTTTATTGAAAATCAGGCTTGTGTTTCTTGGTTTTGCTATGTATACACACACTTAAAAATAAAGGTGCTTAAAAGGTTCTTCACAGCGATGCCATAGAAGAACCATTTTTCAGTCAAAGAACAATCTCTTTCTTACCTTTTTATAATCTGAAGTACCTTCTTTTGCTACAAAGAAGCTTTTGTGAAACAGAAAGGTTCTTCAGATGTTAAAGATTCTTTATGGAGCCATTTAGACAAAAAGGTTCTTCTATAGCATCGTGAAGCACCTTTATTTTTAAAAGTGTACTTATCATATAGAATACTTGTCGAACGGTTGGAAACATTATGATTTTGTTATGTTTTTGAGCATTACACCGAGGCTGCATTTATTTGATCAGAAGTACTAAATTATTACAATTTAAAACAGCTGTTTTCTGTGTGAATATCCGTTAAACTGTAATTTAAATAAATCTGTGATGCAATGCTGAATTTTCAGCATCATTACTCCACTCTTTCCTTCAGAAATCATTCTAATATTAAAGTTTATTTAACAATTAATCAAATTTATTTAATAATCAACTCTCATAGAAACTGAGTGGTTATATAAATACTAAATGTAAATATAAATACTGAAATTGCATATGAGGTATTTTAATGCAATTAAGTTTCCCATGATTTACCCACCCTCAAGGCATCCTATGACTTTCTTCTTTCAGATGAATATAATCAGAGTTATATTAAAACGGAGTGTCTAGTTACACTAAGTGCAAATAGCCCACCTTGTTGGCAGAGGGTATTTACACTAACTCCACCCAACAACATGTGATTGGGCTAGTTAGCATTACAAAAGAGGACTGTTAAACATCAGCTTCAGTGGTGTAGATGGTAAAGTGTGTACATCAGTCATTTTGACACAATCGACCCGAGTTCAAACCCGCCTTTTGCCGAATTTTTTCCCTCCCTTTCCAAATCTCATATCACAAGAAAAATTAAGGAAATAATAAAAAAAAGTTGAAAATAAAGTTTCGGTTAGGGTAAGTGTAGGGAGGGCATCCATTTAATAATCTGAATTAAAATTATAACAGTACTACAATACTGAGGTACAGATAATTGCCACTATTTGCATTAAGTAGTATAAATAGCAGAAAATCCTGCTATTTTAACAGTGTTAATAGAATCTATAGCTATTTGTACTTAGAATCAGAATGAGCTTTATTGGCCAGGTATGTTTACACATACAAGGAATTTGTTGTAGTGACAGAAGCTCCACAGTGCAACAGGAAGACAGCAACAGGAATAATATATAAATAAATAAAAGAATAAAAGAATAATATACAAATAGGCAATGTACAAAGCAGCAACAACAATATATAATACAGACAACTATGTATGTACAGGTCAAGTATGTGCAAATTAGAAATGAGAAATAAAAATAAAATAAGAGTGTGGTGAATGGATAATGTATTATAGTTGTGTGTTCCACGTTTATTGTTGAGTGTTCATGAGATGGATTGCCTGAGGGAAGAAACTGTTCCTGTGTCTGGTCGTTCTGGTGCTCAGAGCTCTGTAGCGTCGACCAGATGGTAACAGTTCAAAGAGGGAGTGTGCTGGATGTGAGGGGTCCAGAGTGATTTTACCAGCCCTTTTGCTCACTCTGGATAAGTACAGTTCTTGGAGAGTGGGGAGGGTTGTACCAATGATTCGCTCAGCAGTCCGGACTACCCTCTGTAGTCCTCTGAGGTCAGATTTGGTAGGTGAGCGGAACCAGACAGTTATTGAAGTGCAGAGGATGGATTCAATGATGGCAGAGTAGAATTATTTCAGCAGCTCCTGTGGCAGGTTGAACTTCCTCAGCTGGCGAAGAAAGTACATGTGGGGGAGAGGGGGGTTGCTGGAGGTGTTAATGGTTGTGTGGAGAGGTGTTTAGGGCGGGTGTGGGGTGATTTTTCAAAACGACAATAAAACTCGTTCAAGTCGTCTGCCAGGTGTTGATTCTCCAGAGTGCTGAGCATATCTAGATATGCTAGTATCTAGCAAGATACTAGCATATCGCAAAAAAAACACTGCTATTTTCACTTAGTGCAAATAGCTGCTGCCATATAAAAAATTGCCCTGGCTCTTCCAAGCTTTATCATGGCAGTGAATGTGTGTTGAGATCTTGAAATCCAATAATGTGTATCATCCATTATAAAAAGTGCTCCACATGGCTCCAGGGGGTTAATAAAGGCCTTCTGTAGCGAATCAATGCATTTGTGTATGAATACAGTACTATAGTACTACTAATACGCTACAGAGCCTTTCGCACCGCAGGAACTAATTGTGGAATTTATATTCTTAATTAATAAAGGAATATAGTATTAGTACTATAGCCTACTGAATGCCATAGCATAGACTTCTTCATGGCTAGTGTTTGCGTGGGCCATTTAATTTCATTCTGTAACGTACTTGTTCTACAGATCTGTGTACTATTGTTAACTGCTACTGTTTTTGACAGCACTGATAACATCTGACAGATATCATGATATTTTTTGCATTTCCCTTACCAAATGTGCTATCCTGTCAGCGATAACCTATCCATGTTTTTTTTTTTTTGATTGTCAGTTTAAGTGCCGATGCAGTGTTGCCAGATATTGCTATAAAAACAAAAAAACAAAACAAAAAATAAACCAAAATTATTTCAAATCTTTTGCAAATAAGATAAGGTAAAGATATCGCTGACCCTAAACTGCAACTTCCGACTTTATTAACTTTCTAAAATGTCAAATTAAGTGGAAAAGACAAGTCCAAAAATGTGTATAGTAACTGGACATAGGACTAGCGTAAGCGCCAGTGGGAATATGCGTGAGAACCAAGTTTTGTTTACAGCAAAAGAAAATCAGCCTCCTCTTGAATAAATAATCTTTCCATTGATGTATGGTTTGTTATGATAGGACAATATTTGTCTGAGATACAACTATTTGAAAATCTGGAATCTGAGGGTGCAAAAAAATCTAAATATTGAGGAAAATCTCCTTTAAAGTTGTTCAAATTAAGTTCTTAGCAATGCATATTACTAATCAAATTAAGTTTTGATACATTTACAGTAAGAAATTTACTAAATCTCTTCATGGAACATGATCTTTACTTAATATCCTAATGATTTTTGGCATAAAAGAAAAAATGATAATTTTGACCAGTATTGTTGGCTATAAATATACCTGTGCTACTGATGACTGCTTTTGTGCTTTAGGGTCACATATCGAAATCCTCTGACATTTTTATTTACAAAGCCTCGTTTTGTACTGCTAATTGGTGTTTTGTTTTGCTCTCTCTCCTTACGCTATGCCTACGTCATCCGCTGGAACGCCACTCTCTCATGTGAGATTACGGCTTATAGCATTTTAAATATGGACATTTTCTTACACAAACGCATCAGTTTACTTCAGAAGGCCTTTATTAACCCTCCAGAGCCATATGGAGCACTTTTTATAATGGATGGACGCACTTTATTGAGCTTCAATATCTCAACACCCATTCACTCCCATTATAACGCTTGGAAGAGCCAGGATATTTTTTTAATTGTATTCGTCTGAAAGAAGAAAGTCATATACATTTAGGATGCCTTGAGGGTGAGTAAATCATGGGATACTTATCATTTTTGGGTGAACTGTCCTTTAAAGCAGATCTCAGACCTGTGCCACTCCACCTGCCAGGCCTGACAGAAACACATCGAGCTTGGTGTTGGGAGCGCCGATCCCGCGGATCTGAGCCAAACACTGCAGACAGTTCCGGTAAGTGCCAAACACCACAGATGACGTCATGGATATAGTAGTGACCGGCAAAGCCATTCCCTTAAAGAAGCCATGGACCTGCAGCAAAACACGAGCATGAGAAATCAGACAGAGAACTAACTACATCTGGCAGATAACACGTCAGAATCAGAATGAGCTTTATTGCCAGGTATGTTTACACATACAAGGAATTTGTTTTCGTGACAGAAGCTTCCACAGTGCATCAGAATGACAGTGACAGAACAAAAACACAGATAATAAAAAGAATGAAAAAAAATAGAACAAGTAAATAGGGAATAACACTATACAAACTGACAATTGTATGTACAGGTATATTACAATAGACAGTTTTGTATGGGCGGGTATATTATGTGCAAATTGAAATGTAGACTAACTATGTATGATAGATAAATAAGTGTATAATAGTGTTGTATGTTCCACAATTATTGTCAAGTGTTCATGAGATGGATTGCCTGAGGGAAGAAACTGTTCCTGTGTCTGGTCGTTCTGGTGCTCAGAGCTCTGTAGCGTCGACCAGACAGTAACAGTTCAAAGAGGGAGTGTGTTGGATGTGAGGGGTCCAGAGTGATTTTACCAGCCCTTTTACTCACTCTGGATAAGTACAGTTCTTGGAGAGTGGGGAGGGTTGTACCAATGATTCGCTCAGCAGTCCGGACTACCCTCCGTAGTCTTCTGAGGTCAGATTTGGTAGCTGAGCTGAACCAGACAGTTGATGGCTAATTTCGCTGGTACTTGTGACTAGTGACAATAAAGGGCTACTACTACTACTACTGCTATTGAAGTGCAGAGGATGGATTCAATGATGGCGGAGTAGAACTGTTTCAGCAGCTCCTGTGGCAGGTTGAACTTCCTCAGCTGGCGAAAGAAGTACAACCTCTGCTGGGTCTTCCTGACAATGGAGTCTATGTGAATGTCCCACTTCAGGTCCTGAGAGATGGTGGTGCCCAGGAATCTGAATGACTCCACTGCAGTTACAGTGCTGTTCATGATGGTGAGTGGGGGGAGTGCAGGGGGATTTCTCCTGAAGTCCACAATCATCTCCACAGTTTTGAGCGTGTTCAGCTCCAGGTTGTTAAGACTGCACCATACAGCCAGCTCTTTAACCTCCTGTCTGTAAGCAGACTTGTCACCGTCCTGAATGAGACTGATGACTGTGGTGTCATCTGCAAACTTCAGTAGCTTGACAGAGGGGTCTTTAACTGTGCAGTCGTTGGTGTAGAGCAGGGGTTCTCAAAGTCTACATTCAAAGGTCCAAATCTGAATTTTCATCAAAGTCAAAGGTCCGGAACTATTGGTTATCATATATCATATGTATATATCATATACCAGCTATATCATAACTAGATACCTAGCTGGGGACTACTTTCAGGCGCTGCATAATATCATTGCGCCTGCTGCACCCACGGTACGGCAGCAGAGTTCCTTGATTATTACGCCGAAACAAGAGTATAATCTACCTAGCCATATCAGCCTAGAAAATCGCAACTTTTCATTTTCCGCCGGTCTTATTGCACGATGTAACTACAGAAGAGTCAAGTTTTAAATAGGAAAATTATCGAAACTCTTTAGTCATTTTTGATTAAGATGCTAATGGTCTAATCCGATTCAATGATCTATGCTAAGCTAAGCTAAAAGTGCTACCACCAGACCCGGAGATCAGCTGAATGGATTCAAAAATGGTAAAACTCAACTGTTGATCTCTAGGGGAGTTGTAAAATGAGCCTATTTCCAAAAAAGTGGAGTGTTCCTTTAACAGTTCTTAATACAAGTTTAGCTGATTTCAGTTTCTGCCTATTGGTCGGTATAAGATGAACCAAACAGTGATCAGAGAGTCCTAAACTGCCCGTTGGACAGAGTGATATGCAGCTTTTATTGTTGTGTAACAGTGATCCAATATATTACTGTCTCTGGTGTAGGGCTGTAATCAACCAAAGAAAATCTTGGTCGACTGAAGTCCTGAAACTTTCGACTAAAAATCGACTAAAAATGACGTTGTGGAGAGAAAAAAAACGTACGTTACATTAATTAGATACGCACTGTGCTCAGTACTTGGTAGCCTTGTTGTCTGCCTAAATTAATTATAAATAAACATAAAAAACTAATAGGCTATTTGCAGTATATTAAATCGTTTTTGACCTAATTATTTTGCACTGAAATGAGTCTGACACACGAGTCTGTCGTCTCTGACAGCGGTGCATCACGTGCACCTGCGCAATATCATAGCCTGTGATTTCTGAAAACAGTACTATGTTGTCAACTAGTGATATCACAAGAACTTTTGAGGAATTTGCAACATAATTTAGAAAATTATTTTTGTCATATGTTATAAGTATAACTGTCAGACACTATCATTTCAGCCGCTCTGCGCAGCTCGCACAGAGCGAGGCTGAACATAAGAGCTCAGCTTCGCGGCTGAGACACGAATAGACTTAAAGCTTTTACTCTTAATAAACACAAAAGGCGCGTCCACTTTAATAAAAAAATAATATTTATTAAACAAACAAGAGCAGAAACCAAATAAAGTGCATAACTGAAAAATAAAGCATCTTAGGCTCAAAACTAACACAAACAGTGGGCACAGCGCAATTGCGCAATATTGTGAGAACTGAGAACTGATCGCGCGCTGTGTGAGAACTGAGAAAGTGGAGCACTTCTATCCTATTCCGCCTATCGCGCCTTCACTAACTTTAAGTTAATCAACAACGAATTGTGACTCCTGGGAAAAACGGGATGTCTGGTCACCCTATCCCTATAACCATTCAGTTGCTGAGGCCATTGTTTCAGATCGCTAGTTTGCGTTTTGGTAGCGTATTCGCCCACTGCGGCTGCCATACTGTGAGATATACAAACGCCCCTCATCTGATTGCGATCCAGTGACAGGGACGCACATTTTAAAAGACAAGACAGTCAACTTAGCCTATAGGATGCATTTTGAATGTCCGGTAGTCCTCAAATAACATTTTAGTCCCGTCTCGTCTCGTTAACGAAGACGCGCATACATTTCGTCATAGTTTTTATCATCAGATATTAATTTTATCTCGTCAACTTCTCGTCTTAGTCACAGAAAAAAGGTTCGTTAACGAATATTTTTCGTCGTCCTCTTCGTTAACGAAATTAACACTGGTTCTTTGGAAGGAGACAGCTTCTTGTTTTTACACTAGCTTATTATTAAATAAATAATATTCAGCATCAAACCTTCTAAAGCCTACTTATCTGTCTCTCTTCTCCAGTGGGTTGGGCTAATCCAAAAAAAGTGAAAACAATGGGGGTGTTCTGAAAACAGACTGTTACCTGTGAAACAGGGGTGCTCTGAAAACACCCCCATTAGCAATTAGTGCTTTCCACCTGATGAAATGAGCGCGGCCAAACTGATGAAATGAGCGCGGCAAAAAATCGACCAATCAGATTTTTGGTCGAACCAGACCATATCGACCAATTAATCGACTAATCGACTGGGACGTTACAGCCCTACTCTGGTGGGACATGTAACATGCTGTGTGTATTTTGGCAGGAGAAATGTGCTTTATTAAAGTCCCCTAGAATGATTAAAACAGAGTCCGGGTGTTGTTTTTCTGCCTCTGTGATCTGATCAGCAAATTTCTGTAAAGCTGAGCTCACGTGCGTTTGCGGAGGAATGTAAACACTCACGAAAATGAACGTGGTAAATAGAAAGGCTTACAGTTAATGAAAAGCACTTCTAGATCAGGATTAAAAGAACTCTGCAGTTGTTTTTATTAGTTTGTCCTGTCTTTAGTTATATCCCTGCAATCAGTTTCACCAGAGACGAATTGCATTCGGCAGTACACACCACCCGATATTTCACTGGTTTTCGACTATTCTGATGCTTTGGGAAAGGGGACAAGGGAAGTGGTGTGTGGCCAAGTATGGTGACCCATACTCGGAATTTGTGCTCTCCCCATCCAAGTGTACACACAGTAGTGAACATACACCCAGAGCAGTGGGCAGCCATTGCTGCGGCGCCCGGGGAGCAGTTATGGGTTTGGTGCCTTGCTCAAGGGTCTCACCTCAGTCGTGGTATTGAGGGTGGAGAGAGTGTTGGTTATTCACTCCCCCACCTACAATCCCTGCCGGACCAGAGACTCGAACCCATGACCTTCGGGTTACATGTCCAACTCTCTATCCATTAGGCCACAACTGCCCTCTTTGCTGGACATTGTAGTCGGCGGAGCAGCGGCGCTGATCAAACGCTTCAGGACGCGCAGAGAGGGGAAGCGAGCCGGCACGCTCGTGAAGCTCAGACATCAGTCTGAGTTATTTTTTTACTTTAGTTATTTCCATGAGTACAAATCTTAATGTTTAAGCATATAATGATATTCTAGGGAATTGTGTGCTTCCACACTGACTCAATCAATCATGTCTTTTTGAACCGTGTCTTATACACAGAGACACTGTCATGTTAGAATAGAAAAGGGTCCTGTCCAAACTGTTGCTATAAAATTAGAAGCACACAATTCCCTAGAATATCATTATATGCTTAAACATTAAGATAGAAATGACTAAAGTAGTCAAACATGTTCATTAGAAGGGGGTGCCAATACTTTTGGCAATATAGTGTATTTCCTTCAAATGTGCGAGACTTTCAATTAATTCGCCACCTTTGGTAAATAACTAGAAGAACAACAAAGTGGAGTAAATGATAAAACTATTTATGCTGCAAACCATTGCCTTTATAAATATGACGAGACATTAAAATATTATAAGAAACACCAATCTGCAAGGAAGCAGCATAATGAGCTGTTTTGTACAGCTGAAAACGACACCGGAAGTCTTGCACATTCAAGTTATAAATGGCCATGCTGCTCTTACATTAAAAATAAGGTGGATGGCTTAAACTTCTGCATTTTCTGAAAGAAATATGAGTTTTGTGTTTTATGTTTTTTTGCATTAATTTCGAATAATGGTGGGAACGGCCTCAAAATTTCAAAGAAACCATAAGTAGGCCTATGATGATTTTTTTTTGAATATATGATTTAAGAGTGGTGGCCATGCAGAAATAGTTATTTCTGTTAATTAAAAATAAAACTAAAAGGCATAAGAAACTTTTTCGTAATTTTTTAACTAAAATAAAAAAATGTATCTATAGTTACCAGGGCAACATTTCTCATTTTCATTTAGTTTAACTTGATGTATTAGAATAACAAAAACTGAAATAAAAATTAACTATATAAACATTTAAATTAATAATAACAAAAATTACAAAAACAAAATTACTAAAATGAAATGAGAAAAATAAAACCAGTTCAAAACAAATAAACTCTATAATAGCATCTCAGTGATACTTAAATAACACTGCTTCACAGGAATGGCTGTGCAGTTGCTATAAGTGCGTTTTAGGGTTTCTTTATTACTTTATTTACTGAGTAAAGACAGATTTGAGGAATTGCTCTTCAATATGAAAGTGCATTAATCATTAAACATGAAGCAAATGTATGTTTCATACCCCTTCTTTTTTGATGGTGGTTACGAAGCAGTGCCAGATTCCAGTGAACTGTTTCTGAGTTTGGATTCTGACCTGTGCAGGGGTCAAATCAACATATTCAGGAGATGATGTTACAGCAATGCATGTCTGAAATTATGAGCCAAACATAATATAGCATTTAATAATAATGTGTGATTGGCTGGAATAAGTGTACTTTGACAGTATCCAGAGGATAACCGACCGCCACACCACACGCTCCTGGAACACAACAACAGCTCATCAGAACAGTTTTCCTGCAATATGTGATGAATGACATGCACTTGAGTATGACCCATACCAATATCAATCATTCTGAAGAGTCAATAATTGATACTCGGAACATATTGTTGAGTACTAATTACAAGTAATTAGTAGAATAAATTAGTAGAGGTATAAGACCTCAACACTGGTCTGATACAGGAGACGCCTTAAATGTGTGCAGTTTGTTCACATGATCTGTGGGGAATCTGATCAGTGGAATGCATATAAATACTGTGCTTCATTCAACACTAGGATTATGTCTAATAGAGATCTGCAATACAGTATGAACAGTAATGTGTTAATTCTTTCAATTTTTTTTATTTTTAATTTTAAAAAATATTTTTATTTTCCTTATTTTTGTTATTAAATTATTGTCTTATTGTGCATTTCCAATTAAAATGGACTTTTATGAATGTGTTATTCAACACAAGGTGTGACTAATGATGAATGACCTTATATTATTGCTGTTTTTCTAATTAAATGAAGAGAGTACGTTTTAGATTACAATTTTTTTTTTTCAATCTATTAATTCTATGTTTCATTTCCAATTAAAATGGACTCACATGTTTTATTATTATTATTATTCCCCCCTCTCTCTCCTTGGGAACAAACCAAATGTAGGCGATTCCTTGCATGCACTAATTGTTTTTATGAAAGAAAAAAAGTGCTACCATACCATTACTGTACATATCCAGAGCACTGCGATACACAACACGCTCCAGCACAGACTCTCTCAAAAACATCCGACTTACATCAGAGAATTTAACAAGACAAACCACTTTGTACTGTACCTCCAAATGATCCTGCTAGGAAGTCTGCGAAATGCATCGTCCCATCTAACGTTAGTGATTCTAATCGTTCATGACATTGTAGCCTATTAAAGTTTCTGATAGCCTAAGTAGGCTAATTGCATAACGCAACGCTGTCGTGCTCCAGTCAAGGTTGTAGGTGTTTTTGATCTTTTGTAACTGTCCCTCATTCTCACGTGGTTCCTCTGCAACTGCACCAGCTTGTTTATGCATGCTCTTATTTAGTAACAACTTGATTTTACTGACACCGGTGCATGCATAACACGCGATGTGCATTTATTTGATCAAACTTTAAATAAAATGTTTATATTTCTACATGCTCACGACAGGCGATCAGTTGCATTCTGTGTGTTACGCACTTGATGAATAAAGCTTTATTTAATCAGTCCGGATCGATTACAGACGAGTGAATTTATTCTCCACACGCATTGCAGCATAAACACGCTGATGCAACGCGGAAGAGAAATTACAAGTGCAATGAATCTTTTTTTGGCTCGATTCCTTTCGAAAGATTCGGTCGAGTCGATTCGCGAATCACTGGACGAAGCGAGTCAGTAGAACCATGATCTTGAAAATATAGCGACAGCAGCGGTATCGTGCCAAATATTTAACCTAAAAAATACTATACAATGTAATTTACAAGGTTAGAAGGTTAAATGAATGATCACAGCACAAATGATAGCGCCGAAGAAAATCACACAACATTTTTGATGTTTTATGATGATATGTCACGATAACATTATTATGATGCTTTTCTCTTTATGTGAATGTAAACCCAGATTTGTCTTGTTTTTGATGTAAGTGCAAATATTGTCAAAGATACAGTTATGTTTTCCCTGATGTTGTTTGTATTATGTTTCTGAAAAAAAAAAGTTTTTGTTTATTGAGTGGATTTTTTTATATATATACTTTTTCTCCAAGTGCCTCCTTATTAAACAATTTTGGTCTGACTTGTCAAAATTCCTTGCTTTAAAATCCAGTTTAGATATTGATTTAACTGTGTGTGAAATATTCTGTAATTTTTCTAATCGTAAACAACAGAATATGTAGGAAATGTATTTATTTTGTTGGCAAAATAGCCTGTTATATTCATAAATGTAAATTTTTAATAATTTTCTTTGTGAATTCAATTACCTAATTATGACACTAAAAATAATAAAGGGCTCTCTAAAAATATTAACAATATCAAAGTGTCAAACTGTATAAAGATCTGTTGAATAGGCTAAATTGATTTGCACTTTTCCCCCCTATATCCTTTATTGTCTTCCTTTATTATTTACTTTACTTTTAGTCATTTAGCAGACGCTTTTATCCAAAGCGACTTACAAATAAGAAAAAAAATTATAATTATTTCTTATTTATGCTGGCATCCAATGTTGTGTTTAAATGTTGAAGTTATTCTTGTTATACTTGCAATAAAAATTTGTTTTATTGAATCTCTTTCATATAAATGTCTATCTAAAATAGCAATTTTGCTGAGTAAAAACTTAAATGAATCGTTCGATCCGAACGAACCGATTCACTCCAACGAGTCGGACTCTCCGGCGCTAGCGCTACTACGGCAAAGGCGCGTCATGAATATTAATGAGCCCAACCTCCTATGGCTTGTCTCGGCTACTGAATATTAAAACACCTAGCGATGACGTTCTCTGTAACCGTCCAATAGCGAAGACCCGCCTCAGTCAGGAAAAGCGCGCATGACACCAAGAGAAGGAACAGGAATCCTTTTTAAATCCGCGGCTCGGGATTGGATGCACGCACACATACCTCCTCACCGACACCCATCCACCCAGAACCCGCCACACAAACAGACAGTGAACCCTGCAGGTGGTAGTCAAGCCAGTAGGTGAAATTATCCACTGGAGATCCGCTGCCGAACCTCGAGACTTATCACAGGCATTTCAGCTCAGGCCTGAGGAACTAACTAACTAACTAACTAACTAACTAACCAGCGCGACCAAAACCCAGTTAACCCTTCAGAGCAGGCTTGAGCCCATCTGCAACGCTTGCTTGCTTCTGTCAGCTTGAAGCAGTGATGGACTTCCTTGCTGGATGCATGGGAGGTAAGGTATTTCTACTAGTACAGTAGAGTACAGTAAACTCCTGTCTGCTAGATTAGGACTTAGTTAAGCTCGTTAAGAGGGTCTAACCTGCTTCTGTGTCAAACATAGACTGTATTTTTACATTTAGACTCCGTCTGCACACAGTTGAAGTGCAGTAATTAGTCATACTCGCATGTGTGGAGTTTGTTGATGTAATTTACACGATTAGATGGAGACACACATGCTTAATTATTTGTAGTGGAACAGGAAGCCACGTCACGCAGGACACGTGATAGAGTTAGTGTTTATTGAGCCTCTTAAATACCGATGATAAATCTATTTATGTGCAAAAGAGCAGACGATGCCCTATCTATCTCAGTTACTGTATTTTCTGTAACTTCTCTTTAGCTGTTGGTTTTCTCTAAATGTGATTCAGTTTGTTGTTCTTGAGGTAGTTGAGTCACGTGATGGAATTCCGCTCTGCCGCCTTTGAAGTAAAGAATGTTACATTGTGACTGAACTGCTACTGAATGATGAACGTTCTAAATCTGGTTACAATGTCAACATTTTTCTTTGAGGTGAAAACTATGGAAGCTTGATTCTGCCACAAAATTGCTTTTGTTTTTTTATCTTAAAAATATGTTTTTATTAATTCTGACCAGAATTGCAAAATATAAACTCATAATTGGGACTTTGTTTCTCTAATTTAAAATAAATAAATACAAATTTAAATGCACATTTCTATCATAATTCTGAGATAATTTTTTCACAGTTGTGAGTTTGTGTCAAACAATTCTGACTTTTCTTCTCAAATTTCACATTTCTGTCTTGTAATGTCGCAATTCTTGCATTTGTTAGAATTACAAGGGAAAAAGCAGAAATAGTGAGAGAAATAGTCAATGACCTTTTTCATTATTTCATCCTGTGGTGATAGAAACAAGCTTCCATAGAAATCATATTATTTTGAGCCAAAGCACCTTTTAGGTTGTTTGTAACAGTATTTATGGTGTATACACATTTTCTACACCTAACTTGAATAGGTATCATTTGTGCAGTATACAGTTTACTTTTTTATTATTTATTCAGCATTCATTATAAATTCTATTCTAATGCAAATGCATTATAGTCACAAATAAGCACTTAACTGGACAGATTTGGTCCAGTCTGTAACCAACATGAGAGGAAAAGGTGAAAGTTTAAGAATCAACTATTGATAAGCAAATCTGAATATTGGCTCAGGCCTTCAGGGTACTAAACAAACGCATTCAGATTCACTCACAGATTGTTTGAATATGATATAGGTCAGAAATACTTAAGATGTGTGCAGACTGATTCCTCATGATTGACTTTGAATATGTAACCTACAAGCCTCCTTGAAGTCGTCCTGTTCTTTTGTGTGAATATCAGTCATGCATGAGCTGCTGTGAAATGTGTTTCCTGGAAGAGCCCAGAATAACCCCCTCCCAAACGTCTGTCCATGTCCCGTCAAACACAGAGGTGTCCCACACACCCCTGCGGGAGCCAATCCCCGCTGCGGGACAGGCCACGTCTCTCCAAGCTCCTGCCGGCTTGTGTTTCATATTACACACACCGTGCCTCATAAAAGCTGGATCACAGGTGTCATCATGAGAGACAAGCCACATATTATGTTTCTCTAAGTTTATAAATTAATAAATTATGTGAATTATAATTTTTTTTAATTAACAAGAGCTGAAATATAGCTGAAAAGTATTTTAGTAAACATTTTTACACAATGACGCAAAAAGAAAGCTGGAAAAAAACTATCAGTCTATTTAAACATTCAAGGCATGTTTTCCTTGCCTGTTTTTCTAACAAGGAATAATGATATTTAATGTTTTTATGTGCACTGACTTGTAAATACATTCAACATTAATCAAACTTACTATTAAAACATCTCTCTGAACACTCAGAATTTTTTTTTTTTTTTTAATTTTAGCCTAGTTTTTGTATCAGCAGCAAATATCCCGTACTGTGAATATATTCTGTATGTCACCCAACCCTGCTCTGTAGCCTTACTATATATGTATGTATTTTTTGGTTTTACATAACATCACTGTTATGTACACAGCTCTTGGCCTGACTTGGGTCTTGAGTCTGTAGTAAAGGACGCATTTTGATTGGTCAGGATGGACCAACGCCTTCGGTCCAGGCCGACTCCCATCAGCCCGAGCACATGTGCGTCCAGCCATGTGGATTCGTCATTGGTCTTCTTTGGCATGGAGCAGTAACTGCTGATATGTAATACCCTGTGAGATACTGCGATAGATCTCCTGTGAGATTTCCAGTCCTATATTAACATCTCTCAATGATTGCCAGCCAATGACTGACTGTGTTGCTGTGCTAAATCCAACCAGATGGAAATAAAACACTGAAGATCCTAGAGTTTACACTGTTGTTCATTTACAGCTGTGCTTGTAACAGTTCTATGCAAAATTCAGTGGTAAATGTGGCAATGCAGCACACAAGTGAAACGTTATACTAAAATGCCGTTTGACAAGCTGTATATCTGATTATTTTTTTCTCAATTCTGAGAAGAAAAAGGTCAGAATGGCAGGATATAAACTCAAAAGTCGTAATTCAGAATTGCGAGACAAACTCCGAATTGGAAGATGTTTTCATAGAGAAAAAATATATAAACTCAAATCAGAGTCATAAAATCAAATGTAAAATGAGATGTAAACTCAGCTTCATGAGACAAACTCAGAATTGCTAGATGTTTTTAGAGAGAAAAATATCAGAATTGTTATAGATGCTTTCGGAGAGAAAAGATATAAACTCAGAATTGCAAGTTGTAACTAAGAATGCAGAGAAAAAGTCATGAATTTGAGATAAAAAATTGCAATTACCTTTTATTAAAATGAACATTTTTATTAAAGGAACACTCCACTGTTTTTGAAAATAGGCTAATTTTCCAACTCCCCAAGAGTTAAACGGTTGAGTTTTACCGTTTTTGAATCCATTCAGCCGATCTCCGGGTCTGGTGGTAGCTCTTTTAGCTCAGCTTAGCATAGATAATTGAATCTGATTAGACCGTTAGCATATATAGGAACTATACTCTCATTCCAGCGTAATAATCAAGGAACTTTGCTGCCGTACCATGGGTGCAGCAGGCGCAATGATATTACGCAGCGTCTGAAAGTAGTCCCAGGCGCTACTTCAGGTACTTTCAGGCGCTGCGTAATATCATTGCGCCTGCTGCACCCATGGTTCCTTGATTATTACGGAATGGGAGTATAGTTTCTAGCCATATCGGCCTAAAAAAACGCAACTTTTCATTTTCCGTCAGTCTTAGTACACGATGTAACTACAGAAGAGTCAAGTTTTTAGGAAAAATATTGAAACTCTTTGGTAATTTTTGAGCGAGATGCTAATGGACTAATCAGATTCAATCTACGCTAAACGTGCTACCGCCAGACACGGAGATCAGCTGAATGGATTCAAAAACGGTAAAACTCAACCGTTTAACTCTAGGGGAGTTGTAAAATGAGCCTATTTTCAAAAAAGTGGAGTGTTCCTTTAAGCAAACAGGTTTCTATAGGTAAAGAGTGTTTTTATTTAATTGTGAATTGAATCGTTCTGAATTTGCAAAAATCGTTCTTGAATTGAAAACCTATGAAACTTGAATCGAAGTCTACCCAAAGATTCACAGCCTTAGTAAACACTATATATTGCTCAATATTTAAGCGTTCTAAACTCATATTTCTCTTTTCTGTGCAGGTGCTGCCGGGGTCCTCGTCGGACATCCTTTCGACACGGTTAAGGTTAGTAATCATCAACTCGTGTTGTTCGAGTGCAAGTGCTTTTGCTGCACGTAGGTTGAGCAAATCTGTCATCTGAACCGGCTGTTGATTTCTTTGGAACTCTCTTAAAACAAGTGAGCAAACAGTTATCATTGCTATTTTTGGTTGATGTTTAACGCAGGGAGCTTGTTATCTGTCATGACACTTTACTCCATCCTATCCATTTCATGCTGAACCCTATGACTTAAACATGACTTCTGTTGCTAAATAAATCAGTTTGTGAAAGCACATCATACCTCTTCTCTGCTCACAGGGTTACTAACTAAAAGTAGTGATGCAACTAACTGTTCATTTATATTTGTTATTGTTTTTCTATTATATTTATATCATATATATATATATACACACACATACACAGTGGGGCAAATAAGTATTTGATACACTGCCGATTTTTCAAGTTTTCCCACTTACAAAGAATGGAGAGATCTGTAATTTTCATCGTAGGTTCACCTCAACTGTGAGACAATATAAAAATAAAATCCAGAAAATCACATAGTATGATTTTTGAATAATTAATTTTCATTTTATTGCATGAAATAAGTATTTGATCACCTACCAACCAGCAAGAATTCTGGCTCTCACAGACCTGTTAGTTTGTCTTTAAGAAGCCCTCCTATCCTCCACTGTATTAATTGCACCTGTTTGAACTCGTTACCTGTATAAAAGACACCGGTTCACAAACTCAATCAATCAGACTCCCACCTATCCACTATGGGCAAGACCAAAGAGCTGTCTAAGGACACTAGGGACACAATTGTAGACCTGCACAAAGCTGGGATGGGCTACAGGACAATAGGCAAACAGAGAAGGCAACAACTGTTGGTGCAATTATTAGAAAATGGAAGAAATTCAAGATGACTGTCAATCTCCCTCGGACTGGGGCTCTATGCAAGATCTCACCTCGTGGAGTGTCAATGATCCTGAGAAAGGTGAGGGATCAGCCTAGAACTACACGGGAGGACCTGGTCAATGACCTGAAGAGAGCTGGGACCACAGTCTCAACGGTTACCATTAGTAACACACTATACCGTCATGGATTAAAATCCTGCAGCGCGCACAAGGTCCCCGTGTTCAAGCCAGCACGTGTCCAGGCCTGTCTGAAGTTTGCCAAAGACCATCTGGATGATCCAGAGGAGGCATGGGAGAAGGTCATGTGGTCAGATGAGACCAAAATAGAACTTTTAGGTGTAAACTCCACTCGCCGTGTTTGGAGGAAGAAGAATGAGTACAATCCCAAGAACACCATCCCAACCGTGAAGCATGGCGGTGGAAACATCATGCTTTGGGGGTGGTTTTCTGCAAAGGGGACAGGACGACTGCACCATATTGCGGGATGGGGCCATGTAGGATGGATGGGGCCATGTATCACGAGATTTTGGGCAACAGCCTCCTTCCCTCAGTAAGAGCATTGAAGATGGCTCGTGGCTGGGTCTTCCAGCATGACAATGACCCCAAACACACAGCAAGGGCAACTAAGCAGTGGCTCCGTAAGAAGCATTTCAAGGTCCTGGAGTGGCCTAGCCAGTCTCCAGACCTGAACCCAATAGAAAATCTATGGAGGGAGCTGAAACTCCGTGTTGCCCAGCGACAGGCCCAAAACCTGAAAGATCTGGAGAAGACCTGTATGGAGGAGTGGGCCAAAATCCCTGCTGCAGTGTGTGCAAACCTGGTCAAGAACTACAGGAAACGTCTGACCTCTGTAATTGTAAACAAAGGTTTCTGTACCAAATATTAAGTTCTATTTTTCCATTGTATCAAATACTTGTTTCATGCAATAAAATCGAAATTATTAAAAAAATCATACAATGTGATTTTCTGGATTGTTTTTGGAAGACGAGTTGTCTTCAACCAGCTCTCGCGGTTTCTTTCACAGTACAACAAACTGGATGCTAAACAGTCAGGTTTCAGGAGTGGCCATTCAACAGAGACTGCGCTACTATCAGTCACTGAAGCCCTGCGAACTGCAAAGGCTGATTCCAAATCATCAGTCCTCATTCTGCTGGATCTTTCTGCTGCTTTTGACACTGCCAATCATCAGATTCTCCTGTCTACACTCTCTTCACTGGGCATCACTGGGATTCCACTTCGCTGGTTTGAATCCTATCTCACCGGTAGATCCTTCAGGGTGGCCTGGGGAGGGGAGGTATCCAAACCACATCAACTGGTCACTGGAGTTCCTCAGGGATCGGTTCTTGGACCCCTCCTCTTCTCCACATA
Organism: Barbus barbus; assembly: GCF_936440315.1. Taxonomy (NCBI): domain Eukaryota; kingdom Metazoa; phylum Chordata; class Actinopteri; order Cypriniformes; family Cyprinidae; genus Barbus; species Barbus barbus. The sequence goes on along the minus strand of NC_136752.1, from coordinate 29,402,844 downwards.
CACTACATCGCTGGGTCCCATCATACATGCACATGGCTTCTCCTATCACTGCTACGCCGATGACACACAGCTCTATCTCTCTTTTCAACCAGATGACCCAACGGTAGCTGCACGGATCTCAGGCTGCCTGGCAGATATCTCGGCGTGGATGAAAGAACATCACCTACAGCTCAACCTGGCAAAGACGGAACTTCTGGTCTTCCCTGCCACTCCGACTCTACAGCATAACTTCACGATTCAGTTAGGCTCATCAATGATTACCCCATCAACTTCAGTCAGAAATCTTGGTGTAATCTTTGATGACCAGCTGACCTTCAAAGAGCACATTGCAAAGACTGCTCAATCCTGCAGGTTTGCACTACACAACATCAGAAAGATCAGGCCCTTTCTGACAAAGCATGCTGCACAACTTCTTGTCCAGGCCCTTGTTGTTTCTAGACTGGACTACTGTAATGCTCTTCTGGCTGGTCTGCCATCAAACACAATCAAACCTCTACAAATGATTCAGAATGCAGCGGCACGACTGATCTTCAACGAGCCCAAAAGAGCGCATGTTACACCTCTCTTCATCTCTTTGCACTGGCTACCAGTGGCAGCTCGCATCAAGTTCAAGACACTGATGCTTGCGTACAGAACTACCACAGGCTCAGCACCCTCCTACTTCCACTCACTATTACGAACCTACATCCCCTCCAGAAGTCTGAGATCTGCTAGTGAGCGACGCCTTGTGGTACCATCACAGAGAGGCTCAAAATCACTCTCCAGAACATTCTCGTTCACCATTCCTGGCTGGTGGAATAATCTTCCCACCCCTATCCGGAATGCCGGATCCCTGGCAATCTTCAAGCAACAACTGAAAACTCATCTCTTTCGGCAGTACTTGACTTCATCCTAAACTCAAAAAAAAAAAAAAAAAAATTCCCTCTATCTTTCTTTCCCTCCCTTACTAGCTTGTACTTATTTGAACAATGACTGAGACTTGGTGTTACGAGCACTTCCTCTGTCTGATTGCCTCTTCAAGATTAATCGCTTTTTGTATTCCCCAATTGTAAGTCGCTTTGGATAAAAGCGTCTGCCAAATGACTAAATGTAAATGTTTTTTATATTCTGTCTCTCACAGTTGAGGTGTGCCTATGATGAAAATTACAGATCTCTCCATTCTTTGTAAGTGGGAAAACTTGAAAAATCAGCAGTGTATCAAATACTTATTTGCCCCACTGTATGTGTACATATACAGACACACACACACACAGAGATATATATATATATACATGCATACACACACAAAATTGGTAAGTTTGTTTAATAATATAATTTAATTTTGAGTATAATTTTTGAATGTGGCTGTTTTTCATTACAATTGTATTATTTATTTAGTCTGAATTTCTGTTCAGGTTTATTGCTTTACATTCATTAAGATATCCATTATTTTTGTTCCAGATAAATACTGCTCTCATTTCGAAAAATAAATAATTAAAAATAATCACTCATAGTTTGTTTCTAAAGATTTTGCACCTATATTTTATACTCTATATTTGTAGTTAGCTAATTACGTTAGTAGCTTGTTTCAACTAAAAGAAATGCATTGCTAACTAACTAAAACTAATTGAGGGTGAGTGATTGATAATTGAATTTTATTTCTTTTAATAATTTTTGCATTTAACTGTTTATTTAGTGCATCATATGTACTTGAATATTAATACTGATGTGAAATACTTTTGTCACTTATGTTTGGTTTTATTTGTTTATTAATTTATTTGTTATGTTGCTGCTGTTTACTATTGTCTTTACCTTTACTTATCTTGAATATTTAGGCCCTACTTGGAAGAACTTAATTGAAAAATGATTAATAATATGACATTGTTTTTTAATTGTTTATATTTTTATGCTTATGCATTTTTTTTACAGGTATATACATTTTTATAGTTGGTTTTGTTTGAAGTGATTTACTGTAAATGTGTTATTGGATCACTTCTTGCAAGGTTTAAAACTAGGCTGCAACCAGCACTGGTCTTCAACCACTAGACCGCAATGGTGTTTCACCTGTTTCCATATTCAAAAGAAACTGGGTTTGTAGTAATCAGGTTGTCTCTCCTGTAGGTTCGTCTTCAGGTCCAGAGTGTGGATAAACCGCTTTACCGAGGGACTTTTCACTGTTTCCAGTCCATCATACGTCAAGAGACAGTGAGTGGAAACTTCAGTGGTTTTCACCACAGCACAAACACCAAACTCACAAACACTTTTATAATTATTTTTAATACCCACTTAAAACCAGATCTGTGTCATGGGAAAAACTTGCAATCTGGGTCACATTCAGTTGCGGTGTAAGTGTGGCAAAAGTACTGTGGAACTGCACTTCAGTTTAAGTACAGAAAATATGTCAAGCATTTGACTCAATTCAGAGTCTAAGTAACTGCACAAAAGATACATCACCTAAAGCAAAACATTTAATTGCACTTAAGTATTTAAAGAGGCAAGCAATAAGAGGCAGTTGAGATTTTCTTTTTAATCTTTTTGATGCAAAAACAATTATATATACACCCCAAAATAATACATAAATATAGTACTAAATTACTAATACACAAGACTTACCATTGTATATTTATTAAAGAAAATAATTGGCTTAAAAAATTAAAAAAAAAAGAAAGTTTCTCCCGAGAAAATACAATCTTACACATTGAAATACTGTATGTTATTGATACACTATATTGCCAAAAGTATTGGGTCACCCCGTTCTAATGAACATGTTTGACTACTTTAGTAATTTCCATGAGTGCAATGTTTAAGCATATAATGATATTCTAGGGAATTGTGTGCTTCTAATTTTATAGCAACAGTTTGGACATAACCCTTTTCTATTCTAACATGACAGTGTCTCTGTGTATAAGACACGGTTCAAAAAGACATGATTGATTGAGTCAGTGTGGAAGAACTTGACTGGTCTGCAGAAAGACAAGTCCTGATCCCAGCTGAACTCCTCTGGTGTGACTTTATATGCAGACCTTGAGCCACAAACTCATCACCAAACACCAATGACTTGTACATATGGATACAGTCATTTTAGACACGTCCAAAACTGTTGCAACAGAGATGGAAATACAGTTTTTAAATTATGCTTCCATCTTTGTTGCCACAGTTTTGTTAGTGCCTTCTTCTGTTCGAAAGAAGGGGGTGTCCCAACACTTTTGGCAATATAGTGTATTTATTTATTTAGCTTGTTTGACTGACTTGATTTCACTGCTAGTCAATGTAAACACTTCAACAATGTGAAGAGTTTTTTTTAAGGTTGTTCACATTAATATTTGTATCAAAGTCTTTTTTAATCACAATTTAGTTTATTTTATTACAATTTGCAAAATGTCATAATTTTACAAATATTTGAATTAATATTCATTACTAGTTGTACTCATTTTTCAATTACGTAAAAATGAAAGTATTTTTTTCCCTATCCAAATGACATTGAAAGACAAGGCTGAGTAAATGGTAACAATCTTAAATCTTGGGTCACAATCCTTTTCAAACAAAAACTTTGAACTATAATAATGGTTAAAGTGAAACTATAGAAATATTTTTTATTGTAATATTTGAATTAAAATTTTAGTTATTTTATATTTGACTTTATTAATATTTATTATTTTATTTTATATATTATAGTTTGTTTGTAAAATATTGTTAAATTATTGCATTCAATTCATTGAAGTATAGTTGTTAAGACTTATGCATTTTATTATTCTCGATTGCCATGAATGTAATCTTTTTTTTTTATGCGGATATGGCATAAAATGGTAAATAAATAAACAATTATTCAAATGCTTGACACCTCTGGTGCTGCTTTTGATATCTGTGCATATGTGACCGCGGACCACAAAACCAGTCATAAGGGTAAATTTTTTGAAATTGAGATTTATGATTTATTTAAAGATGAATAAATAAGCTTTCCATTGATGTATGGTTTGTTATGATAGGACAATATTTGGCTGAGATACAACTATTTGAAAATCTGGAATCTGAGGGTGCAAAAAAATCACAATATTGAGAAAATCACCTTTTTAAAGTTGTCCAAATGACGTTCTTAGCAATGCATATTACTAATCAAAAATTCAGTTTTGATATATGTACATTAGGAAATTTACAAAACATCTTCATGGAACATGATCTTTACTTAATATCCTAATGATTTTTGGCATAAAAGAAAAATCGATCATTTTGACCTATACAGTGTATTGTTGGCTATTGCTACAAACTGCTACTGAAGACTGCTTTTGTGCTCCAGGGTCACATATGTGCATGTAAACTAATGCACCTTGGATCACTTTGTTTCACCTTCTCTGCAGATGACTGGCCTTTATAAAGGCATTGGGTCACCCATGATGGGCCTGACGTTCATCAACGCCATCGTCTTTGGTGTTCAGGGCAACACCATGCGCATGTTGGCCGAGGATACGCCCATGAACCAGTTCCTAGCCGGAGCAGCGGCCGGCGCCATCCAGTGTGTGATCTGCTGCCCGATGGAACTGGCCAAGACCCGAATGCAAATGCAAGGAACGGGCGAGAAGAAGTCGTCCTCTCGGAAGGTCTACAAAAACTCGCTGGACTGCCTGGCTCGCATTTACCAGCGCGAGGGTTTGCGAGGAGTCAACCGAGGAATGGTTACGACTCTCATCCGAGAGACGCCGGGATTCGGCGTTTATTTCCTCGCGTATGACCTCCTGACGCGTTCACTGGGGTGCGAGCCGGAGGATCCGTACATGATTCCCAAACTGCTGTTCGCCGGCGGCATGTCGGGAATCGCGTCTTGGCTTTCGACGTATCCGGTGGACGTGATAAAATCCCGACTCCAAGCAGACGGAGTCGGCGGACAGTACCAGTACAGTAGCATCATGGACTGCACAAGAAAGAGCATCCAACGCGAAGGTTGGCGGGTTTTCACGCGCGGACTTACTTCCACTCTTTTACGGGCTTTTCCGGTCAACGCAGCCACTTTCGCTACGGTCACGCTCTTCCTTTTGTATGTACGTCCGGAAGAGGGATCGAAAGATTGTGAAGCGGCTTCAGCTTCGCATCAAGCAGCATTGCAGCAGCAAGCACAACCGTCCAGTCTGTGAGTAACCTCATATTTCTGGGATAGCGACTAGCATAGCTCTTCCCAAAATAATGGCTGACCTGTTACTAAACAAACAGTTGCTGTGCATTGAGCACATCTGTCCACTGTAAACGGAAATGCACAACCTTTCTCTCCGTACAATGACTTGAGCTCTGCATCTGTAAATATATTTTTTATATTCAAAGATATTTAACAAACACGTTCCCTTGTGTCTGCCTTACGAGAGCTGAAAGAATCAGACCTCTGAAAGTAAGAGTTTGCATGCTGATGTAATCAACAGCTCCTTTTGTTGTTACTTGGCAGAACTAGACAAACTTGCTTTGTCGCGAATTATTGCTACACCGAAGAGAATCCAGTGTCTAAAAAAATCCTCAAGTTTAGATAGTGGACACCAGTTGATGTTAATGAAAGGAGGCAGTGATGTGTGGATGTAGAATGTAGGTTGTGCTGTTTTAAGGTTTTAGGTCATTTGTGTTTTACACTGGAAAGTTTTGGAAAGGCGCATTTTGGAAAAGTAGTTACCAAGGTCCTTCCCAGCCTCGTTTCTGTTTGCATCAAACTTACCATGGCCTCTACCCTGACTTAAGTTAATACCCCGGACATAGATTAAATTTGTACTGTCAACCCCACCCTGGCATGGACAAATATGATTTTGGCACTGGATAATTTAGTGTTTATTATTATGATGTTTTTAATCTGAGGAGTGAGAACCTCCTTTTAGTGGAAGCTGCTGGTGAAATTGCCTACAAGGTTGCGATATCTTGGCCCACTGTTGTGAAATGAATATGGTAGATACCAAATTACGTTTGCTAAAGTTTCTAAATCACTACTGTGGCATCTGAGGAACTGTTGATGTTGTCTACTTGAATTGCATTAGCCTGAATTCATTTGGTTCCTGGTGTACTGAAAAGAGAATAAAGCAAAGGTTTTTGCCCGACAAATCAAATTCTGTCCCCTCAATGTAAGCCCTGAATTGATGGTGTATTATCTACAAAATGAATGCAATATTTGCATGTTCTCTGTAACTTATTACTTAAGTGTTTGGATACAGGTTGTATCTGGGACAGTGGAGGTTCACTGTAACTATATCTAAATGGCTGTTAGAGTTTTAAATGTCCTGCTGTGTTTAAGTAACGTCTTTTGATTTACTGAAGCATGTGAGTTGTCTCTATAAGATCAATATATTTTATGTTTGTATGTATCGGGGCTGGAATTTTCTCAGCATATAGAAAGATGTGTAAATGGTTCATATGTTTGATTTCAGAGTGCTGAATGTAGGAGACTAAAACATGCACTTGGGAAAAATGTAAACAGAAGAGGTTTGCCTGGTTTTTAAAGAATGTGCTGCTCTTTTTGTAACGGTTACAGATTGTATGTTGTATTAAATGTAAATATGTAGTATTCCATTAAAAAGGGAAGTTTAGACAGATGCATTGAAAACAAAATGTTTTGTGATATCTGTGAGAAATATAAATAAACTGTGTTACGGCGTTAGATTGGTTGCAGAAGTACTAAAGTGGTTTTAATTTGAGTAGTTTTAGTTTTCTTTCTTTTTCAGGTTTGTTGTTACTGCTGTTGCTGAACAGATGGATCAGTATTGAATCTGATGAAATGTTTGTCCTATTTTTGTATGAAAAAGTTTAGTTCTGTGCTGCTCCCATTTGAAAGGTGGTTGGCTTCAACCAATTTATAAATTGCATTTGGTCAGCTAAAATATGTGAAAATAAATGAGATGAATGATAAATCTTGTTTTTTGTCTTTATTTCTTGTTGTAAATTTATGTTGACATGTCATGTGGTGGGATAAACACAAGATTAATTAGATTCTGTGATTTTAAAAGTATTTTATTTCATTTTTAACATGAAAATGCATTTCAAATTCTAAGCCAACACATTCATTTTTGAGAATTGCCTTCATGTTATTTTGTTCACTCATATTTATGGTTTGACTGTTTCATCCTTCAGAGAATTCCAGGTACTAATCTTAAAATTAGTGAACCAACAAATCTAGGTGAGATTGCACAACAACTCAAGACACATTACTCATCCTGGGATTTCTTTCCAGGTACACCGTCTCTAGTTTTAGCACGCAGCTTGTTTACTTGAGATTCTGCAATGTCTGCCCGCTCTTCTGCCTCTTCTAGCTCATGCTGCAGTTTTCGGAATTTGGCCAGGTTGGCATTTGCCTGTTCCTCGGCTTCTTCAGCAGAACGTTTGTAAGATTTAACTTTCAGTTGTAGCTTGTCCACCAAGTCCTGTAGTCTTGCCAAGTTCTTGCGATCCTCATCCGTCTGATAAGACAGCTCCTTAATGCGTCGCTCATACTTTCTCACACTTTTAATAGACTCTGAACCTTGCTTTTGCTCTGCATCCAATTCATTCTCAAGATCACGGATACGTGCCTCCATTTTCTGTAGCTGCTTTTTCCCTCCTTTCATTGCTAATTGCTCTGCCTCATCAAGACGGTGCTGTAGGTCCTTAATGGTCTGTTCCATGTTCTTTTTCATCCTTTCAAGGTGTGCACTAGTGTCTTGCTCCTTCTTTAACTCTTCAGCCATCATAGCTGCATCAGTGATGGCTTTCTTTGCCTTTTCTTCTGCATTGTGGTTCTCTTGCACCAGCTCCTCCATTTCATTTTGCAGCTGAAGCAGATCTGACTCTTGCTTCTTCTTTTGGTTGATGAGGCTGGTGTTTTGGGTGTGCAAGAGCTGCATCCTCTCGGTTGCTTCAGTAAGTTCTTGTTCAGCTAGTTTACGACCCCTCTCGGTTTGTTCCAGCACTGCTCTCAGTTCTTCTAGTTCTGCTTGAATCAGGTTGTTTCTGCGCTCCAACAGGGCAATGTTTTCTTTGAGATCATCATTACTATGAAGTGTATCGTCCAGCTGGAGTTGAGTGTCCTTTAAGCATGATTGGATCATCTTCAGCTGCTTCTGAGCATCAGCTGCCTGTCTGTTGGCCTGGCTTAATTGAATTTCCATTTCATTAAGATCTCCCTCCATCTTCTTTTTTACTCTTAAGGCCTCGTTACGGCTTCTCGTCTCTGCCTCAAGGGAGGACTGCAAGGATTCAACCATACGCTGGTAGTTTCTTTTTGCTTGTTCCATTTCCTCATCCTTCTCAGCCATCTTGCGCTCAACATCTGCCTTCAACTGGTTGAACTCCAGCTGAGCTCGTAGGATCTTACCTTCTTCATGCTCAACTGAAGCATCAGCTTCTTCTAGTGCAGACTGCAACTCTGTTTTCTCCTGTTCCAGGTGTTTCCTCAGTTTTTCTAACTCATGGACACTTTTCCGTCCTTCTCCCACTTGATCTGTTAAGTCTGAGATCTCCTCCTGTAGATTCTTGTTTTCCCTCTTTACAGTCTCAAGGTGATCTAGAGTTTCTTCATAGAAATTCTTTAGTTTAAAGAGCTCGGTACTTAAGCTGCGGGCTTCCTTTTGCGCTCCCTCAAGCTCACACTGTGACTCTTCGTACTTTTGTTTCCACTCTGAAATGACTTTGTCAAAGGATCTCTGTTTTTTGTCCAGGGTCGCTGATGCTGCATTTGACCGTTCAAGGTCTAGCATCAGATCCTCAATCTCATTTTGCAGGCGATGTTTTGTTTTCTCAAGAGAAGAACACTTCGCATTCACTGCTTCCACTGCTTCCTCTGCTTCTTGCAATTTTTGTACAAGCTTTTTCTTGGCTTCCTCCAGTTCCTCTGTTCTCTGAATTCCGTCGGTCTCATACCTTGCCCTCCATGTTGCTACCTCTGTATTGGCCTTGGATAATGCCCGTTGGAGCTCAGCTTTTGCTTCTTGTTCCTCCTCAAATTGCTCTCTTAGTAAGTCACAATCGTGACGGGCTGACTGTACAGCATGAGCAAGAGCATTCTTTGCTTTCACCTCTTCCTCAATTTGCCTTCTCAGGTCTTCAAGTTGCTGGGTGTAGGAGGTCTTTCCTCTACTAAGTTGGGAAATCAGACATTCCTTCTCTTCAAATTGTCGTCCAAGTTCCCCATTTTCAGTCAGTAGCTTGGCTTTCTGGGTAGACAAATCATTCAGAGCTCTCTGGGCTTCTTCAGCTTTTGACCTATATTCATTCATCTGATCTTCCAGTGAACGGCACATCTTTTCAAGATTTACCTTGGCTTTTACCACACTCTCCATGTTTGAGGAAAGGTCATCCAATTCCAACTTGAATTCAACTTTTTCTTTCTCTAACTTTTGTTTGACCCTTTGCAAATTGTCAATCTGTTCCCCTAGTTCAGCCACACTGTCTGCATGCTTCTTCCGAAGGGAGGCAGTAGTGGTCTCATGCTGAAGGGTGGCTTCCTCAAGGTCCCTGCGCAACTTTTGAAACTCTGCCTCCCTTTTTTTATTAAGTTCTAGCTGAGCACATGTGGCCCCACCTGCTTCTTCCAGGCGCTCACTGATATCCTCCAGTTCTCGAGAAATATCAGATCTTTGTTTCTCCACCTTTGCATGAGCCGCACGCTCTGCGTCTAGCTCCTCCTCCAGTTCTTCAATTCGAGCTTGATTTTCTTTTAGTTTTTTCTGCAACTGTGCTGAAGCCATTTGCTCCCCTTCAATCCTTACGTTCAGCTGATTAATTTCAAAGTCTTTCTTTTTAAGTTTTTCCTCTAGCTGCTGTTTATCATTCTCCAAATCCATTACATTCTCTTGAGTCAGTTTCACGTCTCCTTCCAGTTTTCTTTTGCTCCGCTCCAAGTCCATCCTAACTTTTTTCTCTTGCTCCAATGAGCCCTCAAGGTCATCCACCTGTTGTTCAAGCTTAGCTTTTGCTTTTGTCAATGTATTTACTTTGTCCTCCTCGCTTTGAAGGTCATCCAGTGTTTGCTGGTGAGCCTCTTGTAGAGCTTTTTTCTCTTTGGTGAGTTTCATTATGTTTTCATCAAGAGATGCCATTTCTTCGGTCAGATTCTTTACTTTGTTCTCAGTGGCATGTTTTTCCTTTTCCACCTTGGCCAATGTCAGCTCTAGGTCATCTATATCTTTCTTGAGCTCAGAACATTCATCCTCCAACTTGCGTTTCTTTGCTGTGAGTTCTGCGTTTATCTCTTCCTCATCATCTATACGTTCTGACAGCTCTTTTACTTTTGCTTCTAGCTGGATTTTGCTTTTTATGAGCTGTTCACATCGTTCTTCAGCATCCGTTAGGGTGTCTTGCTCTGATTGCAGCTGAAGAAACAAATCATTCTTCTCTTGAAGAAGACTGACCATCTTCTCCTCTAACTCTTTTCTCCTGGACTCAGATTTCTCCAATGCTTCTTTTAATTTACTGAATTCATCCTTAATGTTTGCCATCTCCTTTTCAGACTCGGCACTCCTTAGCAAAGGTTTTATCTTAAAGAACAGTTTCATCCATGGCCAGTTTTTCACACCAAGGAAGGAACGAAGGTTCCACTGGATGACCAGGAGGGCATCTCTTTGTTCCACCAGTTTCTGATACTCAACTCTCATCAGTAATCCACGAGCATAAGCTTGGATCCTAGTGAGGATACGAGCGAGTTGGTCATCTCGCATCTCTTCTAATGTACCGAGCAGGCCAGCTTTGAAAAAGACTTTTGTGTGGCCAAATTTGTATTGCGTGTGGTCAATGTCTAGTGAGCCTAACAGCTTCTCTGCACTTTTCTTGTTTTCAATGAACTGACTTTCTGGGATGGCAGATGCATTTAGGATTCTGTACCGCTGTTTGAAATCACCGTAGAGGATCCTGTTTGGGAAACCTTTCCTGCAAATCCTGATACCCTCCAGTACACCATTGCAACGAAGCTGGTGCATGACCAGACAGTTGTCCATGATTCCAGGAGTCTTGCTCTCATTTGGAATCAAACAACGGACAAAGTGTGGGTGTGTGGTTTTCAGATTGGTCATTAATTTGTTAAGGTTTTCTCTATGCAGGGCTGACACTGTCTGAAAAGATGACCCCTTTTTCTTGGCCCCTTTCCCACCAGACTTTTCTGCTCCATCTGTTGCCGCATAATTTGAGAATATATGACTCAACAACTTCAAAGAGGATTTCTGATAGAGCCCAACTACGGTTTCATTCAGTGGGTCTTTGTTCTTCACCAACCAGCCGGAAATATTGTAGTCAACAGTACCTGCATAGTGGGCCAAGGCAAAGTGCGCTTCTGCCTTTCCCTTCACAACTCGAGGCTTCTGGAAAATGTTTGTCTTGCCCAAATGGTTGTCATACAGCTTTGCTTTGAATGTCTGATCACTGGCCTTGGGAAACATGCACTCTTCCTCGAGAATGGACATGATCCCTAGGGGTTTCTCAATCAGATCAATGCAGGCTTGCAGATCCATCCCAAAGTCAATGAACTCCCAGTCAATCCCCTCTTTTTTGTATTCCTCTTGTTCCAAAACGAACATGTGGTGATTGAAAAACTGTTGCAGCTTTTCATTGGTAAAATTTATGCAGAGTTGTTCAAATGTGTTGAAATCAAAGATCTCAAAGCCAGCAATGTCTAGCACGCCGATGAAATATTGCCGAGGTTGCTTTGTGTCAAGGGATTGGTTAATTCTTACCACCATCCAGTTGAACATTTTCTCATACACTGACTTTGCCAGTGCACCAACTGAGTAATACACTTGGTCCACACTCTGCCCTTTTGTAACGTACTCATTGCCTACCTTGACCCTTGGATGGCAGAGTCCTTTGAGCAGGTCAGCAGAGTTCAGCCCCATTAGATAAGCTGCCTTATCTGCATCTTCAGTACCGTCAGCCTCTGCCTGCTCTTCACGCTGTTTCTGTTTGAACTTCATATTGCCATAGTGCATGATAGCACCCGTCAGCTTGTAGACTCCCATCTTTTCTTCAGCTGTGAAGCCAAGTACGTCAAATGCCTTGTCAGTAGCAAGCAGCTCTTCGTTGTCATTGATGGACGCGACGGATACTTCTCCTTGGGAGATGTAAGAGTAGTCATATGGATTATTGGTGATCAACATCATGTCCAGTAGTTCAGGCTTTTCATTGGACAGTATTTGAAAAAAGATATGGTAGTTCCTCTCAGCTTTAAGTTGAAAGGTCACCCGAGATTTCTCCAGCAGGTACGTTTCGATATCAGCCGAGGAAAGTTTACCACTTGTCCCGAAATGAATGCGGATGAATTTCCCAAAGCGAGACGAGTTGTCGTTTCTCAATGTTTTAGCATTGCCGAAAGCCTCGAGTGCAGGGTTAGCCTGGATAATCTGATCCTCCAGGGTTCCCTTGCTGGAGTCTTTCTTTCCGGTCGCTCCTCCCGCGGCAGCAATGCTTGCAAAATACTGGATGACTCTCTTGGTGTTGACGGTCTTCCCAGCACCGGATTCTCCGGTGATAAGGACTGATTGGTTCTCCCGGTCAGTTAGCATGTATTGATAAGCATTATCTGAGATAGAAAAGATGTGAGGCGGGGCCTCTGATCTCTTCTTACCTCTGTAAGCCGCAACTACTTCCGAGTCGTACACGGGTAACCACTTGTAAGGGTTGACGGTTGCACAGAACAGCCCTGAGTAGGTGTAGATCATCCAGGCTGCGTAACGCTCTTTGAGGTTGAACAGCACTGCAGGCTCGTGAAGGAAAGTGAGCATCGCCATGTCTTCGATTTTATCGAATTTAGGTGGGTTCTGGGGATGGACGTCTCCATCCTTGACGGTCACGGTCCTCCCATCCTCAGTCTTTACAGTCACCTTCCCTCCTTCCTTGCTGACAATTTGCCCCTTCACAAATTCCACCCTTTCATCCACAACGAAGCATTCGGTCTTGATGTCAAAAGCTCTCGTCTGAGCTTCCAGACGCTCTTTGTCCGACTTCCTCAGAAAGGGAGCGGCCTTCCCAAACTCTGCCATCATAGCATCACCCATAGTGACTGCTTGAGATTTCCAGGTACAGAGAGATTTGATGAGCACACCTCAGCTGAGGAAATTTTAAAGAAGCAAACCACTAGTGCTTGGCTTTTATAGAGGGTAACGGAGATCCAAATAAGGATGTGAAAGGAAAGAACACAAGGGCAGGGATTTTATCAAGAGTTAAATGTGGTGTGGGGTCAGTAACAAGACCTTTAGTTGTTGATATCCTTATATAGACAACAAACGCCTCCCTGACTTTTTCCATCCTTTAGAAATATTAGACATACCTCTAGCATTAAGCATGATTCTCACATTTTCTTCGCAATTAATGCAATGTGATACATCATATCTTATGCATAAACACATTGTTTATGTGATTCATGATTTAGAAAAATGCAGTGGAGCCCAAAAACCCGAGACCATTTTTTTGGGTCAAATTATTATGCTAAACTCTCATCAAAATTATTATGCTATAATTGTAATGGAAAAACATGGAATGGTATGCAAATTTTTTTTTTTTTTTTTTTTTTGTGTGTCAACTTTTGTACTGCAATATATGTTCACATATAAGATGTTTTTTTTTTCTTTTTATTAAGGGCACCTTAAATTGATCAAAAGTAACTATTTTATAGCTATTTTTTATAACTTATATATTTTTTATCAGCAAAGAAGCAGTAAAGTGGCAGTGAAGACATTTATAATGTTACAACAGATTTGTACATCAATTAAATGCTGTCCTATTCATCAAAGAATCCTGAAAAAACTTTTTTTATGGTTTTCACAAAAATATTGAACTGTTTTCCACATAATCAGAATTTTTTCAGCAAATTAGCATATTAGAATGATTTCTGAAGACTGGAGTAATGATTCTGAAAATTCAGGTTTGATCACAGAAATAAATTACATTTGAACAGATATTCACACAGAAAACAGCTGTTTTAAATTGTAATAATTCTTCACTGTTTTTACTGTATTTTTGTTTAAATAAATGCAGCCTTGGTGAGCAGAAGTGACTCAAAAACATAAATTTAAATCTTACTCTAAACTTTACAGTACAGTGCAGAACCGTAACATATATGCCAAGATAATATAAAATAATAATTTAGTAAAAAAAATAGTTATAATACTCGTTGTTGTTGTTGTTTTTAAAACGTGTGATTGGCTCAGTGTTGATGTCTAAGTTTGTTTATTCACTTTTAGTTTTATTTAATTTTAGGTATTTTAGTACTTCATAATATATGGAAATGAAATAATATATATATTGAATTTAATGTATGTATATGGCTCTACATACACATGTAGTTGTTTTTTGGTGTTTGGCTTAGTGTTATAAGCATTATTATACTCATACCTTTTGTTGTTTTAATATTTTGAATTGTTTTTAGCTTATTGTTTTCATTTAAATGTTCAGTATTGAAATGTTGTATGCATTTGTCAATTTTATGTAATTTCTTTATTTTCTTAAATGTGGGTATATAATATTTACAGAGTTTTGACTTTTAGTTTTATTTAACGTACTTTTTCTTATTTGTAAGTCGCGTTGGATAAAAGCGTCTGCTAAATGACAAAGTAAAGTACTAAACAGAAAACAGACCATGTAATGTTTGCCTTAAGTAGGACAAAGATGTGCTCTAACGGGAGCTGAGAGTCAGGAATGTGTTTGTCTTTTATCTTTGTTGGACGCCTGTGAGATCGCTGACAGCGAAGGACGTCCCGACTCATCCTCACTCAGAAACACCCCTGAAATAGAACGCAGGAATGAAAAGGCTGTTCCTCTTCTATTATCTGCCTCTCTGTACTGTCGCTGAGCTGAGCCTCATTCATGAAACAAGAAAGAGATCTGTGAAACTACGAATGACTCGAGCTCGAGTTCAGTTTCAGTGACACGTTCATTTTAACATTTAACATCATTTAGCAGACGCTTTTATCCAAAGCTGTGCAGCAAGAAAAGTTACATTTTAAAGTCAACATGATTCATAATTCATGTTTCTGCTCTCATTCTTATGGATGCTTGTTTCTGCCACGGGATAAATAATAAAAAAAGGTCATTGTGACTAATCTCACAATTATATTTTTTCCTCACAATTCAAATTTATTGACACAATTCTGTCTTCCTTCGCTAATTCACTCGTTTTTCTCGCAATTCTGACTTTATATTTTGCGATTAAAATTTTTCTCTCAAATCTGACTTTATATCTCGCAATTGTACATTTGTCTTGCAATTCAGACTTTTTTCTTACAATTAAATATTTTTCTCACAATTCAGACTTTCACAATTATGTTTTTTTCCTCAATTCTGACTTTATATCTCGCAATTCTAAATTTTTTTCTTGCAATTCTGACTTTTTTCTTGCAATTAAATTTTTTATTACAATTCTTACTTCATATTTTGCAATTCTGACTCTATACCTTACAATTAAAAATTGTTCTCGCAATTCAGACTTTCACAATTCTTTTTTTTTTTTCCAAACAATTATGACTTTATATATCACAATTCTACATTTCTTGCAATTCTTAGTTAATATCTCACAATTCTGACTTTGTCTTGTAATTGACTTTTTCCTTGCAATTCAGTTCGTATCTCTCACATTTCTGATTCTGATCTTTTCACAATAAAAAAAAAAATTCTCACAATTCTGAGTTAATTTCTCACAATTTTTACTAATTTAGAATTACCATTTTTGTCTTGCAATTGTAAGTTAAAATCTCAATTTTTTTCCTCAGAATTGCAAGAATTAAGGTCACAATTACCTTTTAATTGCTTGTCCTGGAGCAGAAACAGGCTTCCATGCATTGTGAACGATCATCAGATGGATTTAATAAACCCATCAGCACAGTCTATATTGCACAAGGCACACAATGTCAAAGGTTCTGTGCAAATGCATTAGAATAAGAGGCTGACGGACTGATGGGTTTGGGGTGAATCGCTCCTGTCCTCCTCCGTGAGGTTCTCCAGGGGAACATCAGCAGTCCAGCTCAGGGTTGTTCCAGAAGATCAGGAAGGTTCACAGTCTCTCTCTAAAGTGCTAAAGGTCAGCATCGTGACATGCGTTTGCGGTACTGCTCCACCAGCGGCACCAGACAGCGAGGAGAAGTGGCCTGAAGCATGAAGGGATGCTGGAGCAGGTCTCCGGCGCTCGCTCGCTTCAGCGGATCACACGTCAACATCGAGTCCAGAAAGTCCCTCAGGATGGGAGAGATCTGATCACACCACAGACATCATTATGCATAAGAATTTAATATAATATTACACATAACTTCATGGTCCTGAAAGTAGGATTTCTTCATTTTAAGTCTCATTAAGCAGATTTTGGGGAGAATTATGACACTTATGGTCTTCATGATATACAGTAATTAAGTGATTTGATTTGATTTATGCATGAAATCAGTATTGTTTCAGTATTAATTATAGCTTTTATTTGTATATTTTACATTTATATTAGCCTTTAATTTTACAATTTTAAGTTTAGTATTTTGTTTTGTGCCTTTGTCATTTTTTATTAATTAGTTTAATACATTTCCATTTAGCTTTTAATAATTTTTCAGTTTTAGTAATTGTAGTACTTTTAAACATTCATAATTTTCGTTTTCATTTTTTAAGTTTAAGTGTTTCATCTATTATTTCTATTTGATTTAATTTAGGCTTCTTTCATTAATGAAAATTATTTAGTAGTTTAATTAAAGTGTAATAAGTGTTGTTTTGCATTGTTTATATATTTATAGTATTTGTTCATATTTTGAATTAGCTTTTATTTTTATGTTAGATTTATATTAGCTTTAATTTTTGGAATTTTAATTTCAGTAATTTAGTTTTTGTCATTTTTTATTCATTTTTGTTTTTTAATATTTATATGTAAATTTTATAAATTGTTCTGTTTTAGTTTTATTAATTGTACTACTTTTAAAAATATATCATTTTTATTTTTTTAAGTGTTTCATCTAATATTTATATTTAATTTAGTCTTTTTTAATTAATGAAAATGTCATTTTTATTGATGAGGGTGGGGGGGTAGATTTCTATTAAGCTGTATTTTTAGTTGACATTTTTTAAGTTGAAATGTTTCATCTAATATTAATATTTAATTTCAGCTTTATTTCAATGAATGATTTTTATAGTTTTACTGTACAATAACTATGGAAGCCCGTTCTTGTTACTGATTTAAAAAATAAAAAATGTAATTGCAAATTTTCTCTCGCAATTTGACTTTTTTTCTCACAATTGTGAAATATAAACTCACAATTCTGGGAACATATCGGTTTTTTTTCTCCTTAGAACTGGACTTTATTAATTTATAATTTATATATATGTATATATATACTGGACTTTATTCGTTTATATGCCACAATTTGGACTTTATTTCTTGCAATTGCAAGTTTATATCTCCAATTCTGAGAAAAAAAGTCAGAATTACCTTTGTTATTTTTTATTCAGTGGCTTCAATAAATAACAGCACTGCATAAACATATGCATGTTATGATTTCATTTCAGTGTCATTAGGAGTTTGTATTAATATTTTTTATATGAATAATAATTGTATATAGTTATAATTCTATATTATTTGTATTTATTTTCTATTTCAGTTTTAGTTCTTTTATTACATGAAGTTGAACTAAACTGAGTTGATTATGACATGAATACAGTTTTAGCTTCAGTTTTAGCTTCAGTTTTAGCTGGCTGAATGAAGCCTGCTGAGGTTCTGCTGATGTTACCCTGCTGATGTTTCTGGCGCTCGGGGCCGGCTCGTCTCGTAGTCTCTTCATCGCTGCTATCGGCGTCTCGCTGAAATACGGAGGTTCTCCATCGATCATCTCCACCACCATGATCCCCAGAGACCACATGTCCACCTACAAACACACAGAACATCAGGATCTTTCACAGGATCTGCCTCACTAAACCGATTCCTCATTCCAGAGAACAAACACAACCTTCTCAAGAATTACAAAGAGATATCATATAGAAGTTATCTGAGCAGCTGTTTGCCCGCCGCACAGACACTTGTATTGTACTGTAAGTCAGTCAAAAATATGAGGAAACAAAAGTAAAACTATTACAAAATAAACGTGTATTTATAAAATATCTATATATAAATAAATACAGTTTTCCCAAGGCTTTGGACCAATGCATTTCCATGACTTTTCCCATCATTCTTTATCTTTTTGAACATTAAATGTATCAGTTTATTTCATGCATGACACTTGGCACAAACTAAAGCTGAACACAACAGACACAAAACCACAAATACCAGCATATCATGTTTTTCTGAAACATTTTATTAGAACATTCCTCTAATGCTTTTAAAAATTTGATTACACATTTCAGAACATACAGAGAACATTCAAAAGCAGCGTTTATTATTCGAAAATAATAAAATGGAATGCTCCCTAAAAATTCGTATAACAAAAAATAAATGTTTAAAAAAAGCAATGGACATTTATTCATTATTCATGGAATTTTTTTTTTTTTTTTCTGAAACATTTTAGTTCGATGTTCATCTAACATTTTTAAATGTTTCTACTCATTTTAGAATGTTCAGGAAACATTAACGTTTGGAAAAATGATACAATGGAATGTTCCCTAAATGTTTAATGTTTAAAAACATGTTAAAATAAAGCTTTCATAACTATTCACACATCATTCATTGTTTCAGGACGTTCAGAGAACATTCAAAAGCAGCGTTCCCATAATGCTTGCAAGAATTCTAAAATGGAATGTTCTCTCAAGTTTTGCATAAAAAAAGAAAAAGAAAGAAAACATTTTAAAAACTTGATATTTTGAACATGCAGAAATTCATAACTACATGGGAACATTAGCAAAAACATTCTTAGAGCCTATTGTTTAGTAGGAAGGGAAAACTGATCAATCTCACTTTTATCTTCTGAAGTCGGTGAAAGTGGAAGGTCATTTCCTAACAATCTCTCAAGATATTACAACACAACTTCAGAAAAAAAGGCAGTATTTTTATATACTTCTTGTGAGCATGAATTTCCAGCATTATTACTGCTCAAACTACCCAGTTTACCTGTTTAACACCACTCTACTCCACGTGTTCCACTATTAAGATCAGGCTTTCCAAACCTTCCGTGAATGAAGCAATGTCAGATCGGTCATGTTCTGTTGTAGTAGAGATTTCTAACGCGATTCAACATCCGGTCAAGCGAATCCACCTTTATCTCTATGCAAATATTACGTATCGACTATAATCCTCCCATTAAAAAGTGTTAATCACAGCATTATATGCTTTAAATATCTGGTGTGGCATTGTGACGTGGCTCAACCAGCATCTTTATTATAATAATCATACCCATTAAGATTGTTTACTTCATGTCATTTGTGACCTGATGAAATTAAAGATAAGATTGATGATGTTTGTTACCTCAGTGCCGTAGGGGGTCTTTGAAACCACCTCCGGCGCCATCCAATACGGAGTCCCGACTAACGACTTCCTCTTCGGGATGTCTTTGCTGATCTGAGCACAGAATCCAAAGTCAGACAGTTTGACCTGAAAAACAGAGAATGACAGACACATCAATTCTGTTCAGATCAATGGCATTTCCAATCTAAATACACCAAAAACATGTACTCCATCAATAATGGGAAAGAGTGCTATTTTAGTATCATTCAGAGGTTTTTATTCATATTTAGAATTTGTTTTTATTTTTAGATTTTCCTTTTCATTTGAATTGATTATTTATTTATATTTATTAGCTTTTGTTTCTTTAAAAAAAAAAAATTATATAGTTTTTATTTTTAGATTTTTTGCTTTAATTTTCATTTTAAAAGTTTTAGTAATTATGTAATGTTTTCTTATTTCAATTAGTTTTTGTTTCCATTTAAAAAGTTCTATAACATTTTTCATTTTCTAAGTTTTAGTAATTTTGTTGTGTGTTTTTGTCATTTTTATTTATTTTTCTTTTTTATATTTTCTCTTTTCATTTTAATATTATTTAAAGTTGTAGTAATTTTGTTGTGTGTTTTGGTCATTAGTTTTTGTTTCTTTGAAAATATTTCTATATCGTTTTTATTTTTATATTTGTCTTTTTTCATTTTAATTATATTTAAAGTTCTAGTAATTTTGTTGGGTTTTTTGCTATTTGTATTCATTTTTGTTTTATACAGTAGTTTTTATATTTTGTTTTCATTTTAATTTTGATTAAAATTTAACGAATTTAGTTGTTTTCTCATTTTTATTATTATTTTTTTCTATTTAAATATCTCTTCATAGTTTTTTATTCATTTAATTTCTGTTTTAGTTATTTTAGTTTTTTATGGTTTTAGTTAATGACAATAACCCTGATATACTGACAAAATCTGGTGCAGAAATAATTTTCACTTGATAGTAATTGTAGTATTTTCTTATAAAATTTAGTCCAATGATATGTTAAAAATTTAGGTGTAATCTTTGACTCCACACTCTCCTTTCAGTCTCATATTAACTTCATCACTAAATCTGCATTCTTTCATTTACGCCGCATTGCCCAACTCCGTCCTTTCCTCAGTACCATAGATGCTGAAACGATTATCCATGCATTTGTTTCATCACGTCTTGATTACTGTAATGCCCTCTTCATTGGTTTACCTGCCAGCTCCATCTCTAGATTACAATACATTCAAAACTCTGCTGCTAGAATACTCACTCATACCAAACGTTCTGCTCACATCACGCCAATTTTGTATGATCTCCACTGGCTCCCAGTTGCCTACCGTATTAAATTCAAAATTCTCCTGCTCGCTTTTAAATCCTTGCATGGCTTAGCTCCCCCTTATCTGTGTAATTTGCTTGTCCCCTACACCCCGACTCGTTCACTACGTTCCTCTGACTCTGGCCTTCTCGTTGTCCCTCGGCACCGCCTTTCTTCAATGGGGGGCAGATCATTCAGTATTATTGCACCCAAACTCTGGAATTCCCTCCCTCGCTCACTTTGCTGTATTAACAATATCTCAGAATTTAAATCACTACTCAAAACTCACTTGTTTTCTGAATGCTATACCTT
Source organism: Barbus barbus (assembly GCF_936440315.1). NCBI lineage: Eukaryota > Metazoa > Chordata > Actinopteri > Cypriniformes > Cyprinidae > Barbus > Barbus barbus. The sequence goes on along the minus strand of NC_136752.1, from coordinate 29,381,914 downwards.
TGATTACTGATACCATGCTTTGTCTAATGAACTTGTTCTTTTCATGCTTTGTCGCTTCAGTCTGCTCTGCTTTGTATTTGTATTTTTGTTATGTTTGACTCTTTATCGGTATGTTGCCCTGTCCATATAATGCTCCTTTACTGTATCTATACTTATTGTTATCCATCTATGCTTACGTGAATTGTCTCTTCTTTGTTAAATGTACATTGTAAAGTGTCCTTGAGCACTGGAAAGGCGCTATATAAATAAAACATTATTATTATTATTATTATTATATTTGTTTTATTTACAACATCAAAAATATATATTATTTTACAATGTAGAAAGTACATTCTAAAAGATCTGAAGACCCACTAAATGCATAATTCATGTTAATAATTTTTCAAGTCTATGTAGTAAATTATTTATTTAATAACGTAATTTGAATTTAAGGACACTTTTTTGTACTGTAAGCAGTTGATGTGTTAAATCTTAGTCCTGGAAAAGTGCTCAGTTGAGAAGAGCTCATATAGATGTAAATGAAGACTCCTGGAGTGTAATTAGTGGCGGTCAGGATGAGTGTGTGTCTCACCCGGCCGTCCAGCGTGAGTAAGATGGAGTCGCTCTTGATGTCTCTGTGAATGACGCCCTGAGAGTGAAGATAACAGAGAGCCTGGAGAACAGCTTCACACACTGTAGCAATCTGCTCCTCCGTTAGCCTAAACACACACACAGAGAGAGAGACACACACACACACACACACACACACACAGAGAGAGAGAGAGAGAGAGAGATAAACATGGGCTGTGCCTCAGCAAACTGTGAAGTTAAAGCTACTTAAACTGCTTATATTTAGCAGGAATAACACCACATCTGGTTTAGTGACTCTATTGCTCCCTCTAATGTACATTTAATACACTAACATTCAAATGTTTCAGGCCATTGTGACTTTATAAAAATAAACTGATATTTTTATTAATCAAAGACGCATTAAATTGATGAAAAGTGTCAGTAAAGACATTTATAATGTTACTAAAGACTTCTGTTTCAAATAAATGCTGTTCTTTTGAACTTTCTATTCATCTGTGAATCCTGAAAAATAAAATGTATCACAGTTTCCACAAAAATATTGAGCAGCACAACTGTGTTCAACATTGATAATAATCAGAAATGTTTCTTGAACAGCATATTATTATGATTTCTGAAGATCATGTGACACTGAAGACTGGAGAAATGATGCTGAAAATACAGCTGCAGATCACAGACATAAATTACAGTTTGATATAGATTCACAGAGAAAACAGCTGTTTTAAACTGTAATAATATTTCACATTTTTTACTGTATATTTGTTCAAATAAAAGCATTAAAACAATCTTGCCAACCCCAAACGTTTTGAGCACTAGTGCATGTTTATTGGCATTGTGAATATTTATATAATGCATTACATTTCACAACATATTGACATTGCATTCTTGCATAAAGTATTGCAGGAACATTACACAAAGTCTGCAATCTAATCTGACTTCATGGCAGGCGTTTAATGCTTGATGAAAGAGATTTAGACTGAAGAATGTGTGAAGATCAATAAAGAGCTGTAAAAAGAAACAGTTATGATTGTTATGTAACTCTTTCCTTACAGCAGACAGAACAAATCCTGTTGTTTTTGCTTCAGTGAAGCTTTTTAAGATACCATCTGGGAGAAGATCTTAACGGTGCCGGTGCAGCAGAAGTTTTCATGGATTGATGTTAACAGCAGCTTCAGTATGATTTCAGGTGAAAACGATGCACCTGATCACTCAGTAAAGTCCTTTACCGCTCATCAATAACATATGATCTGAGGAATCATTCATGTTCATTATATGTTAAAAACTGTTTCTGACCTGGTCTCTGAGACGATGTTGGTTAGAGCGCCGCCCTGCAGGTACTCCATGATGACCCAGAGCTCTTCACCCACCAAAGCACTCTTGTACATCTCCACCACGCTTCTATGCCTGTAATCTCGCATGATAACCACCTGCGTGTAAAGACATACAGAAACCATTTTTCATAATATCACGGTAATAATATATATATAGCAAAAGAAAGATATTGTGTGTGTGTGTGTGTGTGTGTGTGTGTGTGTGTGTGTGTGTGTATATATATATATATATATATATATATATATATATATATATATATATATGCGCTATATAAATGCCTCATTCATTCATTTTACATTTTATTTATATATTATTTATTTTTTTATTTTGAATTAGGTTTCAGTTTTATATTTTCATTTTTCATTATAATTTTTGTTAATGTTCTTTTTTTGTGAGCTTTTGTCATTTTTATTAGTTTTTACATAATATTATGCGTGCACACACACACACACACACACACACACACACAATATATATAAAAATGATCAAACTTAACTGTTATTTTAGTATAATTGATGTACTATTACAGTTTGAATTTTGAATCCATTTAAATTTTTCTATTTTCCACTCATTTAAAATTATATATTAGTAATTTTGTTGCATGTTTTTATCATTTTTATGGGTTTTTGATTTAAAAAAAATATGACTGTAGTTCATATGACCTTATATTTAAGTTTTTTGCTATTTTAGTACTAAATGAGAAAATGAGAAAAATAAAGTAAACATAAGAATTATATATTCTATTTTATTTCAGTTAGTTTATTTTGTCACATAACGTAAATGTTTTAATAAAATATATTTATATTTTATATTTTTTAAATTATATTTAAATATAAAATTATATATAATTAAATGTTAGTTTGAAATGTTATTTGTATGTATATATATATATATATATATATATATATATATATATATATATATATATATATATATATATATATATATATATATATGTCATACAAATTTGTGTCCTCATACGTCACAAAAACACGCACACACACACTCATATACACACACACGTGTGTGTGTATATGAGTGTGAGTGTGTGTGCGTGTTTTTGTGACGTATGAGGACACAAATTTGTACAATGACAGGTATTACAAGGAGAAGGTGATTTATGAGGACATTGCCCCATGTCCCCATATTTCAAAACGCTTATAAATCATACAGAATGAGTTTTTTTTTAGAAAGTAAAAATACACAAAGTTTCCTGTAAGGGGTAGGTTTAGGTGTAGGGTTGGTGTAGGGCAATAGAAATGTGTGTGTGTGTGTGTGTGTGTACGGTGCTGTTTTGGAATTGCGCTTGCGCACTAATTTGCCCTGTTCAGTAAATCTGGCCCTAAATGTGTTGTGAACGACAGATGAGACGCTCATACTTCATTAAAGAGCAGTTCTCTCCTCTGCTGCTTCCGGAGGTCCATCATCTTGACGGCGACCTGCCGCCCGCTGTGCTTCTCTCGGGCGATGCACACCACGCCCGTGGAGCCCTCGCCGATCTTCACGAAGTTCTCCAGATACAAGCGAGGGTCACCGGTGTCCACCACCATCTGCAGCGCGGCTCTGAACTGCTGGTGGGTGATTCCGGGCGTCTCGGGGCCGCTGCCGGGCGTCTGGGCCGCTCTGAGGCTGGGAGACGAGGCTCCGCTGGGGACCGCGGGCGAGCCGGTCGGAGCGGGTCTGGGCTGAGATGGGCTGTCCTGCGTCAGAGGAACTGAGACTGGAGTCTCAGGGGTTTGGATGGGAGACATCAGGTCTCTGGAGGAACGCCGTGTGTTTTGATGGCTGGTTACTCCGTGGCCTGCTATAGGACTGCTAGTGCCGTTGGGTTTGTAAACGGCTGGGAAACTCGGTGAATTCACCTGCATTCAAGGAAAAGATGAAGTATTTTAAGTAGTGCTGTCAAATGATTAATCGCGATTAATCGCATCCAAAATAAAGTTATTTTCATAAAATATGTATGTGTACTGAGTATATAGTCATTTAGCAGACGCTTTTATCATAAGTGACTTACAAATGAGGACAATAGAAGCAATCAAAATCAACAAAAGAGCAACATGCAAGTGTCATAACAAGTCTAGGTTAGCCTAACAGTTTTTTGTTTGTTTGTTTGTTTTTTACAGAAAATGAGTAGATAGAATATAGAAAAAAGAAACCTAGTGGGTTTTTTTTATTTATAAGAATCAAGTAGATAGAATCGAAAAAAGAAACCTAGTGTTAGTTTTACAAGAAAAGCTAGCAGTTAGAGAATAAATATGCAATTGATAGAGGGTCAAATGTGTGTGTGTGTTTTTTTTTTATAAAAAGATAGATAAAAATAAAATAGATAAAATAAAATTAGAATAGAGAGTGCTAGAGTTTGAGGGTCAAATAAAGATGGAAGAGATGTGTTTTTAGCTGATTCTTGAAGATGGTTAAGGATTGAGTTGGGCAGGAGGGAACAGTTAATGTAAAAGTGTGTGAAAGTGATTTTGTGCCTCTTTGGGATGAACAATAAAGCCACGTTCACCTGCAGAACACAAGCTTCCAGAGGCACATAAGTCTGAAGTAATGCGTTTAGGTAAAGGGTGCAGAGCCAGTGCTGGTTTTGTAGGCAAACATTAATGCCTTGAATTTTATGCGAGCAGCTATTAGTAGCCAGTGCTAATTGATGAACAGAGGTGTGACGTGTTCTTTTCGGCTCATTAAAGATTAACCTTGCAGCGGCATTCTGGGATTAATTGTAGAGGTTTAATAGAATTGGCTGGAAGACCTGCCAAGACAGCTTTGCAATAGTCAAGTCTAGACCGAACAAGAGCCTATATATTATATATATATATAAATACACACACATGCATGTATATATTTAAGAAAAATATGTTACGTTTATATATTAAATATATGTATATATAATATCAATTTCATGAATATAAATATACACATGTAAGTACATGTAAATATTTTCTAAATATATATTGTATGTGTGTGTATTTATATAGACATAATAAATATACACAGTACACACACATATATTATGTAAACAAAAACTTTTATTTTGGATGCAATCTTAACTGTTGTTAATGTTAACTAAAACTATTACTATAGAACTATTAAAAAATGTTTTCCTTAAAATAAAATAAAAACAAAATAAAGCTGAAAAAAAAAAAATTATATATATATGGAGAGTTCATTTCACCTGCATTCAAGAAAAAATATTTATGTATATTGATTATTCTTCAGACAAAAAGTAGCTTATTACACTGGAACATTATTGTGTTGTTATTGTTAACTAAAACTAGTATACTATAGACCTATTAAAAAACATATTTGAAACAAAATAAAAAAAATAAAAACATAAAATAAAAAAATTAAATGAAACAAAACATAAATATTAGATGATACCTTTTAATGAAAATTAGAAATGCTGCTTTGGCTAAAAAAAAGAAAGTAATTTCAAGTACTAAAATGAAAACTAAATAAATTCAACTATAATAAATTAAATAAAAATTAATTATAGTGAAACAGAAATATTTAATATTTAAAACATAATATTTAATGTATATAATATACAATATGAAACATTTTTTTATGTTAAAATGACAAGCAGAACATAAAAATTAATAAAACAACTAAAATTAAAAAGAAAATTGAAAATGTAAAATTAAAACTTATTCAAAATATTAGTAATATATATAATTCAAATCTGTATTTGTTTTTAATTATAAAAATATTATATAATGTTATATTATATAATGATTCATAATTCAAATAAAAATGTAATTTAATTTTAATTACAAGATATAATAATAATTTAATTAAACAATATCACTATATATTATATATATATATATATATATATATATATATGATTTGCAAAATATGCAAAATAAGTACAGCCACAAGATTACTTATATGTAATCTTGCGGCTGTACTTATTTTGCATGTATGCATTTGTCAGACACTTTTATTCAAATCGATATACTTTGCATTTAAGGTATATATTTGATAACTTCATGTATTCCCTGGGAACTGAACCCATGAGCTTGATGCTGTTAAAGCTACAGGTACATTTATTTTAGTGCAATGCATTGCTGTAAAGGTCAATTTTGCTTTTTTTTTTAAACTGAGGGCTGATTTAAATGTTTTTTATAGATATAGATAAACAGCATAAATTATACATGATATTACACTGCGCTGCATTTCACTGCAGTGATACAATTCTATTCTTAACATTATCATTTAATTATTAAACAGTCACTAGATGAATTTCACTAAAAAATCCTGATCTTATTTCACTCCAAAATCAAAAGAAAAAATGAAATTATTTGCTTGAAAAATTAAATATATCTTTTGCATTATTGGCTAAACTTAACCACAATTTTGTGATAATTATACAAATATATCAGGCAAAAAATGATGCGCATATAATTTCAGTGCAGATATACATCTTTTCCACGATAAGTCATTTTCAACCATGATAAGGCTCAGCTTGTATTAAACCCAGAGAAATCTGTTTAAGATGTTCTTTATCTTTTTACAGTTATGAACAAACGTTCTTCCAGTGATGTTAATAGAGTGTTCATTTAAAAAAAAAACACAAAAACAAAGGAATAAAAAAAATTATGTTTTATTTGTGCAATACTTTAGTCAGACATTTGTTTTTAAATGTAACTACTTTTCAGAACATCCTGAGAACCTTCAAAAGTAACATTCTGTAACATTTGCAAGAATTCTAAAACGGAATGTTCCGTTCACATTCACATGACCGAGAAAGAACACTTTTAAAACATTTTAAAAACTGGATGTTCAGAGATCATTCAAAAATAACCTTTTAGGAACAAATATTTTTGGTATTTATATTTAGGCTAAAACATTTATATTTAAAGATATACATGTATATATCAATATATCATATATCCTAATGGAAATTCTAGAAAAATGTTTTTTAGAAAACATGTTTCTTACCTTGAAGTTGTATGTGGACTGAGGCCTCCTCGGTGTTTCTATCTTGGGCTGATCTGAGTTCAGTCTCGCTCCATCTTTTTCGCTGTAGGTGCTGTAGAGACACGATACGGGTCTCTGGTTGGGTTTACCGTCTGTTTTATCAATACCAGGCCCTTCAGGAGCAGTTCTAGGTTCTAGTAAAATGTCCCGGGGCATCAGCACTGGCTGTCCCATGAACATTGATTTGGCTCTCGGTCGTGACTCAGTGGAGTTTATGGTGTAGCTGTTCTTGGATTCGGGCCGTGGGCTTCCGCTCTTGCTCTGGACGGGTCGGGTTCTTGAGTTCCCTGGTTGCCCGTTCCTCCGATTGGTCTCATTGAGCTCCTGATATTCATAAGTCTCTCCTTCAGCTTCCTCACCCAGACGGCCCAGAGACTGGGCTCTTTTCCTTAAAGACGGGCTAGTTCTCCTTAACGAGTTCGAGCTTGTAACAGAGAGTCGATTCATCTGAGCGATCGCCGCAGCAATGTAGTCTTCATGTCCGATGAAACTGCCACGAACGATCCTCTGGAAGAGAGAATTCAACAAGATGTCAACACTGACTCTATTATGACTCAAACGTGTCTCTGCATCAGTGTCACTGGAGGAAGCGTTATTATGGATTATGGACTCATATTTGAGTTAAAAACATCTTAATGCTGGATGTGTTTCAGCTTTTGTCTTCTCCAGATGTTAACTGATGGACTGGAGTGGTGTGGATTATTGTGATGTTTTTATCAGACTCTCATTCTGACGGCACCCATTCACTGCAGAGCATCCATTGCTGAGACACTGATGCAGTGAGACACATTTCTACAAACCTGATGAAGAAACAAACTTATCCTAATCTCAGAAGTCCTGAGGATGAGAACATTTTTTTATTTTTGTATTGTCATAGCTCAGCTGCACACTCAGATCAGTGTCATATGCAGGAAACATATGCAATTATATAATGCGCATGCTGCATGACCGCTTTAATTACACCAGTGCATGTCGTGCTTCACATTCCTGCTCCGCAAACTAGGAAACTTTATCCAGCGGGAACAATGACGTGCCTCTCAGATGAAGATGGTGCTTCATCACTCAGTTACCAAAAGTCCAGTTCATGCAGTTAGTTTGATTGACAGCTGATAGATCTTTATACTATTATTTAATTAGGGGATGTTTGTCCCCAGGACTGTTTTAAAGAAAAAAATGCATTTTTTATTATAATTTTTGCCTGATGTTTTGGTTTAACTGTCATGAAAATAATGCCAACAACCTTTGGAAATAATGCAAAAAATACAGATTTTGTAACGCAATTATTTTATTTATGAATTAATTTTTTTTAGAGTGAAATACGATCTAGACATGTTTTTGTGAAATTAACCTAGTGACTATTTATATAATAATGACATAATAATGTTAAAAATAGGGTTGTATTACTGGAATATACAATATATCTATGCAGCGAAACGCTTGGCAATATATCAGCTATATAATGCTTGTCTAATAGTTTTGATATATTATAAAAAATAATGTCAAAAAACAATAATGAATGAAAGTTTTTCAGATAATTTAAAAATATATAAAGTTTTCTTTAAGCAGTAAGTTCTTTCTTTCTTTGTTTCTTTCTAAAATATTACCTGGAAAGGTTTTTGTGAGATTCACCTAGTGAACATATAACAAATAATATTAATGTTAAAAATAGCATTGTATTGCTGGAATAATATATATATATATATATATATATATATATATATATTTCTTTTTTTTGCTTTACAGTCATTAAAATAATGTCAATAAATTTTGCAAGACTTTAGTGAACTGGACATGAGAAAGCAATATATATGATGCATTATATAACAGCAGCGTTGAGCAGGTCTGTCAGGTCATAATTAGTTGATAGAAATGTGTCACCATATGAAAACATTTTAATGGTGTTTCTGATACGTGAGAACCCTGGGGAAATATGACATAGATGTTGGCTTAGATATAACCAAACCTCCTTCTTCAGAACCTGTTTAACAGAGACACATGATTATATACAACCGGAGCTGCAAACATGAACCTGAAACACTTTCTCAGGGAAAAGTCCCGTCTTTGTGTGACGTTTTTAAAGAAATTACAGTATAGGTGCTGCAAGGAGAATTCCTCGATCACATTTCACAGCAAAATGAAAAAATAAAATGCAGATTGTGATTTTTTTTGTCATAAATTGTCAGAAAAATTATGTCACTTAGCTTTGCAATTAATGCAAAAAATGCAATATATATATTAAATATGAGCATTAAATTCTATAAATAGTATTTAATTACAGGAATTTCCAATGTAATGCACTGTACTATCAACTATAGGTTTTTTGCCTGATATTTTTAATTAATTGTAAAAAAAAAAAAGTTTTGCAAATAATGTATATATATATATATATATTAATCTGGACATGTTTTTGTGAGATCCATCTAGAGATTATATATACACAACTATACAGTATAATAAAAATAGAACTATTATTCACTGTAATTTATTTATTATATTTTTGCTTAATTGTCAAAAATAATGCTACTAAGTTTTAAGAATTAATTTTATTTATTGTTTTATTTACTTTATGTATAATTCATACTATAGTTTATCTATATATACACAATAAACCATAACATGACTGCATGCATTCAACAAATACATAACAAAATTGCATTAAAAAAAAAGTGCAAGAAGATCCCATGCAAACCCCAGAAACGCACACGTTCTCACATCTTTTGATGTTTGGATACTGAAGGAGCTTTACCTTCTGTGGTTTGAGCTGCACCTGCGTGACGCTGGAGGGATCCACCACAGGTTTGGGTCTCCGGAGCGTGTCTATGAGGCTTTGCCATTGAGGCGGCAGACCCACGAAACAGCCCTGCACCGGGTCGAAGGACGTGTGCACCCTGTGCTCGAAGTTCCTGGGAGTGGAGATCTCCAGCCTTCTCTTCTTCTTCTTCTTCCTCTGGAACATCCTGACAGCCTGCTGGAAACAAGAGTCTGTCCCGTCATAACACCACAGCAGGGCCATGCACTCGCTCTGAGAAAACACAACAGCCTTCCAAACCAGACTGAAGAAGAGGCGGAGACAGACCAGGCCAGAGCTGTCAATCTGACACCTGAGGACACGCCCCTTTCCTGAAGCAGGTCAGAAACACACTTGAACCTGAGACTGAGAGTGTCCTGTAACACGGATATGCTAAAGTGAGACGGTCGTAGATCGAGTCTGGCCGGTTATTCACTAATGCATATTTAGTGAACCGTGAGACACTAACTACTGGAGAGTGGATCAATATTGCTGTGGGTCGATGAAAGTGAACACATGATTCCCTGTATATTGGATTTCCCAAGCCTGTGGGAAGGAAAAACCCATAAAGAGAGCTTTATCAACCTAGAAAGCCACTGTTTCATATTTTATAAGCCACAAATTTTGCTGTCAGTTTTTAATCCAGTAAAAGCTCTTTTAGTGTAATTGTAGAAACGCTGTCAAATCTGGACTGATTTTGATCAAGTAAAGGTCAGAATAACTGCAGTCATATCTCCAGATGAACTCTTACTGGACTGAAGCAGCTCAGCTTTACTTGATTCTCCATCAATCATTTTCTAGAAAAATCAGTGCGTCTCAAATCTGATCTTCAGGATCTTTTGAGGAGCATTTGTTTCCAGAAGCTTTACTTTCTCTGTTCCTCAGCGGAGGAATGATCTTCATCTCACATCTTCTGAGGAGCGTTTATTTCTCTCAATCAGCATTGCATTATATGTTTGCATCATTTCAATCTCATCTTATTAAGACATTATTGGAGATATAGAGCGACCAATGATATATACATTATTTCATGTCAGTCTCTGCTGAACTATTATAAACATCTCAATTGACTTACATTACAAGTTATTAAAATTTTATCTTTTTAGCCATATAAAAGGTCACAAATGATGCAAAATAAATAAAATATAAATAAATCCTATAAATAAAATAAATATGACAAAATTAAATAAATTATTTTAAGTTAATTAATTTAAATGTAATAAAAAAAATATTTAATTATTAAAATTTATAATAATTATTTTATTCTTTTGACTTTATATAATAATTACATCAATGTTAAAAATAGAATAACTGGAATATACAAAATATACAATATATCTATGGAGTGAAATGCTTTGCACTAATATCAGCTATCTATATTTTTGCATGATATTTTTGATTAATTGTCACATAATGCAAAAAGTAATCTTTAAATTATTTTTCTTTTAATTTTAGAGTGAAATATGATCTAGATTCACCTATCTGGAGGCTACATATAATAATTACATCATGTTAAAACAATAGTATAACTGGAATATACACAACATCACTGTATTTCTTGGGGTTATACTTTATTTTAAGGTGTCCTCGTTACAGTGTAATTAAACATTTAAGTACTGAGTAATATTAATTAACTACATGTACTTACTATATGGCTAGGTGTTAGGCTTTGGGTTACTTGCATGCAATTATGCAGAATTAATTGTTATTATAACGGTAAGTACATGTAACGTGTAACAAGGACACCTTAAAATAAAGTGTCACCTTTTGCGTCTGCATCAAACTGCATGTTTTTGCTTTGCAAGTCTCTGAATAAAACTGAGCTGTTTTCCTTTATATTCTCACTATATCAGAGCCATATAAGCCTGATGGATCAAATATGATACTCAACAAAAAACATGTGCGCAGATTTGATTTTAGATTTTGTCTGAAGTTTCAATAAACTATTTTTTAGCTGTATTCTTTTACTGTATTGACTCATTTAAATCTGTTTGTCTGCTGAAAACAAAACTTCAATCAAAGGATAGTGAGGACAAGCACTCTGAATCCTTTCATCTGTGTGCTGTAATGTGACAGTTCTCGATGGATCACGATCACCTCGGGGAAAGCACATCGACTTCTGATCAGCATTCAAATATCTCCTCAGTAAGAGCTTTTCCTCGTGACCTTTCATGACCCTCAACACCCGTCCAGATGCATGAGATAAACAGCAACTAATTCATGAACCCATGCTGAATTTATGCAAATATAAGCGATACAAGATGTTATTTCTCATTTTAAGCAATTATTTAACATACAATATATACAATATCTATGCAGTGAAATGCTACTAAAATATATATTGTTTTTGCTTAATCGTCATATAAATGTTGCAAAGTTTTTCAAATATATACAAAATAATAATAAGTAATATATATATAAAAAATAATTAAGCAATCTTTTTTTTTTTTATTCAACCTAGTAACTATATATATAATAATAATAATTACATAATAAATGTTAAAAATAGAATATTATTACAATAATATACAATATATCTATGGAGAGAAATACTTTGTATTATAATCTATTATATCATTTTGTTTGATATTTTTACTTAATTATCATTAAAAATAATGTCAATAAGTTCTGCAAACAATGCAAAAATATACCATATATTTATACTTTATTTATTTGTTTATTTATTGGTTGGATGTAATTAAATATGATCTAGACTTGTTTTTGTGTGTGAGTGTGTGTGTGTGTGTGTGTGTGTGTGTGTGTGTAAGATTCACCCACCTAGTGACTGTATATAATAATTACATAACGTTAAAAAGAAAATGTTATCACTAGAATATAGAATATATAAATGCTTAATATCAACTATATAATTTTTTGTCTGATATTTCTGTAATTATCATAAAAATAAGGTCAAAAAATTGTGCAAATAATGTTTTTTGGGAGTCATTTCAGGTATTATTCTGTCTTCTGTATGTAAATATCAAATTAAAACAACATGCATGTTAATGATGCCTCTCTCTTTTATATATAATAATAAACATCTTGCAGATTCTTCAAGGCTTTTGCAAACATATGCATCCACTGTGAGCTGAGCATTACTATCTGAGTTGTCCAGGGTTGGCCTATAAATACCTGCGGTTCCTACTTTGTTTAGTCAAATTGTCCTTGTTGTTTAATGCAGGTTAAGGAGCCTGTTTCTATGATTCAGACCTGCATTAGCAGACGTGTCTAATACAATAATCAACACTAAAGGGGTTCAAACGCTTTCATTTCCAGCTCAGATCTTTCTGTACATGAACTAAAGCTGCACAAACACAAGCCAGCAGATTACGATGCAGTGCATCTGTAAACTCCTCTTATGCAAGCTGTCAATCAATATTTGCTCACTAGTGAACATTAAAGAGTGATAGGATACCTATTTATAAAAATAGAAATTTCACGATACACCTGAGATATATATGTGCCACCCCTACTCAATATTTTAATATCAGATTAAGCAGACAATTTTTAAAATATATATATATATACTATCTATACACAGTTGAGGTTGACATCCCCCTTTCAGAATCTGCTAAATGTTCATTATTTTACCAAAATAAGAGGGATCATACAACATGCATGTTATTGTTTATTCAGTACTAACCTGAATAAGATATTTTACAAAGGGTTAGGGTTCAGAAAAATCCCCCAGCTCCCACATATTCTGTGGTTTTCCAGCATTTGTGTATTTGAACCCTTTCCAACAATGACTGTATGATTTTGAGATCCATCTTTTCACACTGAAGACAACTGAGGGACTCGCATGCAACTCTTACAGAAGAATCAAACACTCACTGATGCTCCAGAAGGAAACACATGCTTTTTATATTTACAGAAAATATTAAATTATATTAAACTTAATTTGTCTTCTGGGAAGCATGTAACTATCTTCTGTAGCTTCTGAAGGGCAGAACTAAATGGGGAAAAAAAAAGATATTTAGGCAAAATAAGAAGAATGTACAGTCATGGCCAAAAATATCGGCACCCTTGGTAAACATGATCATGAGGGATAAAAAGTACCCCATGTGTACAATGAAATATACTGCTGTATTTGTGATGTCGTGGGCTTATATTTCTGCTGGAGGTCCTGGACATCTTGTTTAGACACATGGCATCATGGATTCTATCAAATACCAACAGATAAAAAAATCAATAAGTGACTGACTCTGTTAAGAAATCTTATAATGGGCCATGTTTGGATCTTCCAACCGGACAATAATCCAAACACAAACCTCAAAAACAACACAAAAATGGGTCACTGAGCACAAAACCAAGCTTCTGCTGGCCATTCCAGTCCTCTGACCTGAACCCTGTAGAAAATGAGTGAGGTGAACTGAAGAGAAGAAGCACCGTCATGGAGCTGTGAATCTGAAGGATCTGGAGTGATTCTGGATGAAGGAATGGTCTCTGATCTCTTGTCAGGTGTTCTCTAACCTCATCAGGCATTATAGGAGAACATGTAGAGCTGTTAAACTGACAAATGGAGGTTTCAAAAAGTATTGAATAAAAGGATGTTGTTAATTGTGGCCAATGTGTATTAGAGAAAAACATTTATTTCATAATGATATTTCCTCCCATTTTAAATTCTTATTATCCACTGAAAGGTTAGACTTTTGTGATTATTTTAAATAAAAGATCAAAAGGATTAACAATGCAGTTTAATTTTCATAGCCTTCTTTGATCATATTTACCAAGGGTGCCAATATTTTTGGCCATGACTGTACACATCTCCATTCTGTTCAAAAGTTTTCACGCCCCGGCTCTTAATACATGTTTTTTCCTTCTGGAGCATCAGTGAGCGTTTGAACTTTCTATTTTGTGCTATTTTGCACATTGTCTATTTTGTATATTATTATTTTTATTATCTGTGTCTTGTCTTGTTGCTGTCATTCTGTTGCACTGTGGAGCTTCTGTCACCCAAACAAATTCCTCGTATGTGCAAACATACCTGGCAATAAAGCTCATTCTGATTCTGATTCTTCTGTAATAGAAGTATATTGTCCCTCAGTTGTTTTCAGTGTGAAAGGATGGATCTCAAAATCATACAGTCATTGTTGGAAAGGGTTCAAATACACAAAAATGCTACAAAACCAAAGAATTTGTGGGAGTTTAAGGATTTTTCTGAAGAACAGCAGACAGTTTAACTGTTCAGGACAAACAAGGGACTCATGAAGAACTATCACTGAACAAAAAACACATCTGTGGGTCATTCAGGGAACAACACAGTATTAAGAATCAAGGGGTGAAAACTTTTGAACGGGGTCATTATTATAAATTCAACTATTATTTTCTCTCGCGGACTACATCTTTTATGTGAAATATCTTATTCAGGTCAGTACTAAATAAACAACAATCCCTCTTATTTTGGTAAATTTTGCAGATTCTGAAAGGGGGATGTAAACTTTTGACCTGAACTGACTGTATGTGTGTATGTGTGTGTATATATATATATTAAAAAGCAATATTTTTTTTTTTTTAGAATACATCAAATGAACTAACATGTAAACTTACAGCTTGTTTCTATTGCATGAGTTCCAGCAGACGTGACGTCAGACGCTCTTACCTGTGGATTTGTGTTTGAGTTCCCTCAGCTCAGCTCATTCATCTCGTCTTTCAGCAGACCCTGATCAGCACAGAAACACAGTATATGAGCGAGGAAATGAAACACAGTGCTGTTTGATCAGCGGGTGTGGAGGGAGACGCATGACAGACGAGGAGCGTGCACACATGCTGATGATGTGGAGATGGTGAAGAAACTTCCTGAAGCACGTCGTGACATGAGAGCATTCATGACCTACATCTCAACATGCCAGGATGGATCAGATGCCAGCAACAAAAGCACTAGTTATAATAGCAAGGCTTGTTTATCCACGAAAGCCTGACTTTAGGGGTGTGCAGATATTTATGCAACTATTGCATACTATTTATTAAGCCAAAATGCATGTCAGTACACCTCATTAAACAGGTCAGGAACGCCCATTTTTGCCATGTTTACTCAGTGTTATTTACCAAGTCATATCCTTTAGGACAAAGTTGAGAAACTACAGTCTAACAAAATGTGTTTATGAACATTTAGCTGACATTCCCAGTGAGTTATGAAAACATTATTTGATCAAGTTCCTTGAACGTTTAAAACATTTAATGTATCTGAACAGCCAAACTCCAGATTTTTGAATGTTTTAAAAACATATTTTCTTGGTTATATATGAACATTTTGCAAACTTTATGGAAATGTTACGTTTGAATGTTTTTGAAACACATTCTGAAACAAGTGTAACATTTAAGACAAGTAATAGCATTTACAAAACATTAGACGAACGTCAAATAAAACGCTTCAGAAAACGTTCAATGAATGATATATATATGTTAAGTTCAACAGAAAGACGGCGCTTCCACAAAATGCTACTTTTACTTACTACATCAGATAAATAACCATAAAGAACTGCTTACGGACCACAACAGTAGAAATAACATTGTATGCTACCTCTTCAAAAAGGTTATGAAACATCTGAACGAACATTCTATTAACGTTACATTTGAAATAAAGAACGTTTGTTCATTACTTTGAGAACATTCCGTTAGCTGGGTGGACATTGAGATTTCTTACTGTGCATGCATAAATATATCATACAAACATCTATTTTTATTTGAATGTTTTTCACAGCGTTCTTAAAGAAGAAAATCAAAATTAAAACGTTTTAATATTTTTCTTAATTTTATTTCAGTTTTAGTTTTAGTTAGCATCAAGTTAAACTAAAAGAAAATTAGAAGTTTTTTATTTTTGGGGGGAAATAAAATAAGTTTAAGTTTTTATATTTTATTAACTAAATAACCTTGTTGCCCGTCACTTGACTAGTTGAATTTGCAAGATTCGCACAATATTGCATATATGCATAAATTGATCTAATTTTGAGAAATAAAAAAGTAAATAGAAATAAAGAAAAAAATAAATAAATAAGAAATGAAAAAGTCCATATTCGTTGATTTTAAGGTGCAATTGCAGAATGTAACGTCACAAATACTAGAATTACTAGAAAACGTCTTAACATGAGATGCTTCCAGAGAGATGTTTGTACATAAATTACATCTAATATAAGTTATAAGTTGTTATACAGTTAAAGAAAGCTTTAGAAATCTTAATTGTTTCTCTTCTTCATCAAGCCCAAGTTCAGGCAAAATCCATGTCCAGGAATGTCACGCTCTGTTTAGACAAGCAAAAGATCAGCCTTAACACAACTCCTACATTTCTATGCATTGGTGTTGTGCAGCCTGATCAAGACACAAACATTTGAACCCAAGAGAAAATCAAACAAGCAAGAAACCAGTAACTCCTCTCCAACATTTCAATGCTATTTCAGTGTGCTAAACGATTCGAGCTGAATTTACTGCTATTTTACAAGCACTTACAGTCAAACTTTACATCTTCATTTCATTAAAACATCCAGATCACCTCAGAAGCATGAGAAAAGTTAATTATATTTTACAAGAAAATGAAGCCTATTAGGATCATTTATGCATTTTCCTGAGAGTAAATCACATTTTCCTTCAAATGGGAGTTTTCCCCTCTAATTTCTTGTCTTACATAAACAAAATAGCGTTAAACAATCTTTATTTAACTCACTATAAATTAAAATCAGGACAGCAAATGCTACCCAGGGTTATTAGAATTAACTAAAACTAAAATTAAAACTAAAATCATAAAAAAAAAATCATTATTACTTGAAATAAACTAAATGTTAATCGAAAAAGTAAAAATAAAAAAATGTCTAATTTTATTTTACTTTAAGTTCTACAATAATTACACATAAAACTGAAATAATTAATATTTAATAAAACTTGAAATTTAACTAAGTACTAAAATAGCTAAAACTGAAATAAAAATGACAAGAATATATATTTTAAAGACTAATAAAAATTAGAAAAACATAATAAAATGACTACATTTGAAACAAAATATAACTTTATGTACTAAAATAACTAAAACAGAAACTGACATAAAATTATATACAGACATAAAAAAATAAAAATGACAAAACAACAGCAAACTGACTATAACTTGAAAAATTTAAACAAATTCAGAATATTAATAAAACCTATAAAAGGTATATCAATGACAGTAAAATAGCGCTGTATAAATGCAACTAAAACATTATTGTTTTTCTCCATTACAGTATTATGAATTGTGAGCTTAATAGTGGTGAAAATCTGGTCAGGAAAAAAAAAAATCTAATTTATTTAGTTAGTTTTTGGGGTGAAATATGACCCAGACGTGACCCTGGCAGCGGAACAAGAGAACCTGAAGCACTTTTGTGGCTGATAGCGGCTGTCTGACTGCATTACAAGCAAATGGAAACGCTCGGGCCCCAGAGAACCAGAAAGACGAGGACAAAGCCGCTCACCTCTGTCTAAAACCACATGTTCTTCAAGAGCTCGACCTCCTCAAGCCTTCACCTGTCCTAACCTTGCCTTTCCAGTCTTTAGTCACCAAAACAAAGACCAGAACCAGCAGCTTCACTTGGAAAAGAGTGAGAAAATCAAGACAGAAAGAGAGGTTTTCGGTCCTACCTGAGGATCGCAGCAGCGCTCATGAAGGTCTCACACACACAGGAACATGTAGATCTGCGTGCTGCTGCATGTTCTGAGGGGTTGGGAGCGTCTCTATCCAAGCTGAGTCACTCACATAACAGACTTCTAGTGTGCTGCAGGGTGTTAAAGTGGCCAGAGATACACAAGAGTTTAGTCACTTCCATAAGGAGCAACCTAGAAGAAAGAAACCCCATAAACCAGATCTCTTTAAGACGTCTGCTGTGCTGGAAATCCTTTACCTAAGTTGGTGTTTCAAAAAATGGCCCGCCTTTTAACAACTGTTTGTAAATATCCCATTATGCCATATTATCACCAAATCTTGGTCTTTTTGAAGAATGAAAATGTTAGTTAATGCTATGAGATTGGAAACTTAGTGACTGCTCACACGTGGAAAAATGTTTTGGTAATTATTGTACTTTTTGGGGGATTTTCCCCCCACTGTGTTAGTGTTCTGGGTCCAAAATGACCCGCTTACCAACAATAGCTTGTGAATGTTTCATTATACAGGTACTATACAATCACCAAATCTTTATTCAATCTTTTAGCCAACTTGCTTTCCTTCGTTTAGCACAGGTTTTGTTTTTCTTTTTGGATCTGATTAATCATTAGCCTCATTGATGCACCTCAGTTTATGAGTGAAAAAGCATTATTTGTGAATGACTGACAATATTCACTCAAAAACTGAGATCAATGAGACCAGTTCCAACGAAACCTGTGCTAACTGAAAGAAAACAAGTCAATAAAAGTATTGCAGCCAATCGTTTGTGATAATATAGCATCGCAAAGCAATGAAGTTTGCTACTGGGTTCTTATGAGAGATGATGTAGTCACATGGTTATTATATTTGACAAGTATCTAGCAATCAGTTAAAGACATTATGCAAATATTTACACAACTGACCAAGTTTTCCACAGAAGCACATGATAAGAATAGATATTTACTGTAAATGTATAATCCTGCATTTACGAAATTACAGCTAATGTTTAAAAAAAGCAGGTGAAAAGATCCCTGAAATTAAATCATAGTCAGAATTTTTTTTATATTTATTAACGGAAAAGTGTATTGAAACTATTGAAAAGAAATGTGCATTTGTGTTTTTTACTGACTGCCATATTTGATCCATCAGGCTTTTATGGCTTATATAATCTGATATAGAGAAATATGGAGGAAAATACAGCTCAGTTTTATTCAGAGACTCAAATGGAGCAAAAATATGCAATTTGGTGCAGATATTTATATGGAGAAAACTGGTGCTTATAATGTAAATCAATGAGATCTTTATAGCAGTTCAGCAGATACTGATGTAAATATCAGCGGTCGCTCTATATCCACAATAATATGTCTTGGTAAGATGAGATTTAAATGATCCAAACACAATGCAATGCAATAATTGAGAGATAAACGTGAAATCAAATATGAGATCAAAGCATTTTCCACTGCTGTTGCCATTTTATGAACTTTTACTCAAGCTTTTTGAAAAACCTCAATAAATGAAAGGACAGGACAGTGTTGGGTTTATTTCATGGACTCCAGACACCTAAAACAACTTCCAAAGCAACTCGGAGGAAGTCGACTATGAGGGAGAAGAAGTGCAGCATGAAAGATTTCTGGACCGCTGAAGAATATGAGATACGCCCTTGATGTGCAAACGTGTCAAAGATCTGCAGCGACATGCTGATGAGCTTCAGGAGGAAACTGAGCCAAATGAGTCACCAATTCATTACTAAACATGACCCTTATCCTACTATATCACTGTCGTATTGGTTTGTAATAACTCTTTATGGATTACTATAATGATAAAGACATCAGCATCCTCAACAAAGCACGATAACGTTCAGTTTATTATAAGTGCGCCGCTTTAAATGCACGCCTTCTTAAAAGTGAAGTGGATTCTGATTGGCTGTCAGTGTTCTTCAGCGGGAAAAACAAGTATATCGTTTCTCTGTGTTATTATCGTTAGGTGTAGTAAAGTTCAATGGATTCTTCTGTTATTTAATCTTCATAATGCATTCGAGTCGTTTTGACCTAAAAGACATTTAAAAAAAGTAAGGGAACAAAACTTTGTATATGCTTTAAGATCATTAATTTATTTTTAAGAGACATGGTACCCAGGTATGAATGGAGTCCAATTAGGTGCTTTTTGTAAAAGAATCAATTAAGTTATAGACTTTATAGGACTTTTCTCCATATCTATAACTGAATTCTGTTGATGAACATGAACATTGCAGCATGAAAACATTGATTTATTTATTTTTTTTAATCTGAAACTGAAAGTTTATGCAAGTAAAATGGACTTGTTTTCTTTAAAAACTTTTCAGATTAATTTTTACATTCTTTTGTTAGAAATAAACATGTAGCATACGTTTCATAAATTTGGGCTGTTTTCAAGT
The DNA here is from genome assembly GCF_936440315.1 of Barbus barbus. NCBI lineage: Eukaryota > Metazoa > Chordata > Actinopteri > Cypriniformes > Cyprinidae > Barbus > Barbus barbus. The sequence continues at coordinate 29,361,229 of NC_136752.1, read as the reverse complement.
CAAGTCTGCTTTATTGTTTTTTGAGTTAAGTTTTGTTTTGAGTAATTTTTTTTGAGAAAAGTCCAAATAAATTTAGTTAAATTCCATTAAATGAGGTAATAGTGGTAATTCTCATAAGTTTTATATTTGTATTATTTATTTATATATTCTATTTTATTTTTGGTGTAACTCGTGTAATTTGACATTTCAAAGAATTTCTCAATTTTTCCATTAATAAAAAGGGTTAAACACAGTTGTTAATATTCAAAGCTTGAACATAAAAACGTTCACATTTGCCCAATAACGAGAGGTCGCTGATTAGATACAATATAGTTTTAGCTGACAAATATTTGAAAGTTATGACTGTTTTATAAAATAATTTATTTTAGGTCCAAACAGACACAGAATGCAAAAAGTTACACAGATTCTGAATGCAATATGAGGGTTAACAAAATACAGATGTTCAGTGAATGAAATGTCTTCCTAATTAAAACAATTACAACTTTATTCATTCATGGAGCACATCCCATAAGCTTTTCCCCCATTAACAATGATGTGAAAGCAGCTGTATGTATTATATTCCATGTAAACATCTAAAAAATGTAAACAGAAGTTTCAGATGTTTGCTAAAGATCAGTTTTTAAGGGCTGTGTGCTGTGATCAATCACAAGGCATTTACTGCTCAGGTGATACAAACACTACAGGAATAGTAGGCTATACTGTATAGTAGTGTGCTATTCTGAATATATTCTCAACAGTCACACAAGCCTCTTACCTCACAGCTGTCCAGGTGTGTTACTCTGCTCAACAACAAAAAGCTCCTTGTCACAATCTTTCCTGCACTGGAGACTAAAAAAGTCATTTAACTTGCAAAAGAGCTGTGAACTCCTCCCTGTTGAGATCAAACATTAACACACGTACAGTACAGTACAGTACAGTACAGTGAACCCTGAGAGTCATCATAGCTGACACATTCTGCTTTACGACATTGCTTTTGTGCATTTTTTGTTGGTGTTGTTTAAGATTATGGCTGAGATGATCCTATAATCTTTTAAGCATTTAAAAAAATGAGTAACACTTTACAGTAAGGTTCCATTTGTTAAGTGCATTAGCTTTTATTAGCATTTATTAATCTGAGTAAATTTCGACATTTACTAATGCATTAAATTGAACCTGAATATAGACATGAATTAACAGCGAACAGTTGTATTTTTTATTATAACGGTAACACGTGATCCTCATAACTATTTAACTAATGTTAAGCTCTTATTGTCAATTGCTATCAGGAAAAGAGAGTTTGAATGAATTAAATAACTACTGCTTTAAAGGTGATTCATGCAATTGTCAAGCAGCAGAATGTGTGTCAATGATTGAAACAATTTGGATGATTAGTGCTTTGATTTTCAGGTTTCAAAGAGGTCAAATAATTTGAACAGAAAATAGCCCCAAATAAATAAATAAATAAACACTACCATCTAGTGGAAGATTGACTATTATTTGAATAACATTTTTACAAATTATTTTTTATCACTATTTATATTATTCTATGTTTATTTGAATTATTTTTAATAATATTTGACTTTTCTTAGTAGAATGAAAATTATTTTAAAGTATGTTTAATATTTTAATTATGCATTAAGCAGAATTTTTATCAGTTGTTGTTATTAATGACTGTAACTTTCACATGGCCTCAATTGCTGAGATTAAATTGAGATTTTCTTCATTTGTATTATTAGAAAAAAAATACCCAAGATTGTAAAAAATTGTTTATTAAATGTGTATAAAAAGCAATGCATAACATCAATTTTATAGCCACCAATTATATGCACTATAAATATAATATATGCACAATAATATGCACTGCTGCTGCTGTTATTTTACAACAAATGAGTGTAGCTTGACTTCATAAGCTGTTTCTAACGTTACTGATGAGCTCAGACAAAACCTGCTCTGAAGACTTTTGTTCTGGATTCAAAATCATGTGGAAAAAGTCTTTCCATAAAGACTCGACGGGAACGCTGAAAAACAAAACAAAACAAGAGGAGCTCGTCTCACATTCATCTGATCAAATATTTCACCTGCATACATGTTAAAACAAAAATCTCACATTTCACCCCAAAAATCACCTGAAATTTTGAAATGATAATAATGCATAATATAAATAATAATAATGAATATTATAAATACATTTATAATACCTACTATTGCTGTTTTTATTTTAAAACTATTTAAAAAACATTTAATTAAAAAAAAAATACATTAATTTAAAAATAGGATTATTTTCTAGACAAATCAAACACATTTGTCCAAAAATCCACATTATTAATATTACATAAATTTGACATATAATTTGCATAAGCTAAAGACAGCAACAAATATTATAACATACTGCGCACATACTTTTTTAATTACAATGATGAAAATTCACAAATAAATGTGCTTTATTCTCATGAAAATGTTACTTGTCAAACCTTTGAAAAATATATATATAATTCTCTGTATGTTAAAATATGGCTTGAATATGTTTTTCTGTAAAATGATAACAGATGCTGTTGGTACCTGTGCTGAGATCCAGACCCTTCATCCAAACTCCAGGCCAAGGTTTCCTGCTTCACTTTCATTGGACGATTAAACAGCAGCATGTGCACAACTTCTGCAATGCCGATCAGATCGACCTGTCGCAAGACAGCAGAAAAACACATTTTAAGAAATTAAATACTTTTTACACATTTTATGCATTTGATTATTCTCTAAAGAGAGGATTCATCACTGCATTTTAAATTTACCCAATGCATTTAAATTTTTTAATGTGACATTTTACAGTGAAACTAAATATTCAGCATGAAATAATGCAAACCCGCAGCAGACTAAACATAAAAATAATTAAAAATGAAATAAAAATAGCTAAAAATAAAATGAAAGCAAATGAAAAACCAAAAAATAAAGATTAATAATAAATTAAATACAAATATAAATGCGTAAAATTAAAATAAATATACACACACATAATATATAAAAATAATTAAATTTATCCAAATATTAACAAATGCAAAATATAAATATTTAAGTGAATAAAAATATATAAAACAAATAAAAATAAAATAATGTATTAAAAAAATAATAAATACAAAATGAATAAACAAATACATAAATAATAAAATATTTATAAATAAAGTTGGTAACACTTTACAATATAGTTCATTGGTTAACTACTTTATAATTAATTATAATAATTTAGAAAAAATTAATAAAAATGTAAAATAAATAAATTAAAATATTTTATAATAAATTAATAAATATGTATGGGAAGGAAAGAGGGATGAATGTACCTGATAAGGTGAGGCAGAAGGCGACAGGAGACCCTGCTGAATGTATTTCTGAGCAGAAGGAAGAGCTTGTGCTGTTGTGACGTCAGTCTGGAGCTGCAGATCCACTGAGTTTGAGAAATCTAGTGCTGTGATGCCGCTGCGGACACAAACACAGGAAGACCAGTTTAGAAACGAGCATCAATAGAAATGGCATCCATCACATTCCTGCATGCGTTTTATTCACGTACCTGAGGTAAAAATACAGCGATTCTGGCTTCAGGCCTCCATGAACCACTTGACAGGAATGAAACTGTTTCACTAACTCCAGCAACAGAAGGACTAACAGAGAAACATCGTCTCCAGCAGCGGGCTCGGCGAGACGATCCTACACGCGGAGAGATGAAGACAGAAGAGTTTGACTAAGTTTGACGCTGAATGTGGAGGTTTAGGAGGAATCTGAACGAGCCGAACCTGAACTGTTTCTCCGCGAGGAATCCTCCAGAGAGTCACGCAGCCGTCCTCAAACACATAACAGCAGATCTGGACATCAGCGTCCGGTTCATCACGAGACCGTCGAGATCTGAGCTGTGAGCTGATGAAGAAATCCCACGGCACTCCGGACCAATCCACCTGTTACACGGAGAAAAACAAAAAACAAAGGATAAACAGTAAATCACAAACAAATACAAATAAATAAATATATATATATATATAATTATAAATAAATAACTAACATATAAAACAAATAAACATACAAATATAACCAAAGAGTAAGAATGAAATATGAAAGTAAAAAATGTGTAAATCATAAATATAGAATTAAAATATATATATATTATATATAATATAAAAAAAATACAGAGCATTATGATAGTAAATAAGAAACGTGAAAATATATAAAGCATAAAAACAAAAGAGTAAAAAAATATATCAAACAAGAGTAAATAAATATACAATAATAGTATATTTATTACAGTAAATCATAAATGAGTAAAAAAAAAAAAGATAAGAATATAAGAAAATAAGCATAAAAACTGAGTAATTTGTAATGAACAATATTGTTAATGTTTAAATGAGTCCACCCCCCAAGATTACAGCTACAAAAATGAGCCACGTCCAAAAGGTAAAGGGGGAGGTGTTTATAGCAATATTCTCAGTATTTCTCAGAGGGCAGGCTTTAAGTATAACTCGTTTGAAGTTATGGTGCTGCGTATAACATTATCTAGAGAAACACATGTTAGTGATAAATCCCCTGTGATGTTTGTACTGGCTACTGTATACAGGCCACCAGGGCACCATACAGACTTTATTAAAGAATTTGCTGATTTTCTATCTGAGTTAGTACTGGCTGCAGATAAAGTCTTAATTGTTGGTGATTTTAATATCCATGTTGATAATGAAAAAGATGCATTAGGATCAGCATTCATAGACATTCTGAACTCTATTGGGGTTAGACAACACGTTTCAGGACCTACTCATTGTCGAAATCATACTCTAGATTTAATACTGTCACATGGAATTGATGTTAGTGGTGTTGAAATTCTGCAGCAAAGCGATGATATCTCAAATCATTATCTAGTCTTGTGTAATCTCCATATAGCTAAAACTGTAAATTCTACTCCTTGTTACAAGTATGTTAGAACCATCACCTCTACCACAAAAGACAGCTTTGTAAGTAATCTTCCTGATTTATCTCAATTCCTCAGCATATCCAACAGCGCAGAAAAACTTGATGATGTAACAGAAACTATGGACTCTCTCTTTTCTAGCACTTTAGATACAGTTGCTCCTTTACGCTTAAAGAAGATCAAAGAAAACAGTCCGACTCCGTGGTATAATGAGCACACTCGCACCTTAAAGAGAGCAGCCTGGAAAATGTAGCGCAGATGGAGGAAAACAAAACTAGAGGTATTTCATATAGCCTGGAGGGAAAGTACCCCATCCTACAGAAAAGCACTAAAAACTGCTAGATCTGATTACTTTTCGTCGCTTCTAGAAGAAAACAAACATAACCCCCGGTATTTATTCAATACAGTCACTAAATTAATGAAAAATAAAGCTTCAACAGGTGTTGGCATTCCCCAAGAGCACAGCAGTAATGACTTTATGAACTACTTTACTTCAAAGATCTATACTATCAGAGATAAAATTGTAACAGATCAGATCAGATACAGTTACAGATACAGATCAGTAACAGATATAGATCCCCTGAGGAACAATTTCACTCATTCTCTACTATAGGAGAGGAAGAATTGTATAAACTTGTTAAATCATCTAAAATCATCTTTTTACACCGCGGACCGGTTACGGTTTGAAAAAAATCTTGCGGACGGGGAGGGGTGTGTGTGTGTGTTGTTGTTGTGGATGGTCTTTAAAACAGGTCGCTTCATTTATACTGTTATCAGCACATGTTGAAGTATATACATCTCTTGAGAGTATGCGCTGTTAATGCTCCATCAGTTTTTTTTACTTTCACTTTCTGTATGGCTGAAGTTAAGACGTTCACCGGCATAACTAACGTGCAAAATTTGCACGTTGCTGTTGTGATATCCATTGGCTCGCCTTCATGGTTTAAAACAGAAATATTTCCAGTATTGCGACGTAACTGCACCCCCCATGCATATGTATCTTAAACGCAGGGATACATGAAAGAGGAATCAAATCTGTGTGCCGCGCTGTCTGAAACACATCTCTTGTGCACGCTGTACTGGCACACATCCGAAGCACGCACAAGCATAGAGACGTGTTTCAGACAGCGCGGCATACAGATTTGATCAACTGCGATACGTTTAAGCCCTAATAGCCTATATGACAGATCAGAGCAATCTTTTATTTACTAATTTAACATGAAATCATCAAATTGCTACTCGATATCAATTGCATACAACGAAAATACAGAATAATTGGAAAAATCATTTACGCACAATAAATAACAGAGCGTCATATCTATTCACATTTTCCCCCGAACGTCCTCGTGGTGGTTGGGGATCTCGGATCTAAACCAACAACATGTATGTTAGACCCTATTCCATCTAAACTACTAAAAGAGCTGCTTCCAGAAGTCATAGATCGTCTATTGGCTATTATTAATTCATCATTGTCATTAGGATATGTCCCCAAAACCTTCAAATTGGCTGTTATTAAGCCTCTCATTAAAAAAAAAACACAACTTGACCCCAAGGATCTAGTTAATTACAGACCGATCTCAAATCTCCCTTTTCTGTCAAAGATACTAGAAAAGGTAGTATCCTCACAATTATATTCCTTCTTAGAGAAAAATGGTATCTGTGAGGAATTCCAGTCAGGATTTAGACCGTATCATAGTACTGACTGCTCTCATTAGAGTTACAAACGACCTGCTTCTATCATCTGATCGTGGTTGTATCTCTTTATTAGTTCTACTGGATCTTAGCGCTGCGTTCGACACTATCGACCACAACATTCTTTTGAATCGACTAGAACACTTTGCTGGCATTAGTGGAAGTGCCTTAGCATGGTTCAAATTGTACTTATCTGAACGCCATCAGTTCGTAGCAGTGAATGAAGAGGTATCATATCGATCACAAGTGCAGTATGGAGTACCTCAAGGCTCAGTACTAGGGCCGTTACTTTTCACGCTTTGCATGTTACCCTTGGGAGATGTTATCAGGAGACATGGTGTTAATGTTCACTGTTATGCTGATGATACTCAGCTCTATATTTCTTCACGGCCCGGTGAAACACACCAAATTGAGAAACTAATGGAATGCATAGTCGATATAAAAAACTGGATGACGAGTAACTTCTTACTGCTAAATTCTGAAAAAAACAGAGGTGTTAATTATCGGACCTAAAAACCCCACATGTAATAACCTAGAACACTATCTAACACTTGACGGCTGCTCTGTCAATTCTTCTTCATCAGTTAGGAACCTAGGTGTGCTGTTTGATAGCAATCTTTCATTTGAAAGCCATGTTTCTAGCATCTGTAAAACTGCGTTTTTCCATCTCAAAAACATATCTAAATTGCGACCTATGCTCTCAACGTCAAATGCAGAAATACTAATTCATGCGTTTATAGTGAAGTGACATTCAGCCAAGTATGGTGACCCATACTCGGAATTCGTGCTCTGCATTTAACCCATCCAACGTGCACACACACACACACACACACAGCAGTGAACACACACACACACACACACAGCAGTGAACACACACACACCGTGAACATACACCCGGAGCAGTGGGCAGCCATTTTATGCTGCAGCGCCCGGGGAGCAGTTGGGGGTTCGGTGTCTTGCTCAAGGGCACCTCAGTCGTGGTATTGAGGGTGGAGAGAGCGCTGGACATTCACTCCCCCCACCTACAATCCCTGCCGGCCGGAGACTCGAACCCGCAACCTTCGGATTACAAGTCCGACTCTCTAACCATTAGGCCACGACTTCCCCCCCCTGAGGTTTATGACCTCAAGGTTAGACTATTGTAATGCTTTATTGGATGGTTGTTCTGCACACTTGATCAACAAACTACAGCTGGTCCTTGTTAATTAATTATAAAGCCCTGAATGGCTTAGCTCCTCAGTACCTGAGCGAGCTCTTATCACATTATAGTCCTCCACGTCCGCTGTGTTCTCAAAACTCTGGCCATTTGATAATACCTAGAATATCAAAATCGCCTGCGGGCGGCAGATCCTTTTCCTATTTAGCACCCAAACTCTGGAACAATCTACCTAACACTGTTCGGGAGGCAGACACACTCTGTCAGTTTAAATCTAGATTAAAGACACATTTCTTTAACCTGGCTTACACATAACACACTAATACACTTCTATTATTCAAATCTGTTAAAGGATTGTTAGGCTGCATTAATTAGATCAACTGGAACCGGGAACAGTCCCCATAACACATGATGTACTCGTTACATCAAGAATGGCATCTACGCTAATATTTGTCTGTTTCTTTCTTATTCTGTTTCTCAGTTCATGTCCGGATCAGATGGTGGATCGGCGCCGGGAGATGTTGTATGTGGCCCTGATCGTCGGCGGAAGCCGGACACCTGGATGAGCCCCGGGGACATATCCCCAGTGAAGACCTCAACTTAAAATACAATAAAACTTAAAATAAAACAAAATAACAAAATATAATAAAATACTGAACTACATAATACTATTATTGTTAGAAATTGCCACTTTAGAAAATTTAGAAATGTTGCCTAGGCAAATAACTGAAGTAAAAGTTAAAATTACAGCTAAATAGAATAAAAAAATAAATTAATTACACACACACGATAGATAAAAAAAAAAAAAATCCAAATATTAATAAATACTATAAAAGTGTATAAATAATACAAAAATACTGGTAAATATATATTACTAAATAAAAAAAAGTGTAAATATACAAGTAAATAATTGTATATTTATTCTCATCAGTTTTGTGTACATCTCATTTGCCATCATTAAGCTGTAGTTTGAATACACAGTGAGCGTTGAGCACTATCTAGTGCCCTAAAACAGATACTTCAGGTGTGTCACCTTCAGAAAGACAGCAGCGGTGCCGGAGAAGTACAGGGTGAAGTCCTTCAGCGTCTCCATCTTACCGCAGTAAACCAACACCTCTCCATCTGGAAGAGTGTAGAATACACATTAAACATTACTTAGACCAGTGTTTCCTAACCACTCACAGCACACTAGTGTTCACAGTCATGTCTATTTGTGGGTTTTACAAATATTTAACCAATGAAAAGCATTCAAAGGAGCGTGTGACTAAACCTCGTAACGCCATTGGATGCTCAAATTGTCAGTCAAATCTCATAACTCCTAAGTGCTGCGCAGTTTGAAGACAGACGTCTACTTCTTTGCACTGCAAGGGTACATAAAGAACCCATGTTTGAAAAAGAGTAGCGTTTTCTTTACTCAAGAAACACTGTCTATAAAGGCTAATGTTTTTGTGTGTTTGAAGAGAGAGAAGAGTCTTAGCATTTGCTGTCTAGTTGTAGCCAATACACTTTTGTACGTTTCAAACATCCTGTGCAAAGCGGTTCATCTTTTGTATGTGACCCTGGAGCACAAAATTACGGGTCAAAATTATACATTTTTCTTTTATGCCAAAAATCATTAGGATATTAAGTAAAGCTCATGTTCCATGAAGATATTTTGTAAATTTCCTACCGTAAATATCAAAACTTCATTTTTGATTAGTAATATGCATTGCTAAGAACTTCATTTGAACAACTTTAAAGGAGATTTTCTCAATATTTAGATTTTTTTGCACCCTCAGATTCCAGATTTTCAAATAGTTGTATCTCAGCCAAATATTGTCCGATCATAACAAACCATACATCAATGGAAAGATTATTTATTTAAGATGATGCATGAATCTCAATTTCAAAAAAGTTACCTTTATGACTGGTTTTGTGCTCCAGGGTCACATATCATGAAATTTTGGCTAAATATATTAAACTGAGTGCCCATATAGCTACAATAAACGGTATAACCTGTAAATTGATAAATGATACATTTTCTGTCTCAGATGTGGCCTTTCTAAAACACAGATCTCCATCACTCGCTCGTCAAAAAACTCAGTTAGAGCATGATTTTCAGAAAACGTTACGAGCAAGTGTTTGATCATATATAAAGCCAAAATACTAACTCTGATGATTTAATTATTGGGGAGGAAAAAAACTTCACCCCCTTCTTATTTTTTTTTTTTTGTAGTGCTTAGTGGTGTGCCGTGGGATTTTTTTTACTTATCAAAACTGTACCGCAGTAGAAAAAAGATTGGTACTGTAAAAACACAACTGTGATGGAGTTTTCCGCATACCGAGATGCAGGTTATCGTTCCCGCTCGTGTCCGGCAGACGCCCGGTTTTTCGCTGGAAGTTGGAGAATGACGTCACGTCTGCCTGATGAAACAACCGGGATCTGACGCTTAAACCACAGACGCCCTCCGATTCTGTGACTGCTGACACACACACACACACACACATTAAAAAGACGCTATATCAGAACATATCTGATACATTTGAGAATATAATGGATATACTTTACAGATAATGTCATAATAATAATAATAATAATATAATATAATGTAAAACTATTATATCATTTACAAAATCTCTGATTTGCTGAGAATAATCAATGTGTGTGCATTAAAAGGTAAAATAAAATTAAAATGAACTTGTTAAAACTATTCCTTTAAAGCAAGACATTACAGGTGAATAAATAAAAGTGAATAAGACAGTAAATTAAATTAAAAGACTAAATGAGTCAGTGAATAAATAAGGAATACGAGAAAACATGCACACAAAAACCATAAATACAGAAGAGCAAAAAAAAAAAAAAAACATTATATATATATAATAAATAAATATAGAGTAAATTGCAAATTTCAGAGTTGTTATTGTTAACAGAAACTAAAACAAACTATACTTGATCATTTAAAATAAAGCTGAAATAAAAATAAATATTGCATGAAAAAAAAAAAGTAAATGTTGCCCTGGAAAATAATTATACTTTAGTGAAAAATCACTAAAACTAAAACAGAAATCTAATGATATATTAAATATCCACTAATGTGCATACATTTGGATAAAGCCAGATTCTAAATTATTGCTTGATTTTGTCGTCATAGAGTTTTTCCAGAGGGGATTTTGGATTTCTCTTTTTCATCACTTCCTCAATCACAAAAAACTGTCAACAAACAGATTTATTTTTTTCATGTTTTTAGGAATAATATGTTAAGCATATATCAAACGAATGTTACATGAACAAACCCCTCAGTAAAAACCTTCAGAATATAGACAGGAATAAAACTGTAAACGTGGTGTATGTAAATGCTGCTGAAGTGGGAAAAACTAACTTTTTAAGATATGTATTGCAATTGAAATCTACAGACACAAAACAGATAAAGTGCAATAAAACAAACACCTAAAAGTCTATATTGCATGCTGTCCTTCCACTAGTCTGAAGACATGTTATGAAAATCTAAATAGCCTATAATCTCAAAACTGACCAGCACATAAAAAAAAACACATTAAACGTCTGAGACTAGCGCCATCAAGTGGCCAAAAACACTACAAGTCAGGAACGGGAGAAAAACAGCCAGCAGATGTGATCTGGCTGAGAGAGACTGTATAAACTGCAGAGCGGTGAGTGAATGAACTGTAAAGCATGAGCTTTATTTCCCACCTTCCTCCGGTGTCTCCGCTGCTCGGCTGTTCTCAGGCTCCTTTAAGTGCTTCGTGGAGTTGTGGGAAAAGGTAGCGAAGGAAGCACCACCCCACTCCTGACTGATCTCTAGGATAGGACTATGACCATAAAACACAGACAAACAAAATTACAAGAGGGATATTAACTCATCATGAATGGTCCTTTAAAAGAGAACATGAAATGTTAATGTTAGTTGCAGATCATGGCACTTGCAACACCAAAGTCATGGGTTTGATGCACATGAAATGCATGAAGTGATAAAAGTGTATACTCTGAATGCAATGTAAGCCGATAAAAGACAAAAGCATCTGCCTATTAATGCACAAATGTAAAATAGCATCTTCTTAGCTTCATTCACTTCTGAATTTATTGTACCATTTAAATTAAAATTATTTAATTAAAAGGAAATATAATATTAACTTGAGTGTACCATAATCCAGTCCATTCCCATGAGTTTCTCTTGGAAATTAGTTACATAATAGACAATAAATGCAATTTCATAATATACTGGGGTAAATATTACAAAACCTGTAAAGAACATGTTAATGTTATTATTTATGTTGTTACAGTTGAATGTTAATATTTCACCACAAAGTAAATAAATAAAATACATACATAAAATTACAAAAAAGGTGGAAAAAAGAAAATGAGGCTTGTAAAATGTAAGATCAAAAAAAGTAAGATGTAAGGATCACTTGCAACATAACTGTTTTTTTTTTTTTTTTTTAGTTTATCACAATGTCATACGCAAGTTTCTGAAAAAGACGTGCAACAATCAATGCCATCTGTGTAGTGCATAGCTACATAGAAAAACTATGCAAAAGCAATGCAGCGGAAAAACATTTTTATGCCAACTATAAACATTTTCAGACAAAAGTGTGTTCAGACTCACTTTGGAATGCATAAATGTAAGTAACTGTAATAATATTTCAATTAAAGGGGGAAAAAAAAAACTCTAGTCCACATAATCCACTCCATTCCCACATGCAGTTTCACACTATATTGGGGAAAATATCACAAAACCGGTTAAGAACACATAAATGTTTTTTTTTTTTTTGGTAAAATATTAACACGCTCTTTGAATATTACAAGTTCTTAACCGGTTTTGCTGTCTAATCAGATTAATCATCTTGATATGCCACACCTGTGAGGTGGATGGTTATCTCGGCAAAGGAGAAGTGCTCACTAACACAGATTTAGACAGATTTGTGAACAATATTTGAGCGAAATAGGCCTTTTGTGTACATAGAAAAAGTCTTAGATCTTTGAGTTCAGTTCATGAAAAATGAGCTGGGGGCAAAAACAAAAGGGTTGCGTTTATAATTTTGTTCAGTGTATTATATATATATATATATATATATATATAAACTAAAAGTAAATAAAAATACATAAAGCAACTAATAAATTACATTAATTGAAGAAAATGAATCTTATTTTGTGTTTTTGCATTTTAAAAAAAAAGTGGAACAACATGACATTTTAATGCCAATTAAGAACATTTCCAGGCAGTTTAATGACAGTAAATGAACACGAGTCAGACGGAAGTACCTGAGCTTTTTCTCCTCAGCGGATGCGTTCGAGCTCGGTGCTTTAGTGGATTCAGTGGCCGTTCGGCTCAGATTCTCCGTCAGTCCTGATTCAGACTCTTTTGGCCTCTCGACTCCAGCAAACGGAGTGGAGGCGAGCTGAGCGGCGCGGGCGAATTCACACGTGTCGTCTGGACTCCGGCACAGAGTCTTATTCCAGTGACCGTTGATGATGGCTTCTTCAGAGCGAGAGACGGACACATCCTGCTAACAAACGAACGCATGATTACTGCCACTGACGAGAAAATCTGGGACATTCATCACAAATACTGAATGAGCTCTGATCTCACTTTGTCAGGGACAAACTCTGCTTTTGACTTCGGCCCTTTCAGACTCGAGGTGGGCAGCTTCAGAGAATTACGGTTCGCTGAAGACGATCTTAAAGTGCAAACAAGATATTAAACAGGCAGTATTAATTAAACTGAAACATTGACTGAGGAAAGAAAAAGAAAGAACAGAAGAAAGGGGAGAAAAGAAAGAACAAACGACAGAAAATGAGAATGAACAAAAAGAGAAACAAATGAAAGATAATAAAAGGAATGAAAAAAGAAAATGAAAAAAAAAGAATTAAAGGAAAGAAAAGAAATAAAAAGAGAAAGAATGAACAAAGGAAAGATAAATGGAAAGGAAAATAAATGAGAATGTACAAAAGGGGAGAGAAAGAAAGAAAGACAACAAATGAAAAAAGAAAGAAAGAAAGAAAACGAATAAAAGTAGGAAAGAATGGAAGAGAATGAACGAAAGAACAAAAGGAGCAAAAAGTAACAAAGAAAGACTTAAAGGACGAAAGAAAGAAAGAATGAATGAACGCAAGAAAGAGAACAAAAGAAGAAAAAACAACAGAATGGACAAAAGAAAAAACAAAAGGAGGATAAAGAACAACAGAAAAGAAAAAGAAGTGAAAGAAAAAGCAAAACGAACAAAAGAAAAGCAATCGAGTGTTTGTTACGTTTTATTTGTCAGTGTATTCTCATCAAAAACAGTGAAAGGTTTTGCTGTTTTCTGCAGTTTAGCATCGCTTCCACCTGAAACACACAATCATCACAATCACATGTGCTTTGAGTTCACCAGAAAAACAATGCCAGTGACTATTCACTTCATGCAAGAGTAGTAGCTACACTCAGATCACTTTTTACTAGTCAAATCTATGGCTAATAAATGCATAGTACAGATGTAAATGAGGGGAAAAACAACAACTCACTGTGATTCATGTCGTCCTCTCGCCTCACTGAGCTTCTACTGAACAACACATGCAGAAAGACGACTCAAACATTTCAATGAAAATACTTCAATCTAATCCTAGAAAAGCGCTGACTAATGAAGAACTGACCTGCTAACCACACGGTCTTCCTCCTGCTCGCTGCATACGGTGAACAGAGCTGATTTCACCACAGCAGCGTCAGATTCACAGGAACCTGCAGATTTCTGGAAGGAAGATCCGGCCTCCTCATGAACAACCTAGACAAACAAATAAAATCACACTGTTAAAACAAGAGCCTGATGCCAATATCTGATGATGGTTGTGTCTGGAAGTTCATTTTTAAACATCCAGTTGCCCAAAACTGAACAATCGGTCAATTTTCTCACACTCGTGTCTCTCCAAAGAAATCAAAACCTCAGATACGGAGTATAACGGATGATGTACCTGTGAATTCTCTCTCTGCTGAAGGAGTCTCTGTTTCTCCTCAATCTGATGCTGCAGGTCCTGCTTTAGTTTCTTCAGGTGCGAGGCTCTTTCTGTACGTTTAAAGAGTCATGAAAAACTAATTACAGTCTAATCCAGGATTATTATAATTAACTAAAACTATAATCATAAAAAAATAGTAAATTTTTTTTTACATTATTTTTATTTCAGCTACCAAAGCATGTCTAATTTTCATTTTGTTTAACTTGATGTACTAAAATAACTAAAACTGAAATCAAAATTAAAAATACATTTTAAAAGATGATAACTAATAAAAAGACAAAAGCATGAGAAAAATTACAATTTAAAATTTGACAATTAAAATGAAAATAAAAAAATACAAACATAAAAACTAAGATAAAATAAAAAACATACACCCACATAATTTAGATACATTTTTCAGAAACCATGACTTGATATTGTTTGCCATTTTGATTCTCAAGTAAACATATCTTAAGGATTTTTAGATATTTGTACCAGAAAAAAATCATTTTTTCCCCTAGCGAAAGGTTTTGGTTTTACTATAATAATAACCTTGGACCAAGACTTATTTGGCACTATTTGGGCAAAACCAAAAATCTGATTTGATACATCTAACTGAAGCACATAACCAAACAAACCCAAATCCATGACATGTGAATGTTTACTAAAGCATGTCTAACAGCATGTGGACGTACCGCTCAAAGATTTGTAGTAGCGCTGCGCTCGGAGCTCTTCGAAGCTGAACTCTGCATCTTCCTGATACAGCTGATCTTTACAGTACATGATCTGCACATGACCCTCCTGCTGAGAGGCATCCTCCTCCTGAACCTGGCTCCTCTGGGACGGGACGCCTGGAGCGCTTCAGTGGAAGCCAAAATGTCATGATTACAAAACATGAGGTGAGCATTCAATTCAAATAGTCACAGACAGATATATGTAGGCCTGTCGCAATAATCAATATATTGACTTATCGCACAATATATGTACATGACCTCAAACATTTTTGGTGATGCAATATATTGCACATTATATTTACATAAAAAAAATTTACAAAAGTTTTTTGCATTCCACCTGCACCTGTGACTTTTGCAGCTTCTCATTCATAACGTGGTGCAGTCATGAGGTGCTAGTTCAAATTTAAAAAAGGCTTCTACAAAAAGAAAGAGTTTTATCTGCAGATATGGCCATGTTTAGGGATCTGAGTCTTTGTGCATACGGACATCTGACTGCTAAGTAGTGATTGTGTTTTTCAGCACCCTTAATTTACAGAGAAAAGAAGGTCAGGGTCATCTGTTGATGGAAAAATCTACATACAAGTTATTTTGCATGTCGCATTTGTCTTTTTTCTACCTGTTACTTTGCACTTTTTGTTAGAATTTTTATTTATTTACTATTACATTTTTTTTAAGGCATCTAGTATTTTGATACTTAATTTCCTTTATCTAAATATTCTTAAGAATTAAATGTTTGTTGTCATTTGAAAGCGTGTAGGACTTCTTGCATTATTATGCTGTTATATTATGATTATAGAGGTACATCTAAAAAAAATGAAAAATCGTGAAAAAGTTCATTTTATCTTGTAACTTATTTGAAAAAGTGAAACTTTCATATATTCATATTCATAGATTCATTACATGTAACGTAAAACATTTCAAAAGTTTTAGTTTTAATTTTGATGATTAGAGCTTACAGCTCATGAAAGTCAAAAATCTGTATCTCAAAATATTAGAATATTTACATTTGAGTTTCAATTAATGACCATCCCTACAGTATAAACTCAGGGTATCTCTTGTTCTTAGAAACCACAATAATGGAGAAGACTGCTGACTTGGCAATGATCCAGAAGATGAACACTGATTCACTTTCTGAAATGAGTGACAAAATATTGACCTTTTATCGCTTAACGCAATTATTTATGGGGCTATATATCGCACAACAAAAAGTTGTTATCGTTATCATTTTATATTTTGAAGCATGCTGGACTAGTAACCAAAGAGCTGACGGTTGCCATTGACAGCCATATTATGGAAAAACATACAATGGAAGTGAATGGCTACCGTCAGCTGATGACAGAGTTTTCATTTTTGGGTGAGCTATCTCTTTAAGGGAACACTGCATTTTATAATTTTGCAAACATTATGGAATCAATGTTCTCAGAATGTTCTGAAACAAGTAAGTTAGTAACATTTTAAAAATGGTCATGTCCAATATAGATAAAATGTTTCATGAACAATCGTAGACATAGAATTAAATAGCACTTACAACTTTAACTTCATTCTTACCCTCATGTTTGGTTTAGACCAGTTTGAATTAAACAAGTGTAGAGATGACTCTTTGAAAGCCATTTAAGTTACAACAATAAAAACATAACGATATTAGCTTTAGCATTAATTTCTTACCTCCAGTTGTGAGTCGACAGTTTTTCAATCCCTAAAGACATCCTGAGCGATGTTACCTGTGATTTAATCAATACAACATGCTTGTTTGTACGAAGAATACTAGAAATAACGCGTTAATATTCATTAACTGTCAGTCTACAGCTACAGCTAACATTACTAGCTCGTGTTCAAACCGTCAAACATTATATTAGCGCATGTGTTACATGTATAAGTTATAAAAACCACGACTGTACCTCCGAAAGTCATAAAATAGTCCTGTTTCGTCGCACTTTGCGTGAATATGATTTCCTGACAGCGCTGACTGTTGTTGTGGGATTCGAGGTTTAATTTCAAATGTTACCACGTGACTATGACGTACTAACCGACGTTCCTCAGCACGTCGCGTAATTCCGTTTTTATTATTGTTGTGTTTATATAAAAATGTCTTGGATTTAAATTATATATTTCATAAAGAAGATCGTAAACACAGTTAAATGGACTTGATAAAAGATACATAACAATAAACCCCCCTTTATAACAAAGTAACATGGGTTAAAACAATTTTTACATTTCATATTTTAATCATAAACAATAACCGTGTTCTATAAAATTTTAAAAGCATTTTTGGTATCTTTGTATTTTCTAAGCGAGTCTTGTACATACTGCCTACTATTGGTTTGTTGAGAAAACAGGAGTTAAATCCATCTCATTAAATCGCTGATGTTTCCAAAACAATTTTTATGCTAAACGTATCTCTTTTAAGCGATAAATATATAATAAAAAATTAATAAATAAATAAATTGAGAGCATTCATTTGATAGGTGTTACGTCATAAATATTTAAATATAACCGTTGCAGAAACCGTTGGGACTGGGATGCTCGGCTCTGTTCAGGTGAGGAGAATTTTGTTCTTGAACAAGAAAACTTGAGTAATAATTGTTATTATACCATTTTAAAAACTGATATTTACAATATCAGTTTTACCACGAGCAGTGTGGTTTATTGCAATGTCAAATTCTCGACCCTCAGTAAACAGATAGTTTGAATCAATTTCTAGCAAAGAATACATACGATCAGGGTCTCCCTCCACGATCAGCAGGTCATTAATGTCAAACCACAACTTGTCTTGTCTAGAACCAATGCATCCATTTCCAGTGGTCTTCGAATTGGATTTCAGACCATAAACTTTCATATAAACGTTAGCTTCATTATCTAGCGTTCCCTTAATTGTGACACCACCAGGGGATGCAGAAGTTGTGGTGATTTGGCTTACAGACTCAATGGTGATATAGGAAAGAGTTGCATCCAGCTTCAAGGTATTCTTCGCATCTCCATGTCCAGCAGCCTTTGAGTCTAGTTGATCAAAGGTGTACTTGATTGTCAAGTTTGATTCTGCCTTTGGATGGGCCTTGGTGTCAGCAGAAAGTTGATGAGCTTCATTAACAGTGAAGCTTGTTGTATGAAGTCTTGTACAAACAGGCCAAATACACACTGGAAAAGGAGATCAGAGCGGCAAAGAGGAATTATTCTGACAAGCTCAGGAACAAATTCTCTTCCAGCGATCCGGCTTCAGTGTGGCTAGGATTAAAGGACATCACCAGCTACAAAACACCACCCCCCAGCACCCTGGATAATCAACACCTGGCAGACGACTTAAACGAGTTCTTTTGTCGTTTTGAACGATCACCCCACACCCGCCCAGAACACCTCTCCACACAACCATTCACACCTCCAGCAACCCCTCTCTCCCCCACACCTACAATTCAAATCAGCGAAGACGATGTGTGCCAGGCCTTCAGGAAGAACAAAAGAAGGAAAGCACCTGATCCAGATGGTGTGTCACCAGCCTGCCTAAAAATCTGTGCTGTCCAGCTGGCCCCCATCTTCACACAGATCTTGAATAGATCACTGGAGCTGTGTGAAGTCCCCTCATGCTTCAAACGCTCCACCATCATCCCTGTCCCAAAGAAACACAAAATTACTGGACTTAATGACTACAGACCTGTGGCACTAACGTCTGTAGCCATGAAATCATTCGAAAGACTGGTTCTGGCTCATCTGAAGGACATCACTGGACCCTTACTGGACCCCCTGCAGTTTGCCTACAGAGCAAACAGGTCTGTGGATGATGCAGTCAACATGGGACTGCACTTCATCCTGCAGCATCTGGACAGACCAGGGACTTATGTGAGGATCCTGTTTGTGGACTTCAGCTCTGCTTTTAACACCATTATCCCGGAAACCCTTCAAAATAAACTAACTCAGCTCTCCGTCCCCACCTCCGTCAGCCAGTGGATCAACAGCTTCCTGACAGACAGACAGCAGTTAGTAAAGCTTGGCAAATTCACACCCAGCACTCGAACCATCAGCACTGGAGCTCCTCAGGGCTGCGTACTCTCCCCACTGCTCTTCTCCCTCTACACCAACGACTGCACCTCTAAAGACCCCTCTGTCAAGCTCCTGAAGTTTGCAGACGACACCACACTGATCGGCCTCATCCAGGACGGTGACGAGTCTGCTTACAGACAGGAGGTTAAGGAGCTGGCTGTCTGGTGCAGTCTCAACAACCTGGAGCTTAACACGCTCAAAACGGTGGAGATGATCGTGGACTTCAGGAGAAATTTGTGGACTTCTGCTTTCCCCTCACTCACCATCATGAACAGCACTGTGACTGCAGTGGAGTCATTCAGGTTCCTGGGCACCACCATCTCTCAGGAACTGAAGTGGGATATTCACATAGACTCTATTGTCAGGAAGGCCCAGCAGAGGTTGTACTTCCTTCACCAGCTGAGGAAGTTCAACCTGCCACAGGAGCTGCTGAAACAATTCTACTCCGCCATCATTGAATCCATCCTCTGCACTTCAATAACTGTCTGGTTCAGCTCAGCTACCAAATCTGACCTCAGAAGACTACGGAGAGTAGTCCGGACTGCTGAGCGAATCATTGGTACAACCCTCCCCAGTCTCCAAGAACTGTACTTATCCAGAGTGAGCAAAAGGGCTGGTAAAATCACTCTGGACCCCTCACATCCAGCACACTCCCTCTTTGAACTGTTACCGTCTGGTCGACGCTACAGAGCTCTGAGCACCAGAACGACCAGACACAGGAACAGTTTCTTCCCTCGGGCAATCCATCTCATGAACACTCAACAATAAACATGGAACACACAACTATAATACATTATCCATTCACCACACTCTTATTTTATTTTTATTTCTCATTTCTAATTTGCACATACTTGACCTGTACATACATAGTTGTCTATTTTATATATTGTGTTTGTACATTGCCTATTTGTATATTTGTATATTATTATTTTATTATCTGTGTCCTGTTACTGTCTTTCTGTCGCACTGTGGAGCTTCTGTCACTACAACAAATTCCTTGTATGTGTAAACATACCTGGCCAATAAAGCTCATTCTGATTCTGATTCTGATCTCATCTTACTGGGACATATTACTGGAGTGACCACTGCTATTTAGATCATTTTATGTCAGTATCTGCTATAAAGATCTCATTGATTTACATTACATGCATCAGAACTTCATCATATATATCAGCATCTACAGCAAGTCTCTGAATAAAACTGAGCTGCTTTTCCTTCACTTTCTCACTATATCAGACTATATGAGCTATAAAGCCTGATTGATCAAATTGGATGTTTTGAAGTTCATTGCATGTCTTCTTTCCCCTCAGGCTTTCTGATTGAACACGTTCCCATGAGTCTTTGCAGCAGAGCTGGTTTGCTCATACTGACCGCTTTCTTCTCTCCTGTGAAGAACATGCAACATTGTGCTGAGGCTCCGGTTGAGGGGCGGAGTGTGTGTGTGTGTGTGTGTGTCTTTGTCTAGAGTTACAGAGCTTCATCTGTCCAGAGGCGTATGGGTGGAGAGACTCTCAAATATATGTGTGTTCTCTGCGCTCAGACGCTCACAGCGGCGTGGAGAAGATGTTTACCAACGCTGGACTTTGTACCCAAAGCCTTTCTGAGTTTCTGAACACATGCAGACGGAGAGATGAACGACAGAAGTGAATAAAACAAACATGGAGAGCAGAAGATCGAGGAGCACTGGGTGAAAGAGGTGAGCGACATCAACAAAACCTTATTATGTCAGATGGTTATTGTTAAAACCTTATTATGTCCCATTAGTTATTGTTAGTTAATGCATTAAATAACAATGAGCAGTGAATTTATGGTACACTGAAAAAATTATTGGTTTAGGATTTACTTTGAATTTTCACTCAGTTTTACAAACAATTACAAAGAAACAGCAAGTAACATTAAATTAAATGTAAAAGTTTGAAGTAGAAAAATTTAAAGTGAATTTTTCTGTTAAATATACCCCAGTAATCTTTGTTTTATTTACTTAACTTGTAAGTAAACTTGTTAACTTTATTAACTTGTTTTGTTTTATTGTGTTATGTTATATTATTTATTTATACGTTTTGTACGTTGTATTTAATCTTTAAACATTAATTTAAAAAACACAACTATTCATTGTTAATTTATTTCAGTTACATTTAATAATATTAACAGATACAACTTCAGATTTTAATATATGTAATATTAGTAAATGTTGAAATTAACATTAATTAATGTTTTAGAAGTATTTTCACTGTTAGTTCATGTTAACTAATTTTACCAAATGAAACCTTTTTTTTTTTACAGGAAAATATAAAAATACTTGAAATACAATAGTGTATAAAATAATCACGTGGTAATGTCTATTTTTGATTATTCATTGAAAGAAACACTTCAAAGTGTTTCGTCTCATTTGATCATTTGGCTGTTTTTATTGAGATCTTGATGGAATCGAATCAAAAGATCAGATGATTCATATCAAATCAGTCTGAATCAGTTTCACATTATGAAACATCTCAAGACTTGAAACTAATATTAGAAAATTACAACAATTAATGCAAAAGGATAAGATGTTGTTCAGCAGTTTTATAAAATTATTAAAAAATAATTAATTTAAAACTTTATTTACATAAACGAGAAGTGCACTGTATTCAAATAACTAAATAACAATTATAAATAAGTATTTAATTAAAATTAAATAATTAAATTAAAACTTTATTTACATAAACTAGTGGTCGCACTTTATTAAAATAATTAAATAACAATTTTAAATAATTCCATAATTGTTCATTAGGGT
Organism: Barbus barbus; assembly: GCF_936440315.1. NCBI lineage: Eukaryota > Metazoa > Chordata > Actinopteri > Cypriniformes > Cyprinidae > Barbus > Barbus barbus. Next base: position 29,338,966 of record NC_136752.1, on the reverse strand, counting down.
TTGCAGTATTTATTATTAATGAATTTATGTTAATTTTTGTAAATTTCCCTAAGGGACAAATATCCTTGAACCCTGATAGAAAATTATTATATACATTATGAAACTTTCTCGGCTTTTTAATTCAATTTATTAATTTCAATGACTTTTACAGGCATATAAGTTTTAGTTTTTTGTTTGTTTTAACATTGATTTATCAGGTAATCCATCCCTGGTTCTTAAAAATCTGCTGCTAGCTGTCCGAATATATGTCATGCATTATAAAATGTGAAGCAGGATCTGTTTATTCTGTCATACACAGATGGAGACGCTTCTAGCTGAATGCACGGACTGAAGTGTGAGATGAACCCGCTGCGCAGCTGCAGGAAGAGGACGAGTGCATGTGGTCTGCTTCTGCGCATGTGTCTGCTGCTGTCTCTGCTCTGTGTCTGCGCTCACATCTACATGCAGCTCGAGGGCCTGCGTCTCCAGCATCACAGGACCGTCGCCACGGCAACAGATGCTGCAGCTGATGCTGGATCCACCTGCTGCTCAGCGCTGAAGCATCACAGACGGGTGAGAGAGAAACTCATACACAGTGCATCAAATACTGCATTCAGACAGATAATCTAACTCGGCGTTTCTCAACCTCTCCGACTTCAAGGCCTCCAATCTCAAAGACAACACCTGAAGGCTTATCATGATATTTCTGGTACTTCTGCGTTAAAGACAAAGCTTTTTATCTCCATAAACTAGGAGTGGCACCATATTAAACTAACTGAATAAAACTAATATAAATAATTAAAATAAAATAATGCAATTAAACTTTTTGTTTACATTGAAGTGGCAATCTATTATAATAAATAATTAAAATTTATTAAAAAATTAAAATTATTACGATTTACATAAATTATATTAAACAATTAAATAAAATAATAAAATTTATTAAAATGAAATTATTTAATTAAAATTATTTTAAACTAGGAATTGAACTACATTAAAAATAACTGAATAAAATCATTATAAATGATTACATTAATAAATTTAAATTAAATAATTAAATTAGCCTTATTTACAGTAGGAGTGGCACTATATAAAATAATTAAATACAATTTAAAATAAATAAATTAAAACAAAATAAATGTATTTACATAAACTAGGAGTGGCACAATATTAAAATAAATAAATACATAAATAAATTAAAACAAAATAAATGTATTTACATAAACTAGGAGTGGCACAATATTAAAATAAATAAATACATAAATTAAAACAAAATAAATGTATTTACATAAACTAGGAGTGGCACAATATTAAAATAAATAAAACATTATAATAAAATAAAATAATTATAACTAACTGAATAAATTAATTAAAATATAGAAAATTATAATAAAAAAATATGTTTTAGTTAAATAATTAAATTCCATATGTTTCCATGTCATTACTCACAAATAGCAATTTAACATGACACAACTAGAACAAATTATATTCATTATGAAAATTTCCATGACTTTCAGATTCTAAAGGTTTTTTTTTTTTTTATCCTTAGCATATTTTTATAGTTTTCCAAACCTGATTCAATAGAAAAATTCCAAAACAAATTCAACAAAATGGTAGTTGTTGATGGAACTAATTGAATACAAAATATGATGCCAGCTTACATATTGTTTTAGCTTATTTTAATGCTTGTTTTTTCTTACTTGAAATCATTTTAAGACTGATTGAGAACTGTCTAATTCTCAAAGTGTCTACTAGCTTACTAGAAAGAGTTACAACATGTCGATGAAAAGACAACAGGATCAGACTCAGCTGATGGAGAACGAAGCAACTTTAGATACAGTTTTCTCCATAGATATTCCATATTCATGCCGTCCTGCTCTTCTGAAGACTTTCACACTCTCTGGAGCAGACAGACGCAGGGCCTGACCTCTGACCTCTGTGTCGAAGCACCACACAAAGCTCCCTTTTCAGTGCACTTGGACGATTTACTGAAACTAAAGATTTAAAATGACTCATACATAATACATGAGCTCATTAACATAAGACATTTACACATCAAAACGTGTTCGGTATTCAGTAACGTGACGCATCCTAATGAATGATGCTCATTTACATACAGGTGTCTTAAAGATACAGCAGCAGAAATATTGACTGATATTATAAAGGGGGAAAATAAAATGCTAAAAGCATTGAAAACTTCACACAAGCATGAAATTAAACACATCTTGAAAGCAGAGATTCAGCATTTTGAGGGAAGTGTTTATCGTCTCTATTGGAACCATATGAAGGGTGTGACACATCAACACACACAAACATGCAAAACTATCTGAACTTTTCAGTGTTTTTGACTGAAAATTAAGAGATTAATACTTTTGTTCATCAAGGATGCATTAAATTGATCAGTAAAGACATTTATAATGTTACAAGAGATTTTTATTTCAAATAAATGCTGTTCTTTTGAACTTTCTACTCATCTGTGAATCCTGAAAAATAAAATGCATCACAGTTTCCACAAAAATATTGAGCAGCACATCTGTGTTCAACATTGATAATAACCAGAAATGTTTCTTGAGCAGCAAATCATCATATTAGAATGATTTCTGGAGTAATGATGCTGAAAATTCAGCTTTGATCACAGAAATAAATGACAGTTTAACAGATATTCTCATAGAAATCAGTTATTTTAAATTACAAAACTATTTCACAATTTCTTATGCAGCCTTGGTGAGCAGAAGAAACTTTTTTCAAAAACAAAAAAAAACTTTTGAATTCTGGTGTACGATGTTCAATCATACAATAACACACAAAAAAGCATAATACGCAATTACAATCTTCTAACAGAAGTAAAAAGGCTCTTTCTTTCAGTTTTGAAATAAAAGAGTTTAATTTACAACGTAGACATACTCCAAATGTCCACTAAAGGCATTAATTACTGGGGTTTGTGAAGGCAAGCATCACTGTTTTTAGTGTTAGTGATTTAAACTCTTTTAAAAGCATTCAATCATTTGACGACACGCAGAGATATTTTGAGATATTTGGGTTAATCATATTCCCTCGTATATTAGTCCCACTTCTCCTCAGATATTCCACTTGTGATGTTTGCTATCAAACTCTTAATTTAAAAATCACAGTTTGTAAATGAGCCCTGAATGCGTTTGCATGTTTCACAGCGAGTGTGTCTATAATACGAGCTCCGAGGGCTTCTGCGTGTCTGAAGAGCGGATATCAGGAATTAATTGAAGCCAGCTGTGCAAACAGAGCAGCCGACGGCTACATGTGCGCCAGAGACTCGCTGTGATTTTGTTGGTCCTTGAACAACGCTAAGTTATTTATTGATCCCTAAAACAGGAAAAAAGAAACAGTTCATCAAAAAATGAACATTTGGTGAAAGTTTGCTCACCCTCAGGCTTTCCAAGATTAGGATGAGTGTGTTTCTTCATCAGATTTGTAGAAATGTGTCTCTGCATCAGTGTCTCAGCAATGGATGCTCTGCAGTGAATGGGTGCCGTCAGAATGAGAGTCTGATAAAAACACCACAATAATCCACACCACTCCAGTCCATCAGTTAACATCTGGAGAAGACAAAAGCTCAAACACATCCAGCATTAAGATGCTTTTAACTTCAAACCGTTGCTAAAATATGATTCCATAACTCCATCCAACAAAATGTTTTAATGTTTTGACAACCTTTAAAGAATGTTTTTTTGCTTGTTTGTATATGAACATTAAGGAAACATTCCATTGTATCATTTTGCAAACATTATGTAAACGTTACTTTTGAATGTTCTGTGAATGAAGTAGCAACGTTTAAAAAACGTTAGACGTATGTCCAGCTAAAATGCTTTCCATGAACGATGTATAAATAACATTTTGAGAACATTATTAAAGACGAGATAACTTTGAAAGAATGTTCTGTTAATGTTACTGGAGGAATGTTTGTTTATAACGTTGAGAGAACGTTCTGAGAACATTTCCTTTAGCTGGATAATCCATAATAACGCTTCCTCCAGTGATAAAGTGGTCTGGTCTGAATCAGGAGAGACATCTGCACAGATCAAACCAGCTCTAAACAAATATGTGGCTGGATTTAGATGTGAGAGACTTTTTCACTGGAGGAAGAGTTATTATGGATTATAGACTCATATTGTAGACATTAAAAACATCTTAATGCTGGATGTGTTTCAGCTTTAGTCTTCTCCAGATGTTAACTGATGGACTGGAGTGGTGTGGATTATTGTGATGTTTTTATCAGACTCTCATTCTGACGGCACCCATTCACTTCTATTGCTGAGACAGTGATACAGTGACACATTTCTCCAGATCTGACGAAGAAACAATCTCATTTTGATCTTGGATGGCCTGAGGGTGAGTAAATTTTAGCAAATGTTCATTTTTGGGTGAACAGTTCCTTTAAGAGCACCGCAGATGGATTATAAGTATGTGGACTCGTAGCTATGCTAATATTTATAAAGTACTGAAGGCACTTGGGAGGATGAAGCATTGCAACCCCAGATGTTTTGCTCATGTTGAACCGGGTTTGTTTGACATTTGTAAGGAGGGACGGAAAAAATGCAGTTCTAATAAAAGCCACAGCGTCATCTGGAATCTGGAGTAAAACAAGCTGGAAATAGACTGAGAGCAACTGAACCAGTCCTTCCAACTCTGAAAAACAACAGGCTTCATGAAACAAACCAGCCTCACAGATCAGTCACATAATACTGATGTTTCTGCTGCTGCTTTCCCACCAAAATGATGTCACTTCCTGGAGGACGATGATGATGGCAGGGATTCAACAGAAGAGGATGGAAAGAAGGATATAAACTGATTATCAATGTAGGCAGTATTCTCAAGAATACATGTTTGGTTTGAAATGTTTCAGTTTTTGATTTTTATAGTTATATATTTCAATATTTCAAACCAATGACCTGTTAAAGATAACATTGAATAAACTGTCAGTGTTTCTTTGTAAGATGGAAACTATGGATTATTACAATTATGTTATGACATTATTTTCATGACAATTATCTTCGCCTAAAATTTTAATTATTCTAAAAAATAAACAAACAAACAAAATATAAATAATATCACTGTTATACTGTAATAAAAATCATAAATTTTTTGTAAGTCAAACACATAATTATATATATATATATATATAGGCCTATACACACACACACACAATTTAAACAATATAGCAGGCTAAAGAGAATTATGGGACGAATTGTTTAATAATGAATAAAATAATGTCAAATGTAATAAAAATAAAATGTATTAATGAGTTTCATTTGGATAAACCTAAAAATGATCACAGAAATTGTGACAAAAATAAACATCTATACAATTGATTATACAAACAAAAGATCCACATCTTCACTAATGAATATTTAACTTTACAGAAATATTAAAATATGTAACTGGAGCATCTTGACGTTTCAAGACTTGGAAATCTTAGATGAGACAAGGTTACATTTAAAAGAAAAATACATATGTGACCCTGGAGCACAAAACCAGTTATAAGGGCCAATTTTTCAAAATTGTGATTTATACATGCTGAATAAATAAGCTTTGCTTTGATGTATGGTTTGTTAGGATAGGACAATATTAGAAAATCTGGAATCTGAGGGTGCAAAAAAATCTAAATATTGAGAAAATCTCCTTTAAAGTTGTTCAAATGAAGTTCTTAGCAATGCATATTACTAATCAAAAATTAAGTTTTGATATATTTACAGTAGGAAATTTACTAAATATCTTCATGGAACATGATCTTTACTTAATATCCTAATGATTTTTTGCATAAAAGAAAAATGTATAATTTTGACTCATACAATGTATTGTTGACTATTGCTACAAATATACCTGTGCTACTCATGACTGCTTTTGTGCTGCAGGGTCACATATGGGGAAGTCGTGGCCTAATGGTTAGAGAGTCGGACTCGTAATCAAAGGTTGTGGGTTCGAGTCCCCGGCCGGCAGGGATTGTAGGTGGGGGGAGTGAATGTCCAGCGCTCTCTCCACCCTCAATACCACGACTGAGGTGCCCTTGAGCAAGGCACCGAACCCCCAACTGCTCCCCGGGCGCCGCAGCATGGCTGCCCACTGCTCCGGGTGTGTGTTCACGGTGTGTGTGTGTGTGTGTGTGCGCATTTGTTCACTACTCACTGCTGTGTGTGTGCACTTGGATGGGTTAAACGCAGAGCACCAATTTCGAGTATGGGCCACCATACTTGACAATACGTCACGGCTTTAAGAAAACCTCATAGACAGAAATGGAGAGGTTTGGTGAAGTGTCCTGAGGGAAAGCACACAGATACTTATATATTGAACAGATTTTACTATCCATCACTGAATAAGTTCACTGATGTGTTTGTACTGTTTTGTGTAGATGTCTAGATGGAAGATCTCTCTGGAGCCGTGGGCCGCTGAGACTCGAGGTTTCCAGGAGGAGGCGGATCGGTTCCTCAGATACATCTCCACTCCGCAGGTACAATCCCAGCATTCACAGAGTTATTCAGCTGTGATGAGTGCTGATCTTCAGTGTGTGTGTGTGTGTGTGTGTGTGTGTGAAGCTGTCCTGCCAGAGACCCGCGTCTGTGCCGCCCGTCTTTGACGCAGAGCATCATGGGTCGTGGGTCCTGTGTTTGGACCGAAGGTTCAGTCTGGCACAGCGGATCGTGTCCAAACACTGCCGCGTCTATTCGCTCAGGTCAGTCCCACGCTTCTGCCTTTTATTTGTGACACATCATAAACATCTGAACCTCTGTGTTGTTAAAAATCAGAGCACAAGCTTATGCTCCGGGTCAAACTGACCTGCATCTGATTCAACATCATTCGCCAGAAAAACAAAAACACAGAGCAGGTAAAAACAGTAGACCCTTAACTTTTATAATAAAATAAAAAAGGGAAAAAAGTTTGTTAAAAAAAAATTCTTATTTTTTTAAATAACAATCATTCTTAATATTTTATCAATTGTTCATATTTATGTGATTTGTGTGTGAAACATTTCAACTTATATATTATGCTATAAATCTAGGTATGAGCTGCATATATCCAGATCAAATTACCTTTTTTGAATAATATTAGATTTAATATTTCACTAAAATCCCACTATGGGGGAAAAATGGTAAAAACAGAACACCTTTCACATTAACAGTTCTTACACATTACAGAAAATAAACACGAGAACGTATGATTTGTACAACTGTGCTTAACTAATTTACTTTTCTTTTTACATAAACTGTTAATTTTAATAAACATTACTGTAAAAAGTAATACTTTTAATATAAACATTTAATCTTTTCACATAAACTGTTAATTTTATAAACAGTATTGTATAAAGCAAAATAATTTTCCTTTGAATTCATGCAGATAGTTTTCTGTTTAATCAGAGATCTGTTTCAAAATCTTAATCTCTTCAGGAAATCAGAATGAGGAGTTTCAACTCTAAGAAACAAGCATCAGAGTTATTAAAATCATACAATAAACTTTAACAGAAGTATATAAATAAAACATAAAAATATTGAACTTTTTTTTTTTTTGTCAACATTTCAACATTGTTCAGCAACATTTCTCATTTTCAATAGTTTTAAATTAAATTGCTAAAATAACTAATAAAAACTATATAGGCATATTACAAATGTAATAAAAACATCAAAACAATTGCTAAAATTAAGTTTAAAAGAAAATGGTAAAAAAAATGTAATATTAATAAAAGCAACATTAGTATCTCAGTGATGCTAAAATAACTTGCATGAAGAAAATCAAGCCTATTTTTGGGATTATTAAATGTTTTTGCATTATTTTCAAGAGAATTTGCATTATTGTGATGCAAAACAAATGCATAAGAAATATCAAATAATACCATTCATTGATGTCAGTACAGAAAATACTGCAATATATAAATGCAATTTAAACAATATAGCAGGCTAAAGAGAATTTAAATTGTTTAATAATCATGAGAATAATGTCAAAATGCAATAAATAGTTCATTCATATTCTTCACTTTTATTATTTACTAAAATAAAAAAATAGCTACTTTAAATAAAATAAACTTTAATTGAAATAAAATATAAAAAAACCTTAAACTTACTTTATTTCAGCTAGCTGCCAAGGCAACATTTCTCAGTTTCATTGAGTTGAAGTACTGAAGTACCTAAAAAAGATTTCATACATATTATATAGACATATTTTAAAAAGCAAAAACTAAAATATTAAAGAAAAACACAAAATTACTAAAATGTTATAAGATCATTAAAAATGAAATATTTAACCAGAAAATAAATAAAAATAATTAATTGATATCAGTACAGCAAATGCTGCCATGTATAAATACAGTTTAAACAATATAGTAGGCTGATGTGAATATATACAAATAAATAAATAAATCATGCTAATATGCTAAATGCATATTTCATTTGTATATTGTAAAACATATAATTTATTATTTTTCCTTTTTTCATTTTGCAATTGAAATTGACATGCTCCCAAAAACTAACCATTACCCACCAAAATATTTCTAGATGACCCATTCTAGAGCAAATCCCAGAAACACAAGCCAAAGAGCCGTATTACTACACAAGTGCACTCATTAGTGAGCAGATGTGATGATCGACGCTCGTGT